>NC_092232.1:3528814-3638814 GCF_036320965.1 Panulirus ornatus
ACTGTGATGGACTATTGGACACACGCGGGTGGAGAGCTCTGAGAACGGGGGAAACCAGCTGCATCTTCAGGCGGTTGCTCCAGTGGTAGGTGTGGGCGAAGGTCAGGGCGTCCCGCAGCACCGACACCTTGAAAAACACGAAGTCCACGTCGATGCCATCGTGCACTTGCAAGTCCAGGGGCCCACGGACGGACCTGCCCACCAGAGGCAGACGGTGGAGCAGGTTCCTGGGGAAATACTCTTTGACTAAGAGCTTCTCCAGGAGCACGACCTTATCCTCCAGATGGACCTGGAGGTTCAGCAGGCACAGGTGCATGACTACAGCCCCGAGAAGAAGGGAGGTGCACAGTAATATGAATCTCCTGATGAGAGAGAGGAGGAGAGGATATATCATACATATATATGCCAAGACCAGTTGTCGTCATACTGCCTTACCCAAGAGTGTTGAAGTGTAAGGTGCAGAACTAGTGATCCTGTAGCTTGCGACAACACCCACGAGGCTCCGGGTCTCCTTGCCTCCAACTCGCTTACTGGTCCATTATAAGCCATGAGAGGCTATCGAGGGAAGCTGTGTCGAGCACGATTATCGCCGCCGTAAGTCTGGGGTTTGGTGCGATGGCTAGGCTGCTGAAGTTATGGAGGAGAAGGAGGAGGAGGACGAGAGGGAGAGGCAGAGGTTAGAGGCAATGGACACAGGGTGAGTGAGGATGGTTGGTGACACTGTGGCCAGGAATACATAGAAAGGCCGCCTCACTGCAAGCGTCCACAGGGAGGAGACTAGATGCCGGAAAGGTATCTTCAGGGAGGATGACTGACTGGATACGAGGAACGTGCCCTCAAGATGCTGAGGCTGGATCGTTATCCAGGATAGGTTGGAAGAGGCTTTAGAAAACAGAATACACGTAAACATATCGTTGGAGCGGTCGTTACTGGTCTTTATAACAGACTAATTCTCTTAGGGTCATTCAGCAGGATCATGACAAGTCATCTAACTACGTCCTTCATGACTACGTTCATAGTGGTTACGTTCATAGTCACGTAGTTAGCCGCACTTGAAGAGCTATAATGGAAGCAGTTAGGTTATGCTTACACAGCTATGCTTGCAGCAGTTGGGCTACGAATGGGGAATCACTGAAGCGTAATTATCAGAACTTCAGGGTAGTCACTGAAATGCTATACTCAGTTGTATAATCGAAAGTGATCATCCATTTAATCGGTATGGCAACTAAGGACTCTTTGGTCCATTAATCACATTAAGATAAGCATGGTTGCGTCAGTACTCATTCAGAGAGATATAATTCAATATACAATTCAGTGGTTGATGGTAGGTACGTGAAATGTGGCTCGGTAGGTCCACAGGCGTCTGTTTATGTGAGTAGATTTCTGGGGTCAGAAAGACAGGAAACTGTAAACCTACTTTACTGAAAGTTTCGAATCCTTCTATCAATTACCCTCACCCACAGGGACGCTCGAACCAATCCCTTATAAAATTTCCTGACATCTAATAACTCTGCTTCCCACCCCACAGTCAGGAGGTCTATTATTTTAACGATGTTGTAGGTAAATGCGTACGAGCGTCTTTTTCAGTTTTACTTTTGAATATCTTCTTTTCTCTTCTATCCATCCCAGGAAGTCGTTCGATCATCTTGGACAAAACTTTGCTTTACACCGAATAGATATCTCTTGCGCGAAAATAGAGACACGAGCCAGATACAGTGACAAATCGTCTCTGAAGCACAAAGGATGAATCCGGGTTGAAGATATTCGCACACACACTGCCTGTGTGTTGTATCCATGAAAGTCGACTCGCAAATAGATATTGCAAGGAAAGATTTATGGCGAAGACTCCCCTTTTGCACGAAGGTGTGTTCCCACGAGTCAAAAATCTAAGTGATATTGGCATATGTGTTATATACCTTTGAGGTGTTGATCCACAACCATCCAAGCTGTACCATCTGGGCTGGTATTAGCCTTGATTGTAAACCATCTGAAGCATAGAAAAGACATGAGACTTGAACCATCTGATGTATGAGTCTTTTAGAACCCAAGTTTTATATACATGAATCATGACCCACTTGGGGTGTGAGCCATCTGGAACGTGAGCCATCTGGGACGTGCGCCATCTGGACATGAACCATCTGGGGCTTGAGCCATCGAGAACATGAACCATCTGGGACGTGAAGAGTCTGGAGGATGAACTGCCCAGAGTTAGATCCATCTGAGGAGTCAGCCATCTGGATCATAATCCATTTGGACCGTGAACCATCTGAAGCATGAACCACTTGGAATAAGACATTTCTGGGTCATGAGACATCTGGGTCACATGAACCATCTGGGCTGTAAGCCATCTGGGTATTGTACCATCTGAGACATGAACCCTCTGTGACGCAAACCATCTTGGTGATGAACGATATGAGTCATAAGTCACCTGGATGGTGAGTCGCTCTTCTGGGCAGCGACTCAAACAGTGATGCTCCGAACACTGGGTGACCCACTTAAACTCGCTGCTGGACCTTAGTTCTCATCCCACTGGCACGGCCCACGGCAGCTGTAGCTCCCCACATGCACACACACACACACACACTCCCTCTAACGCAGCCCAGGCGCAAAGATCCCCCTGTTGTGTAGCCCATGCCCGTACTCCTGCTGCAGCCCACAGCAGAGGCAGAGCCGTGGTGCGCCCCACACTCACAGAAGCAGTGTGGCATCTGCTGGGCTTACGGTATAAACACCACCCCAACTCACCTTCCCTAGTCGCCTCCGCCACACGGTATATACCTGACCCCCTCAGTCGCCCGCCTCCGCCACACTGAACTACAAGCGCCACACACGTCCACTATTGCTGATGGCATACTAGAGGAGGACAAGCAAGTAGGCTGGCGTGTTGGCAGCTAATGTATCTAGGAAAATGTACAACGAATGTTCACTTCATGCCAGATGAAGCTGGTCAGGCCCACCGCATAACGGGACATGACAATCATAACTTCTCCAGCAGGATACAAGCTAAAATTAACCTTCCGTAACGTGTCCAGAAGGCCCCGTTTTCTCTAATGTGTATTACCTCCTGTTGACTGGCACTTTCTTGTCACAAGGGCCTCCATCTCCAGACACGCAGCGGGTATTGGCAGGATGTCGATGCTGGGGAGGAACAACCCGCCCGTACTTCTTGGCTCCGGTGAGGGAGAGAGAGAGAGAGAGAGAGAGAGAGAGAGAGAGAGAGAGAGAGAGACAGACAGACAGACAGAGACAGAGAGAGAGACAGATAGACAGACAGACAGACAGACAGGCAGAGAGAGAGACAGAGAGACAGACAGACAGACAGACAAAGAGACAGACGGAGACAGACAGACAGGTGTGTACAGGGTTAAATTCCATCCTTTGGAAGCAGAAGTTCCGGAGCTCATGGTCAGTCTGGGAGACACTGATGGGATTTCTGCAGCCTCTAAACTTCTGAAAACTTCTTGGATGAAGTTAACAGCTCCTGGGGTGACGGCCGGAGCTCTGGGGGAGGTCAAGACTTGAGGCATCAGTAAGAGTTTGGCAATACGAGAAAGATATATCATGCAATATAAGAGAAACAACATGAGGAAGACTACGGGATCGAAAATCGCTTTGCCTCAGCGATACACCTTCACCTGAGAATGAGAAACAAAGTTGCAAAAAGCAAGACGTCACTGGAGGGAAGAACAAGTCAAACCAAAGGAAAAACAACCACACCATAAGCTGGGATCCCAAGAAAGACAACACTAGGGGTTACAAGAACTCCTCAAAACTTCTCTATTTCTTAGTTTATATATATATATATATATATATATATATATATATATATATATATATATATATATATATATATATATATATATATATATATATATAACAACTGCAGAAAGTATCATGATTTTACTCTATCTACAAATATGATGTTTCTTTATGAGAAATAGCAATACCACTTTTTTTTATCGTTTCATATATTATGAGTTCCACAGATTCTAGAATAGAAGAATTTTGAGTCATTGTGTCTATGATTCCAGATATCCGCCTGAAGTTATTCATTGTGGAGCAGGTCAGTACACTACCAGGCTTTGATCCGGGGGGGAAACCTGTATGTTTTCGTTGTTCTGAGGATCATTGTGGTGCATACCTGGAATATTAAGTTGTTCTCGTCACTTTTCTTGTTCTTCTTTGTTACCAAAGAACAATTGTGTAAGACACACACACACACACACACACACACATACACACGCACACACACACACAAATACACACACACACACACCACTGACCTACCATGAGCCATCCAGGCATCAGCTCCGTATGGGTTCGAATCACCCTCGTGGCTGTGGGCCTACATCCAACGCAGGTGCTCATCCTCCCCCTCGGGGCTGGTTGATAAACGGGTACATTCGTTAGGCAGGGGTGTCTGTGTGTATACATACATAGATGTAAAGACATGGTACATATGTATACAAGGTTAAGTGACGGGGAAACCTAAATGTAAAACACACACACACACACACACACACACACACACACACACACACACACACACATTCCCCCTGATATCATACATCGTTCAAGACTCCCACATACAAGAACAAATTAGATCAAAACAGCAACCACTCGGGATATACCAGCGTCGTGACGTCACTTTCCAGGGATGTCTGGAGCCTCCAGCACCGGCCTCGTTGGTCACTCCTGACGACCTACTACTGGAAAAAGAAAAAAAAGAAACCCAACCAAGATAGACCCCCTCCTTCACCGACCTGAAGACCCATTCTGCTATCTCTCGTCACAGAACTTAACTCGCAAAAATGCATTCCACCCCCTATCCCCCCCATCGCCCCCCATCATCTTCCCCCCATCGCCCCATCATCTTCCCCCCCCCATCGCCCCCCATCATCTTCCCCCCACCCCCCACCCCCACTGCTTTTGATGTGCTTGTTGTGGCTATGATTACCAGACTTACCCCCCATGGGAAAAAAAATATATGGCATTACATCTGTGAAGGTTTGTAAGTCTCTATTATCAGTGAGGCTGAAGCTGCATGGGAGAGATAAGGTGGGAGCGCGACGGGAGGAGGAGAAGGAGCCGCCAGGAAGTTAACGTAAAAGTGTACAAGGAAAAAAAACGTCAATGAAAACGGTGTCACTACGGGAGTTGGGTGGCCACTATCAGGGGAAGTGGCGCGTGGAGGAGCAGGTGCTGATACTGGCCACTATCAGGGGAAGTGGCGTGGAGGAGCAGGTGATGATACAGGCCACTATCAGGGGAAGTGGCGTGGAGGAGCAGGTGATGATACAGGCCACTATCAGGGGAAGTGGCGTGGAGGAGCAGGTGATGATACTGGCCACTATCAGGGGAAGTGGCGTGGAGGAGCAGGTGATGATACTGGCCACTATCAGGGGAAGTGGCGCGTGGAGGAGCAGATGGTGATACTGGCCGCTATTAGGGGAAGTGGCAGAGAGGAGCAGATGATGATACTGATTGCCATCTGGGACAGTGACGGGGAGTAGCAGGTGAAGCAGGCCCCCTAAAAGGGGGAAATGGCTGGGGGGAAAAAAAGGGATTTATACGGCCCTATCAAGGGGAAATGGCGGGAAAAACAGGTGGTAAAACGGGAAAAATCAAGGGGAAATGGGGGAGGAGCAAAAAGGGGATGATACAGGCCACCATCAGGGGAAATGGCGGGGGGGCAGGGGCACCCCAACAGGGGGGGTCGGGGGGGGGTGAGTGGCCCTTGGGGGGGCCTGGGGGGCAGGGGGTCACCCACTTCCGGGGGAAGGGGGGAAAACCCTTATATTTCAGGCCCTTTTTTTAAAAGGGGAAGTCTGGAAAGGGGAATTCGGCCCCCACGGGGAAGGGGGGGAGGGGCGGTTTTTCCCCCACAAACAAAAGGGGTAAATTTTTTTCCAAAGGCCCCTTTAGGGGAATCGGGGGGAAAACAAGGGGTTTTTTACGGAACGGGGAATCTTGGGAAAGGTTGAAAGATTGGGCCCTTTTTCGGGGAATGGCTGGGGGCCTGGTCAGGACTTAGGGGGGTGGCTGGGGGGCTATGTACAAAAAAAATATGGGGTTTTCCTTAACGGGGAAAAACAAAAGGGGGAACCTGGAGGGCATGATGTGGCCCTATCAAATGGGGTTTAAGGGGAGGGATGGTCCCGGCCCCACCAAAGGGGGGAAATGGGGTTGGGGGCCTTATTTTCACCCCTTTTAAAGTTAACCCTTTTAAACCATTTTTTAGGGGAAAGGAGGACCTCTTTCTAAGGGCTCCTGCAGCACAAGGCTTCGCTTCGTCCAGTAGCAGGGTAATGTAGACTCCTTTCGAGTGACGAGTATTCTTACCTAAGTTGTACTTCCAATTATACAACCTGACCACAGGTCACTTTTCATTCGGGGTGGATCCTCGAGCAGGCGGAGCCCGGTAACACCCCGAGACTGTTTCCACAAGGATAAACAAACAGTAACAGACCAGTGGGGTTTACGAGGCTGTTCGTGGCGGTGGATGACATCAGAGACCCGTGTGTGGTAAAAGCAGTAAAGGGCACAGACAAGACAAGAAAACCAAGGTTCGAATCTAACGTCAAACGAATATGAATATCAAACTTGTTGGTCATTATTTGAGTCCTTGTCCAGACTGTCCTATACTGTGATCACACACACTTCCGTATGCAATTGATTATCTCATGGCTGTTCAGGTGATCCAGCCTGGAGTTATCGCTATGGACTGCGTCACCTCTGTGCTACCAGCAGTGGACACTGTAGGAGGTGAAGCATCTACACCTCCAGTGTCTTTGCCAATGTATGCACGCAGCTAACAGTCGTGCTGAGCATCACATTATATGAAAATGGAATTTGCTACTAAAAATCTTAGTCACTTTTGCTTCTGTTCTTGCGTCATGTAATAGACCAACGTCAGAGCTTTTGAATGATGTAAGTGATATATGGGGACATATGTGGTTAGTTATCCCCTTGTTTACTACTATATTCAAAGTGGAATCCTTCATATATTTTCCCTAATGCTCACTCCAGGTCGACAGTTAACGCATACACGACTTAATAACCATTACTCCTCGTGCCTACATCAGTTCAGGAGAGACTGACGAAGGTACACTGAACATGGTACACCTTCGGCAGGAGTTCAATACCCGAATTGTATAATTAAGTTCGAGTCCTCGCCGGCTGATTACCCAACCCAGCCTGGTGTGGATCACGAGCCAATTATCAACATGATATTCAATATGGGTCGTGTGTGAGAGAGAGAGAGAGAGAGAGAGAGAGAGAGAGAGAGAGAGAGAGAGAGAGAGAGAGAGAGAGAGATGGTTAGGAATATTCACGTGACAACAATATAAACGGGAACAGAAGAAAAAAAAGACAGACCGAACAGCTTAATAGAACGCGTCGGATTAGACGGAATCCGTCATTGACAGAGTCGATGATATCTGTCTATCCCGTCTAAAAGAACACACTGATTACCGATCGTTTGTATTCAACATTTTCAGTTCTTTTCAGATATATTTTCCAACGAGTTATATAATTCAATGTTTATTATATATGCAAATATATGATGAAAAATGAATACATTAATTTCATTGTGATGTGTGTGTGTGTGTGTGTGTGTGTGTGTGTGTGTGTGTGTGTTTATAACTTTACTTGCATGTTTGTACGCATTTATGCAAATCAATTTGCTTACCAGCGATGTGTGTGGAAATGTATGCCCAAAAGTAATTATATAGTGATTCATTTTCTATTTATTTTACTTTGTCGCTGTCTCCCGCGTTAGCGAGGTAGCGCAAGAAACAGACGAAAGAACGGCCCAACCCACCCACATACACATGTATATACATAAACGCCCACACACGTACATATACATATCTATACATTTCAACATATACATACATATACATACACAGACAGGTACATATAAACACATGTACATATTCATACATGCTGCCTTCATCCATCCCCGCCACCACCCCACAACACATGTAATGGCACCCCCCCTCCCCCCGCGTGCGAGCGAGGTAGCGCTAGGAAAAGACAACAAAGGCCACATTTGATACATATATATCAACATGGCTACACTTTGCCGTTCCCATATAAGACACCAAATTCCATGACCGGAATCTACGATGTTATATCTACCTATATGTGACCCTTAGTATTTTGGCGAGTATCCTCACACGTGTACATACACCATCTCTCACAGCGCCTGTGTCAGAGTTACGTCAGCAGTTGACCGAGCAAAGTAATGCCTTACCATATACCTTTAATCCACATACCAAACCAGATTTATCGTTCGACTTGACGTCATAAAGTGTGCTGACTCTGGGTTTGAAAACATCTCTATAATCCTCACAACCCACATCGCCCAGGTCTGCCCTGTTTCTCCCACCACCATCACTCATAACACAGTAAACGCTATGAGTAATTCATGTTCTCGATCATCTCACACCTCTCTCATTACGAGGGGAAACTACTTTAATTTGGGATCGTTATCGCTTCTTGTATCACACCTTCCACCAGCCAAGCCTTCCCCTGGGGGAGGAGGAGGAGCTGTGGTCATGTCTGACGCAGATATGATCAGCTCATTACGACTCCTGGGTAGTGAGGTCATTAGGGCAGACGAGTATTAACCTGGAGTTAGTTAGGTTATTAAGGCGGGTCAGTAGCTATATATAGATCACGAGGATGGGCCAGTATAAGCGGTTAGGTCACTCGGACAGACCAGCAGCCGAAGTGAGGTCAACAGGGCAGGTCAGTGCCAGTAGTTTGATCACAGGGCGTATCAGCATCTGTAGTTAGGTCAGTAGCTCTTCTTCAAGGAACTATTCACTTCAAGGGAGTCCATTACTTACCTGTATGTAACCGCGCCACAGTCTCGAAGCTGCAGTAGCCCAATGAAAGGATCTTAACTTATCCCTATAAGCAAGCAGCATGCAAGCCATATATCTCCCCATCACTCTATCATTTCTGCAGTCGTCCAGTTACCCAATCATCCGTACGTCATTCTCCCAACCTCAGCATCCTGGCTGGTCATGATGATGGCGAAGATCAGTCCATGTACTGCTGGGTCTGGGTGAGGCAGGAACCCCGTGGCAACCTTAGTGGTGGCAGCGCGAGGTCACCACCATCAGGAGACAGTGGCAGGTCCTCCCCACAAGATGTACACTGGTCCACCACTGCTGGGTCTGGGTGAGACAGAGACACAATGGAAACATTACGAGTAGTAGTACGAGGTCACCACCATCAGGAGACAGTGGCAGGTCCTCCCCACGTACACTGCTCCAGGGGGTTACATCAAAGAACAATGGTTTGGTGTGGTAAGATCATACTGTTAGATGAGGATTAAGGGAAGTGATGTTTTTGTGGTGTGTCTATAGAGCTGCTGAGAGATTCTTGGCTGTGTTGATATGCACTATGGGATGTGTCAGATTATGTAGGGGAAAGAAACAGGGGATACATTGGAGGATTAAATGCTACAGAAGGTGTTGAAATATGCAGCGCTGTGTTCATTTTTATCGAAAGGATGTGGGAAGATAACGTTTTGTGTAATGATCAGGAAAACATTTATCAAAGGAGTAAGTATTTGATCGTAACATTTAGCACACCAGTGAAGCCATGATGAAGAGATGTCTTGCAAGGACGAGTTAAGGATGTGTTAAGGGAAATATTTCCCTTGCATTTCCTTGCTATAGTAAGGGGTTGTAAGGGAGGTAAATGCAAGAGTCCTGGAAAGAGGGGCAAGTATGAAGTCTGTTGGGGATGAGAGAGCTTGGGAAGTGAGTCAGTTGTTGTTCGCTGATGATACAGCGCTGGTGGCTGATTCATGTGAGAAACTGCAGAAGCTGGTGACTGAGTTTGGTAAAGTGTGTGGAAGAAGAAAGTTGAGAGTAAATGTGAATAAGAGCAAGGTTATTAGGTACAGTAGGGGTGAGGGTCAAGTCAATTGGGAGGTGAGTTTGAATGGAGAAAAACTGGAGGAAGTGAAGTGTTTTAGATATCTGGGAGTGGATCTGTCAGCGGATGGAACCATGGAAGCGGAAGTGGATCATAGGGTGGGGGAGGGGGCGAAAATTTTGGGAGCCTTGAAAAATGTGTGGAAGTCGAGAACATTATCTCGGAAAGCAAAAATGGGTATGTTTGAGGGAATAGTGGTTCCAACAATGTTGTATGGTTGCGAGGCGTGGGCTATGGATAGAGATGTGCGCAGGAGGATGGATGTGCTGGAAATGAGATGTTTGAGGACAATGTGTGGTGTGAGGTGGTTTGATCGAGTAAGTAACGTAAGGGTAAGAGAGATGTGTGGAAATAAAAAGAGCGTGGTTGAGAGAGCAGAAGAGGGTGTTTTGAAATGGTTTGGGCACATGGAGAGAATGAGTGAGGAGAGATTGACCAAGAGGATATATGTGTCGGAGGTGGAGGGAACGAGGAGAAGAGGGAGACCAAATTGGAGGTGGAAAGATGGAGTGAAAAAGATTTTGTGTGATCGGGGCCTGAACATGCAGGAGGGTGAAAGGAGGGCAAGAAATAGAGTGAATTGGAGTCATGTGGTATACAGGGGTTGACGTGCTGTCAGTGGATTGAAGCAAGGCATGTGAAGCGTCTGGGGTAAACCATGGAAAGCTGTGTAGGTATGTGTATTTGCGTGTGTGGACGTGTGTATGTATATGTGTATGGGGGGGGGGGGGGGGGTTGGGCCATTTCTTTCGTCTGTTTCCTTGCGCTACCTCGCAAACGCGGGAGACAGCGACAAAGTATAAAAAAAAAAAAAAAAAAAAAAAAAAAAAAAAAGTAAGGAAATGTATCATAACATGTGTTAAAGACTTCAGTATATAACACAGAGGATTAGGTATGAGAGATGAATGCAGGATTTTATTTGGAACTGGTAGACTTTTATGCATTTACATTTTAACATTTTTATGATAGGATTAGGAAATCAGTCTGGTATATGTGAAGAGCTTTCGCTTTTAAACAGTATAGATTTTAGGTCCATGAATGGATATGTGTGCTGTCATTTACCATAAATATGCGAAGAGGGAAAACTATATTCGGGTCTGAAAAAAATGAAAAATGATTATGATCTTTTTGTTTGTAAATGAGAGAATTACCTTTTCTTCCAAGATAATTATTGTACCGTGAAGACGTATGACTCTAATCCCTTCATCCCTGGAGTCATTTGCGAAAACGAATTACACGACAGAAAACAATTTTAGGTGTGCAATTAGGGTCTACGAGACGAGAAGATGAGCTTAAATGTTCTTAAACTGAGCACCATTCATTTTCCCTACTCAAGACAAACAATTTTTTGTTTTTACATCGACCTTCAACATATGAGCGATATATATATATATATATATATATATATATATATATATATATATATATATATATATATATATATATATATTTTTCTTTCAAACTATTCGCCATTTCCCGCATTAGCGAGGTAGCGTTAAGAACAGAGGACTGGGCCTTTGAGGGAATACCCTCACCTGGCGCAATTCTCTGTTCCCTCTTTTGGAAAATTAAAAAAAAAAAAAAAAAAAAAAAAACGAGAGGGGAGGATTTCCAGCCCCCCGCTCCCTCCCCTTTTAGTCGCCTTCTACGACACGCAGGGAATACGTGGGAAGTATTCTTTCTCCCCTATCCCCAGGGAAAATATATATATATATATATATATATATATATATATATATATTAAGAGTAAATGTCAATAAGAGCAAGGTTATTAGGTACAGTAGGGTTGAGGGTCAAGTCAATTGGGAGGTGAGTTTGAATGGTGAGAGGCTGGAGGAAGTGAAGTGTTTTAGATATCTGGGAGTGGATCTGTCAGCGGATGGAACCATGGAAGCGGAAGTGGATCATAGGGTGGGGGAGGGGGCGAAAATTTTGGGAGCCTTGAAAAATGTGTGGAAGTCGAGAACATTATCCCGGAAAGCAAAAATGGGTATGTTTGAAGGAATAGTAGTTCCAACAATGTTGTATGGTTGCGAGGCGTGGGCTATGGATAGAGTTGTGCGTAGGAGGATGGATGTGCTGGAAATGAGATGTTTGAGGACAATGTGTGGTGTGAGGTGGTTTGATCGAGTAAGTAACGTAAGGGTAAGAGAGATGTGTGGAAATAAAAAGAGCGTGGTTGAGAGAGCAGAAGAGGGTGTTTTGAAATGGTTTGGGCACATGGAGAGAATGAGTGAGGAAAGATTGACCAAGAGGATATATGTGTCGGAGGTGGAGGGAACGAGGAGAAGAGGGAGACCAAATTGGAGGTGGAAAGATGGAGTGAAAAAGATTTTGTGTGATCGGGGCCTGAACATGCAGGAGGGTGAAAGGAGGGCAAGGAATAGAGTGAATTGGAGCGATGTGGTATACAGGGGTTGACGTGCTGTCAGTGGATTGAATCAAGGCATGTGAAGCGTCTGGGGTAAACCATGGAAAGCTGTGTAGGTATGTATATTTGCGTGTGTGGACGTGTGTATGTACATGTGTATGGGGGGGGTTGGGTCATTTCTTTCGTCTGTTTCCTTGCGCTACCTCGCAAACGCGGGAGACAGCGACAAAGTATAAAAAAAAAAAAAAAAAAAAAAAAAAAAAATATATATATATATATATATATATATATATATATATATATATATATATATATATATATATATATACGAGGAAAGTGAAACACGATAAGTTCCCAAGTGCACTTTCGTGTAATGATCATATTGTCAGAGGAGATACAAGAATGAGATAGATGTAGAACAGTCAGTTGTTATGCAAGGAGGAGACATAGCTAGGATCTCCATTGTTTACCAATGGCGTCTTATCTATGTCTCATCCTTGTACATCAACTGTTTATTGCAAAGGTAACAAAGATGGCCCCTATAGACGGACGCATACCATTATCATGACCATGTCGTGAGAGAGTCTTGACCAGAATTTGGTAGGTGTGTGAAAGTGGATAAAGAGAACATGGGAATCATTCGTTGTATCTTTTCATAAATTGAATTTTGCGCACAGAATGATCGATCTTGCCACAACTTTAAGCCCTGGCCACTGTGACCCGGTTGCCCTGTGATCTTATAGCCCTGAGACCCTGTTTCTCTGAGACTTTGGTCACTGTGACCCGGTTGGCCTGTGATCCTGTTGCCCTGTGACCGTGCTGCCCTAGGACCCTAACCATTGTGACCCTGTTGCCCTGTTACCCTACTGCCCTGTGACCCTGTTGGCCTGTGACCTTGTTGCCCTGTGACCCCTGTTGCCCTGCGACCCCTGTTGCCCTGTGACCTTGTTGCCCTGCAATCCTGTTGCCCTCGACCCTGTTGCCCTGAGACCGTATTTCCCCTCGACCCTGTTGTCCCGTGACCTTGCTTCTCTGTGACCCTGAGCTTCGAAAGCCTATTAACCCTGCGCAACATTGTGTTGCCCTAGTCGTAACGTTGTTATTATAGGCATTTGGGACGAGTCTATGACGCACATATCCTTTTGTCAGGATCTCGTAAACATGACCAAAATATCCTAAACCTTTCATCCTCGAGGATCGTATTTTCTAAAATAGAAAATAAACTTTTGTAGTTAAAGTCTGTTGTTGTTGATGATGTGTTATGAATTGCATTTCCCTCCTCTAGGCTCCGGCAGTAACCCATAACGAGATAAATCTACGGCTCTGAGGCCACTTGTGAAGGGCACACATTAACTGAATTAAAAGCAAAATATCACAAACCTGAATTCCTATGTTTCGATTCTGAAATATTTCACTTTTCGAGCGTTTTCTCCACATCTGTTCCCTGCTGACACAATATTAGTTGTATATATATGATTATTCTCGAGCTATGATCAAATTGTCTAATCAGTGAAGATTGAGAGAAATCCTTAATAAGAATATGGTCAGTATTCCCGAATATTTCCAGGTTATGTGTGATATTCTGGTGTGAAGATCAAGTAGTCAGTATTCCCGAATATTTCCAGGTTATGTGTGATGATATTCTGGTGTGAAGATCAAGTAGTCAGTATTCCCGAATATCTCCAGGTATGTGTGATGATATTCTGGTGTGAAGATCAAGTAGTCAGTATTCCCGAATATCTCCAGGTTATGTGTGATGATATTCTGGTGTGAAGATCAAGGTGGTGTATCGCCTGCTGGAGGCGTCAGGGACGAACGTCACTCCAGCCAGCGGCGGACTGGCCAGCACACAGGGAGGCTGGGGTGTGTGTGTGTGTGTGTGTGTGTGTGTGTCAGTACAGGAGGCGGGTGGGAGGTGTGTGTGTGTGTGTGTGTGTGTGTGTGTGTGTGTGTCAGTACAGGAGGCGGGTGGTAGCTGTGTGTGTGTGTGTGTGTGTGTGGGCGTGGGTCACGCGTCTGGTCAAGGTAAGAGAAGGTGGGACTCCTCCTCCACCCATCACCACCACAACCATCACCATCACCACCATCACCACCACGACCATCACCATCACCACCATCACCCCCTCTACCTCATCATCACCATCACCACCATCACCTCCTCCACTCACCATCACCACCACCTCCTCCTCCACCCATCACCACCACCACCTCCTCCTCCACCCATCACCACCACCTCTACCTCACCATCACCATCACCACCACCTCTACCTCACCATCACCATCACCACCACCACTTCCTCCTCATCATCACGACTTGCTTCACGAACGACGTGGCACAAACACCATGAGTTATGTAATGATGGTGGTGTCACCTGCCACCACTGGTGATTCCCCTGCCACCACTGGTGGTGTCACCTGCCACCACTGGTGATTCCCCTGCCACCACTGGTGGTGACACCTGCCACCACTGGCTGGGCTCCTGCCAACGTAACTGTGTTATCCATGGAGCTAAAATGAAGCAAAATCGTTGAAATAAATATTCCAACAATTAAAACACAGCGACCGCTTTACTGTAAGTACGGGCGAAGAGCAAAGCAACGGAGAGAGAGAGAGAGAGAGAGAGAGAGAGAGAGAGAGAGAGAGAGAGAGAGAGAGAGAGAGAGAGAGAGAGAGAAGATTCCATGACCAGGATTACCCTGTGGTACATTATGAACCTGCTTACGCAGGTATAATTGGATGAATCCAGCAGTGAAGATTAATAATTGAAAGAGCATTCAGTTAATGGGAGAACTGGTGTGGTCTGGCCGCTGGCTGGAGAGGGTCATGTTTTGGGGGAAGGGGATAATGTTTTGGGGGAAGGGGGTCATGTTTGGGGAAATGGGGTCATGTTTTGGGGGAAGGTGATAATGTTTTGGGGGAAGGGGTCATGTTTTGGGGGAAGGGGGTCATAGTTTCTTTCTTTTCTACCATGTTCATGGATATCGTATATCGTCCAATCGAGAGGCATCTTGATAATAGATATTTTACCTGCTATTATCTTAACCTTTTCATGGCTGAATGTGTTGATGGAGCCACATAGAATGACGCGAAGGTTTAAACGGAGTGTCATTTATGGGTTATGGTAAGCTTTACCACATACACACACACACACACACACACATACACATGTATGCTCCTGTGTAGCTCAGTGGTAAAGTCCTCGACTGACAGACCAGACCTCCAGGGTTCGTACTTCTATCATCCCGGCCTCCGTGGCGCAATCGGTTAGCGCGTTCGGCTGTTAACCGAAAGGTTGGTGGTTCGAGCCCACCCGGGGGCGGAGAAGGTTTTTGTTTAGAGGACGAGATGAATCTCTCTCTCCCAGTAACACACAAAACCAGTCACATACACATGAAATCACAAACACACACACACACACACACATATAAATGTATATATGCATATGCCATTCATTATCTAAATTATCGATCCAACGTATCACACATCCCATCATTCATAGGCAGCTACACCCTCACTGAAGACAAAACCTTTGCCCTCCAGCATATATGTGTATATAAGTGTATGTGAGTAGATGGATCTTTCTTCGTCTGTGTCCTGGCGCTACCTCGCTAAAACAAGAAACAGCGATCAAGTATCAATAATAGAGATATATTCTTTAGTGATTAGAATGATGAATGCGATTGTATCATAAGACATTTATTCACCTAAAACCCCAAGGAATATTACAGTATCTTATATCACAAACAGTTCTGGAAAGATCGCATTTCATTATGTGACTTTGTGCAGACATTAGCACAATGAGATGGAACCCCGCGAGTGTACTTACACCTCCCTCCCGCCATGGTCTAAACTATGTAATTACAATAGATAATCATGGATGATTAATACACGCTGTAGTTGATAATATCTTTAAGATTTTGCTGCTGTAGTTTTCAGTTTGTTTAACACTGTCATTTTTTAATAGCTCTCAGAGCTGATGTCTCACGAGCGGTTGCCATGTTTGATAATGTATTACGTAAGAGAAATGATATTTTCGTCTTCCATAACCTTCCTTGGAGATGGTGTTCGCTGAAGTTGGTATGTCATAGCTGAGTGTTCTCCAGCGGTGAAATGTTCACTATATCACGTAGTCATGTTCAAGTGGCGAACGAATGTCCTTGGAACATCACTAGACGAAGCTGTGCCGAACTCTGTTTCGAACAGAAGCGACACAGGTCTCGGTACTGCTTCGACCAAGTGTTTGCTTCGGTAAGGAAACTGCCAGGATTTCAAAGTGATTCAAAGAACATCTCTTTTTTTTTTTCTAGTGGATCCTGAATAAGCTAAGGTCTCCACCACAAAAAGTCGATATGTAAAGTATAAGTTTTCCTATGAAGAACGGGAAGAAGAAAAAAAAGAGTGATGCGATTATCTAAACAGATCAATGACCGAAGGGAAAAGATTAATGATTACAGAAAGAGAATCTTTGGCGATTTTCATTCCCTTTCCTTCTACTCCCTGTGAGTAACCACCTACAGGCTCAGAGAAACACTGTCTGGAAATTAGTGGCTCGTAATGCAATAAACTTGGGAAGAAAATGTTAGTGGAGGTGGTCGTGGAGGAGGATAAACTATGTTACTTTCCTGTTAGTAGTGGCACAGAACTGTGGCTTTCGAAACAAGGTGTTTATTTTAATCGCTCTATCACTGATGTATATAGTAATATAAACGTATATATATATATGTGTTGCAGCAACATACGTATATGCTCACAAACAAACGTCGAACATATATATATATATATATATATATATATATATATATATATATATATATATATATATATATATATATATATATGATGCAGAGGCAGAAGGCAGCAAGTCAGAGTGGTACAAAGAAGGAGAAATGCGATACCGTGATGGTTACCCATATGTTTGCTGGTTCTGTTACGGCTACATGAAGGGGATAATCCAGTGTGGGTTAGCATCAACTTCAGCCCAAAATTTCGAGACATGGAATGATAATATTTGGTCGGTCATTATATGTAATGATGGCGAGCCAATGGTACACACAGGGAGCTGGAGGGGGTGATGGTGTGGTGGTCATGATGGTGTTGTTGATAATGAGGTGGTGAAGGTATGGGTAGATAACTGTTGTTGTTATGATAGTAGTGGTGATGGAGTGGTTGTGGTGATATAGTGGGTGCAGCAATGATAGTTGTGGTGATGGCGTGGTGTGATGACATACTGCAGTGGTGATGGTGTGGTGATGAAGGTGTAAGTGCTATTGTGACGTTGATCCTGGTGGTGATAGGGTGGTGATAACAGTGATGGTGGTGATGGTGAAGTATCAGTTTCGCTTCAGCTTTAAGGGTATATGAAGCTTCGAGTAAGAATTCCTTCTATTTTCACTTCTTCAGACCATCCTGACTCCGAAACTAGCACACACACACACACACACACACACGTGTATGCTCCCGTGTAGCTCAGTGGTAAAGTGCTCGCCTGACAGACCAGAACTCCAGGATTCGTACTTCTACTATCCCGGCCTCCGTGGCGCAATCGGTTAGCGCGTTCGGCTGTTAACCGAAAGGTTGGTGGTTCGAGCCCACCCGGGGGCGGAGAAGGTTTTTGTTTAGAGGACGAGATGAATCTCTCTCTCCCAGTAACACACAAAAACCAGTCACGAAATATATATATATATATATATATATATATATATATATATACACATATGCCATTCATTATCAGAAGTATCGATTCAACATAGCGCAAGCCCAGTCATGCCCAAGCAGCCACACCCTTATTGAAGAGACGGGACACTTTCCCTCATCTCTTCCCCTACAGCTCCTAACAGCTCCTCGCTCCTCCCCTGCAGCTCCTCACCTCCTCCCCTGCAGCTCCCAAGCTCCTCCCCTGCAGCTCCCCTGCCCAGACAGACGCACATCACCTCACTTCGTGACCTGTGGTCCCCACTGCAGCTCAGCAGCTGTTCATATTTACCAAGTCAGTTGAGCCACAATATATTACTCAGGTTTGTCATTATCACTGCACGTTGGGGAAGCGAAGCCAACTGGTACCAGATGAAGCAACATGAAAGACACGTTTGATGGCCTCATTATGGGTTAATTAGATAATCCTCAGATGCAAAAAAGAAATGTAATTCAAATGTTCTTTTGATGAAAACTTTGAAAAAAACTAGATAATTTGCTGCTATGATGATAGAAATATCAATGTATTGAGAATCTAGCAATTAAAAGAGACTACAAAACATTGGGTAAATATTGGAGACGTGAGTACTGCAGAAACATTAGTTTATCTTCTTATCTCTCACTGATAACTCAGAGATGCAGTCCTTAATCTCGGGAAGTTTAAAAGACGATTATCAAAGAATGAGACACATGTTGGTGATCTATATCCCAGTGTCTCACTGTTGGTGATCTATATCCCAGTGTCTCACTGTTGGTGATCTATATCCCAGTGTCTCACTGTTGGTGATCTATATCCCAGGGTCTCACTGTCGATGTAATCTCTTCTTCACGACGGTAGCTGGACGATAGTGTGTGTCTGGCCCTTTCCCATGTGTTGTGGAGACGCTGTGCCGCAGGCGAGGCACCACCAGCTGAGAGGATGACTCTTTGTCTCTCTCTGTGCTACACTGGTGAGGACCAGACCCCTCCCAGCGTGTGGTCTGGACCCCAGTGACCAACAAAATTGCCTTCGGTACTCTGCAATGGTCAGTCAACTTCAGTGAACGTTGTCTTATATCTATAAGAAAACTATTTTCGAATATTTGAATATTTCTGTTATTATTCTCTATGGTCTTGGAACTCTGCAGCGTCCACACAATCCTGGGGGCAGGAACACCTACAATTCGCTCTAGTTCCTCTCTGGTGGTGGCATTTAGCATCCTGTACAACTCCATAAGCTGAGATGTCCCAGTGACCTGCTCCAGCAATGGGATGCGAACCTAACGACCTCGGAGCAGGAGCCCATCATCCTGACCCACACACTACCAAGAGCTCTCTCCCTCCCTGGTGGAGGAGGGGCGTGTGACCTGCCGTCACCAAGGGTCACTGATGGTTCGAAACTTTTAAGAGGTTCCTTTCCTGCTCTTACGAACGTATCCAAAGCCATTTAAGCTGGGAGTTGACGTCAATGCTTTCCTGCACCTCCCTCAGTCAAACTCTTTTCCAGTCGCTACGAAAACTGTGACTTGAACGAGGCCAACCAGGGAAACTACTCATAAGGTCATAAGGTCAAGTGTTGAGAACTACCTCAGTTTCTTCACTCGTGAGTCAGTGTTGAGAAGGAGACGATGCTAACTAACTGTGATGTCTTCTCCTTGTGCGTCAGAAACAAAATAATCAAATCAAAAGTAATGTTGAAGGAAAGGCAAAAAGTTGAAATGAATTTAGTGTTAAGAAGTTATAATTTTTCAGCTGAGTGGGGGAGACTTAGCAGAGATGTGTAATCCTTACGATGTAATTACCTCTTTGTAATCACTTTTTTTTACTGTATCGGGAGGGAGTTGTACATGAGTGGGGGGAGGGCCTCATCTCTTGTACTTCCTCTGCTATCATGCAGCTTTACGAGCTACATGCTGTCTGTATTCACAGATTCATTCAATTTATTGTAGAATTATTCATTTTCATGTCTTCTAAGCAACCTTCTAGAATGTTTTCGTTCAACCGCCTTTGTTTGTTCTATCCTCGCATCTTGCCAAGGAATGTTTCACTGCTGACTTCATCCAAATGGTTTACAAACGTAAAGATTATGACTGGGTCACCCCTCACTCCTCTCTCCTCCATGATGGACAAAATCTAAGGCAGAATTCTAACTTTCCCCCGCAATACGTCTCTCTTAATTCTGAAAGAAGAAAAAATATTCTGGGTTTAGTGAACTGGTTGCTGAATAGTCCTTAACCATATATTTGAATGGTATTCAAATATTCACCAGAAGGAAGTTGGTCTTCTTCAGTGTTCTCTCAGACGTTGGAATCAGACGAAAGGCTAGGGACGATGTCAACTCACACGTCTCTCTCTCTCTCTCTCTCTCTCTCTCTCTCTCTCTCTCTCTCTCTCTCTCTCTCTCTCTCTCTCTCTTCAACATCTCTCGGCGTAAAAATGAAGCCCTTATCACACATCATCTCCAGCATAAGCAATACAACACCGAGGCAACAAACACGTCTCCTCTGGGAGCGTCTCAGAGGTGTCAAGACGGCGAAAAAAAATCAGACACGAAGGAAAACCTTCAACTGGAAGAATACAAAAGGTGTGGGTAAAAGCCTTGTCCAGGCGCACCACCTCCTGGAAACCAAAAGAGACCCAGCTCGCCATTCTCTGGCGCTCTTACGGAGTGGTTTTCTCTTCCAGGAAGAAAGAGAGAGAGAGAGAGAGAGAGAGAGAGAGAGAGAGAGAGAGAGAGAGAGAGAGAGATTTAGCAGAGAGAAATGATAGTGTCCATGATGCCGCTTGCACGTGATCACTTCCCTATTTTTGGGCGTGCACGGAGCTCGGGGGTGGAAGAAGGTGGACAGATGGAGGAATGAATTGGGTTGTAAGAAGGGATGGACGTAGGGAGATAGGGGTGGATAGGGGAAGATGAGAGGGTGGAAGAAGGGATGAGTTAAAAGAGAAACAGGAATGGGTATGAGGATGATGAGGAAGGAGAGGTACAAGTAAATCAGTGAGGTTATGAGTTCAGGAAGCACGTACGGAGAAGGGAGGTGTCTGGCATGTGGTATGGGAGGCGCTGAAGGACACAGCTTGACTGCTGAAGAAAGAAGAGGAGGAGGAGGAAGAAGAAGAAGAAGAAGAGGAGGAGGAGGTGGCTGGGCGTCACCAGAGGGGACGGGCCAACTTGTCCTTGGGAGGTAAAGTGAGGATTTCTGTCACCTTGAGTACCTAGGATCGACCTTCGACGAGGCTTGCCACGTCGGCCGGGCTGGCGCGATGCACTCACCGCACGGTGAGGGAGGGAGATCTGAGCGACTCGTATTCAGGAGTTTATCACATGATAACATAACGGACACATGGGATTCAATGCATGACTGGATGTCCAGTGGCCATTCCCATGGTTCTGGTGCGAAACTATCGAGCATTTTAAAACATTGTCTGTATAGTCAACACCCACCGCCAACAGGTACACACACACACACACACACACACACACACACACACACACATACACGAGGTACGTCTCTAAGCAAACAATAAAGACTTGCTTTCACTTATCTTTTTTTCCTTCCGTATCACAAAATATTCCCACGTGAAGTCGTATTTCCCACGAAGGATCTCTTGCTCTGAAAAGAAAAATCATTGGGAAAAAGATCTGGAATTTTTACGTCAAAAAGTTTTGGTTTTAATTAAAGCTTCCGTCCCGCCCTCCCCTCACCACCCCCCACCCCCCACCCCAGCATGACTCTCATTCCCATCTCACCCAAGGTCAACCCCGGTGTGACCTGATGCCAGAGGATTTGCCCCTTACTCACTTAACGCTTTACGTCTATCCTGTTCTCTCTCTCTAGAGGGAGGTCGGGAGAAGAGAAGAGAGAGAGAGAGAGAGAGAGAGAGAGAGAGAGAGAGAGAGAGAGAGAGAGAGAGAGAGAGAGAGAGAGAGAAGTAAGGAAGGGTGAGGAGGAGGAGGAGGAGGAGTAGGAGGAGGTCAGGGTGTATGCGGGTCTGGTCACACAGCAGCAGCAGGAGGAGGTGGGCGAGTGAGGGATGTCTGGTGTGCAGCAGCCTCACACTGGGCGTCAAGAGGTCATTTGTTTCCTCAGTAGGGAACGGAATTTCTTCCGTCGGCAGGAAATGGACGGAAGGGAAATCCATATTTCTTTTATAGACAGAATTCCTTTTTCTTCTTTCTTCTTTGTCCTTTCTTCTTTTTCTCTCTACTTCTTATTCTACTTCTTCTTCTTCTTCTTCTTCTTATTCTTCTATTTCTTCTGAACGGAATATTATTGCTTATGAAAGTTTTTCACTTCAGGAATCTTAAAGATTTGTTTACTCTTTATTTTCAAAGTTAAGATGGATGCAATGAGAAAATATATATATATATATATATATATATATATATATATATATATATATATATATATATATATATATATATATATATATATACGGCCCAGAGAAATGACGTCCTCAGTAGTGAGATGGAATACATATTCGACCCACAGTGATGATGGCTTCAGTAGTTATGTTTTCCTCACGAAAAAAAAATAGATGAATCTACCCTTCTTTTCATCTTACCTCTTTTTCCCGTTTTCCTTTTTTTCGATTATTTCACCTCCTCACACTTTTCCCATCTTCTATTATCCGATTATCTAATCTCTTCGAGCTTTTTCCCATCTTCCCTTTTGTGATCATTTTACGTTTTCATTCGTTTTCCCCATCTTCTATTCCTAATTATTTTACCTCTTCTCCCTCTCTTTCCCACCTTTTGTTCTTCGCCCATTATTTCCCTATTGTCTGCCCTTCATTGAAGGTCTTTAGCCCCGATGAAGGTCCCTGGACGTGCCTGCAGCTTTCCACACACACTCACACACACACACACACACACACACACACACACACACACACAACGACCCAGCAGAGGATATGAAAGCCTCCTTCTTTCCCTTCTGGTTCTACCATTGAGGAAAACGTGGCGTGTAACGAGCGGCCCAACACCGCCCTGTATACCCCGGCTGTCTACACTGGGCGACTGTTCACCCTCAGGAATGGCACTGTTTTGCTCCGGCTGTCAACACAGTGCGGGGTAGGAAGGGGGGGGGGGGGGTGAAGGCAAGGGAATCGACTCCCAAAACAACTTTCACGAATTTCCATTGAAGTCTCTTGGTCCCTGATTCTTCTCTCTCTCTCTCTCTCTCTCTCTCTCTCTCTCTCTCTCTCTCTCTCTCTCTCTCTCTCTCTCTCCTCTCAGTTCAGTAGGAGTTCATCTGATTCTATTTGACATGGAATACAGTATATGTTTCCCGGAGACGATCCGCTTCATCAGGTGCAAACATTTCATTAAGTTATTTATATCCCAACAACAACACAAAAAATTCTATCTCTCTCTTCTGCCATTCTCAACTTCACACTGACCTGACCGTTAATGGAAGAGTGGGGTGGGTAGGGGGGGAGGGGGTGGTGCCCCCCCGTGGTTAAGGGGGGGGTTGTGTGGGGGAGGCGTTGGCCTGGGTAACGAGATGTGTGTGTGTGTGTGTGTTCAACTATTTTTCTTATGTTATCCATTCTTGATCATTCCTTCATAACGACTTGGTTGATGATAGAATGTTCTTTTAAAGTTACCGGAGGACGAATTAAAGTTAATAGTATTAGCAATTAAGACAGATTCGACGACGTTACGGGTGGCATAATCAGCAGTGGGGACCAATGGGACTAGGTTGTTAAGGTCTACAGGGTCGTGATCGTTTGCATGACTGGGATAACGGAGGGAGAGAGAGAGGAGCGAGAGATAGCGGAGGGAGGGGGAGAGGAGCGAGAGATAGCGGAGGGAGAGGGAGAGGAGCGAGAGATAGCGGAGGGAGGGGGAGAGGAGCGAGAAATAGCGGAGGGAGAGGGAGAGAACAGAGAGGAATAACAGAGGGAGAACGACAATGACTGGAAGTAGGACTTAAAACAGGAAGGAGAAGAGAGAGAGAGAGAGAGAGAGAGAGAGAGAGAGAGAGAGAGAGAGAGAGGTGCAGTATTGTGTCACATTCCTCCCTCCTCCACTGTACCAGTGAAAAGACTGGGAAGCAGGAGGACAAGAAGAGGTCCTCAGGGAGACTCAGACGTCCACAAGTTCCACACGCTTTGTCGCCTGGTGGACACTGTCTTGGTTCACGTCTGAGGAGGTCTGCAGTCTTGATCTGGCGAGAAAGAAAAAAAAAGAATAGGAAACTTCTCGTCTTGTAAAGTCTTCAGAACCCTAGACTTGGATGATTTGAATGTCTTAGGTGAAATCTCTCTCTCTCTCTCTCTCTCTCTCTCTCTCTCTCTCTCTCTCTCTCTCTCTGCAACGTAACCACTGCCCGACCAAAGTACGCTGCCCTCGCGCTGAGTCGTGTAGGACCGTCGATAACTAATGTGTTACGTGAGTTACTGAACCAGGTGGTGAGGGAGGGACAAGTAACACCGTTGGACCGGGAGGGTGAGGCTCAAGTCCCTCAGCTCCTAGATGGCTCCTAGAGTGTGCTTGTGTGGAAGTCTCGTGGTGGCAGCCTTTTGTCCCATCTCAGCGAACCGGAGGGGAGGATGTGATGTGGGTGCTCGAGAACACACAAGACCATCCTTATGGGTAAATCCTCACCAAATTTCCTTGAAACAACAGATAGGATTAGAAATCTTCCAAGATTTTCGCATCTCACGTCTATCAGCAGAGCTCGTCAGGGTTCCACGACTTACAGAGGCAAGTCATCACATCCTCCTGCGACCGTGTGACCCTTGAAGGGCGGAGGGTAATATTGGCTCTGAGGAAATAAGAACTCATCCTCGAGTCAAGGCCAACAGGGGGGAGGAGAGAGACGGCATGATAAATAGATCTGCAGCCAGGGTCAGATAATGTCTGGAAGATTACATCTTGGGAGGAAAAGAGAAAATCCTCCTGTATTATTACGATCTTTTTATTATTACGATTATCGATCCAATTCAGTATTTCGAAACGAGGTTTAGTGGTTAACACACGCATACACACACACACACACACACACACACACACACACACACACACACAGGCTTCGTTATCAGGCCCAGGTCACGTCCTCAGAACCATGAAGGTTAAGATTGTTCTCGTAGATGAGAAAATTCTGTCCTGGGTTAATGTACTCCATTTCCAGGCCCTGGCGTGAGCTATCCAAGGTCAGGAGGCACAATGGTGTCAGAAATTCATTGTGTGTTACTCCTCGTCCCGACATCACACTTGGCTCGTGAAAAGCCACGCGATAGTTATGTTCTTCCTCACAGATGAACAGTTCTATGTTATGGTATAACTCAAGATGTATCACATGCATGATAACAACTTAGTGAGTTGTTGGTTCACTGACTCAAGGTTGTAGGATTCTTCAGCTGCTTCTTACAACTTGCCAACTGGTAGAGCTAAATGAGAAACTTGTTTACATAATCATCTCGAAGAGGCGAAAGGTTTGGGTGAATTTTCGTCTGATTTACACTTACGTGTGTGTCTCTAGTGTACGTGAATTTCTAGATTCGTTCAGCAGTGTAGTGTATGTATAATGAATGTAATGCATATCTTTTACACTATCATGGCTTCCTATCACCTTCAGGAGGTCTCGGTCCATCCATCTATGGAGGAGGAGTCACGACGAACGGGAGACATGACATATTTGAAGGTAAAGGGGACGTGAGACGATTATCTCTCATGAGAGATGTCTCCCAATCACTCGAGGCCACAAGGGTGATAAGTATCTGTTGTGACCTCGGCCTCCAGTAGCTTACGCTTCGCCAGGTCAAAAGTTAAGTTTGGTTTCTCTGCGGTAGATGAGTTTGTCCTTGACTAAAGGATATGCGAATGCAAGTGTGACACAAGGGTGACTGTGGTTCTTGTAGTAGTTTCCGCGCATGTGTACATTTCTTCAAGATACTGTTGAAGTTTGTCGTTTGTGTTAGTATTATTTTTCATAGCTGAAGGAAACTTTTAAGTATTCAATAAGCTTAGCGTTTCAACAACGCTTGGTCTGAACAGCCTGAGGAGGTCAATGCTTTCTTCTGCTCTCTTATCACTCGCTATTCGTCCTCACTTAACTTGACTGGAAGCAACTTCTGCCTTCCTTGTTTCCAGATTTGACAGTAAAATGTTCATCATTATACACAATACATGAAAGTATTCATTTGATCTTGTAGTTGGAGGAGGTTTTTGTTCCTTTCTGGTCAAGGAATCTTACTGTGTCCATCAGATACTGTAACAACAAGACGATACAATAAAGTTATGCTTCGCATTCACAACTTTATCATCCACATATTGAGCTGTCGTGTCCTTATCTACTTCACAGTAACTGAGGGTTATCTATCTAAGCACTATAGGTCGATGAATATGAAATCTAAAGTCTTTACTCATGCATCATCTAATGAAAAGAAACCTGATACCAAGAGATGGTTTGAAAGTACTAACAAGTCCCCTGGAGGTTCCAATGCTCTGACATACTTAAGATTTTTTTTTTTATTGTCTTGCCCACGCCAGACGCAGAGGTATGTGTTGCATATGGAATCTCTATCTACTGTGACTCCATCTTTTCTTATATGACTTTTTATATCGATCTAGTAAAAGACGAACACAGGACGACTGGCGTGTCGTCTGATACCGAAGAGAGTAGGGTTATTGCTGCCATAAGTCGTGGTTCAGTTTACCAAACCATATGCTTTTGTCTCCTCTGATTTGCATTTAAGATCGACACTTGAATGATGTTGTTCGCTGGGTTCTCCTTCGACTGGAGCGAGAATACGCCAATCTCCATCTCCGAATGTTTGGAAGATCTCTCTTCATTAGGTTCAAACACCCTTTGTTTTGCCGCTTCAGCCCTGACTAGGCGTCAGATCCAGTTCGTTCCAAGGGACATGTTTCGTCTGTACCATCTATGCGGGCGGAGGAGCCCCACCACAACAATGTGAGGTTCCTGTTGTAGCTTGGGTTGGTGAAGCCACCCTCACCATCCCTCCCCTCCTCCCAACACTCCCCTTCCCTGATGCCGTTCAGCTGCTCCTCCCTGACGTATTCAGATCCAACTGAATCAGACACAAACACAAGTACCGTCCCTTTCACACCGACCCTCCTCCACCCCTCAGAGTTGATTGTGGACTTTTCAGTGAGTTCATCATTCTCCTTTTGAGCGTCGACACTAATTCTTTTGGTTCTGAAGGACGACTTATTCTTTTCCTCTCTCTCTCTCTCTCTCTCTCTCTCTCTCTCTCTCTCTCTCTCTCTCTCTCTCTCTCTCTCTCTCTCTCACTCTCTCATCAATACCTCGTCTTATCAAGGAGATCAAGACCCTATGGACCCAAAACATGGACTTAGAACACTTCGGGAACCTAGCCCATTTCTTGGCCCAGACGTCTGACCTACAGATCTTAATGTAAGATGGACATCGGTTGACCAACAGTGAGAAACTGACCAACAAAAATGCCCCGTAAGATTTCCTCCTCTTCCGCCTCCTCCTTCTCCTCTTCCTCCTCCTCTTCCTCCTCCTCCTCCTTCCTCCTCCGACCCCAGCATGAGAGGCTCATACCGTTATTGTAGGAGGCGTGAGGGGCGAGCCTCAGGTGTGTTGTGATCCTACCGACCCTGAAGTGTAAAATATTGCTGCACAAAATTATCGTCTTTCGCTCGTAAACTTACGAGATGGATATGAATATCACTTCCCCAAGCGCCTGCAGCTGTGGACAATAGTTGACAAAAATACCTAGAAGAAGTAAGGATATATTTACTAATTTATTATACTTAGTCGCTGCCTACCGCGTTAGCGAGGTAGCGCAAGGAAACAGACGAAAAGATTGGCCCATCCCACCTACATACACATATATATGCATAAACGCCCACACACGCACATATACATACCTATACATACCCATTTTGCTCTCCGAGATAACGTTCCCGCCTTCCGCACATTCTTCAACGCTCTCAGAACTTTCGCCCCCTCCCCCACCCTGTGACTCACTTCCGCTTCCCAGATATCTAAAACACTTCACTTCCTCCAGTTTTTCTCCATTCAATGACCCTCGTTGATCAGCATGACCCTCGTTGATCAGCATGACCCTCGTTGATCAGCATGACCCTCGTTGATCAGCATGACTCTCGTTGATCAGCATGACCCTCGTTGATCAGCATGACCCTCGTTGATCAGCATGACTCTCGTTGATCAGCATGACCCTCGTTGATCAGCATGACCCTCGTTGATCAGCATGACCCTCGTTGATCAGCATGACCCTCGTTGATGTTACAGCGGTGTATCCAAAGAGTTGTTGGCCTTGCGCGCCAGCGACATCCTCGAGCACAGATCGATGCATTAAGAAAACCACCTCGACTCGGGTTTACAGAAGACCATCTCGACTCGGGTTTACAGAGGACCACCTCGACTCGGGTTTACAGAGGACCACCTCGACTCGGGTTTACAGAAGACCACCTCGACTCAGGTTTACAGAGGTTCAGGTAACGAAAAAAGAAATCTCTTGGTCCTCAGGGTCCAGATGACAGCGACGCCCGACACCTGAGGGAGAGGAAGGAACAAGGAAGTCCTAGATATATATATGCCTGGAAATCTTGAGATTTTCAATCGGTGGGTTTAAAACAAATCTGAGCTCATTTGTAAGACTATGGAGAGGAAGGGGGAGGGGGTGAAGATGTAAAACAGGAGGAGAGTAGAAGGATGAATTACAGAGGTGAATAAAGGGATAAGAAGGGACGTCATCCAGAAAGAGACAAACTAATGGAGAAGAAAAGAGAGGAGTAGGAGAAGTACAAATTTCATTACGGGAAGAGAAGATGACAAAAGTAGAGGCAAGGAAAATGAAGGAGGAGGAGGAGGAAGAAGAAGAGGAGGAGGAGGAGGAGGAGGAGGAGGGGGAGGAAGAGGAAGAGGAGGAGGAGGAGGAAGCCACATAATGAGATTGGAGTCAATACAGAGCCACAGGTAGAAGGATGAAAGACACAGAAGAGGCACTCCATCGAAAAGTCTTCAACCATCTATTTGCCTCTCTCTCTCTCTCTCTCTCTCTCTCTCTCTCTCTCTCTCTCTCTCTCTCTCTCTCTCTCTCTCTCCTCCCCCCAGGCGACCTCCTCGGCCAGGTAACGTCATTCACAACGCTCGATCTGCCAACGTCATGAGGTGGGTGAGGTCACACGTGCGGCGAGCGTGTCAATAGCTCCTCACCAGGGGTCGACCCTGAGTCCTTACCTCAATGATGACCTTTCTGGGTGACCAAAAGCGAGAGTTGATTAGCTTTTTTAACGGGAAGACAAGTTACCTTTCTTAAGAAAAGTCTCGAATGTTAATTTTAAAGGAAAGGAATCATCTTGTCATAGCTGTGGAAGAGAAGAGTTTTATGTTCTTATTTATCACTATACTGTATAATGTCCTCAGGTTGCCACGTACTTATATAAGTTCTTGGATGTTTGAGGCAAACGCCCACTGTGTCACGGTATGTGGATATGTGAGGTACACAGACATACATCTATACAAGACAAAGATATAAGCCAGTCTGATCCAAGACAATAATTCAACAGTGATTCAACAGTGGATTAATTCACAGTACATCTGTTGGGAACCCCAGTCCCCCAGCTATTAGGGAACTTCACCAGTGCATGACATCATGTTTCTCAAACACTGAGCATAATGAAGATTGCAATGATCGGTTCTGTTCATGGAATTCGGTGATAGAAATGATTTTCATCTTTCGCGCTCTTATTATAAATACCTTTGCTTTCAGCATGTGATCTAGTAAGCTTCCTCCTCAAGGATATACTGGATCCACTCTTAGCTCACTTTATCTTTCTCTTCTTTACATTAAACAAACCACAGTTAGAACAACGTACAAAATTATCCCATACTCTACTATTCTTTGACATTATGGCTACGTACATTTGTTGTAGAACTTACTTTTAAGTAAAAGTGATTAGGTTACAGTACCACCTGCATCATACACTCAATGATATTCTGGGATGACCATATCACTTCATCGTGTGTCAAAATTCATCCTCAGTTGTCATCATAGTGCACCCCTTATGCCAGGGGGGGATCAGTCAGGTGGCCAGTCATCTGCCTCAGTCATTCCAGCTTGACTTACCAGCCACAGCGAGGGCCTGGAAGGCTCATCATGTCTCAGGCAGCGTATTTAACCACTCCAGCCTGGCAGACTGATTAATTATGGAGAGAGTAAAGACGGCGGGGGTTACCCTGCCTCTGCTGGCCTTACTAAGGGCTGGGAGAGGCTCTCCGACTCCTTCAGCGATAAGGGAGGAACCATTACTCCTCTGGGGCCAAGGGCTAAGCAGGCACACCCCACCTCTGTAGCGCCAGATAGGCACACTGTCTATTCCCCTTAACACCAAGGGACAAGGGGAAGCATCCACTCTTCCTGCTAACTCCAGCATGTCCAGCTTCCTCAACCCTTAATGACCTGGACGCTCATACAGGCACCGCTGGTAATAAGTATAGCTGTCATAGTGCCACAGTAGGGTCAAGTATACATGAGTGAGGATTATATAATACTTGTCATATGCATGAAGGATTCGACACTTTTGATATTACTAAGGTTGTTATATATATTTCGGGAATATTATGAATTCCTTGTGTTGCATTAGATGTTCGGAATATTCATCTCAGTGGGAATGATTTAGAACATCTACATATATCCAACATGTCAGGATGTCTGGCAATATCTTCGATTCAGACTCGCGTAAAGGACCTTCAACCCACATTGCTATCTTTTCAGTGTACGTCAGAGGATTTGATGATCTGCTGGTTAGGGATATTTGCTCATCAGGTCCGTAACTCAGCCTCTATCACACACCGACGTCTAATATTCCGCTCGAGGTTAAAGAAGAGAAAACTTATTTCTTTCCCTTGTGGAAAAACTTCTTAGAACAGAGAAGGCAGAATATAATGTTACTCCACCAATCCCTTCTGCCCTTTCTCCTCATGAAATACGCCTCTTCAAAACTATGAATGGCAAACGAGAATGAGCTATAATGATAGAAACAAGAAAGGCGTTCCATGGGAAACTTGTGTCGTCTACAATGCATTATAGTCCCTGGACCAGCATTATCTTACTATAAGTCATAACTCCAGTGGATAATATCATTACCAATGATATTATTGTAACACACAAAAAACGGCATGAGTAAGAGCCATGAAGACGGCAGCGTTCATAGAGAAATTCTGTCTTGCAAAACCCCAGTCGCACCCGCTCCAGGATAACCACAGACTGATACAGACCCTCTTGGCCAAGGACCAGGTGACGACCACAGACTGACACAGACCCGCTTGGCCAAGGACCAGGTGAGGACCACAGACTGATACAGACCCGCTTGGCCAAGGACCAGGTGACGACCACAGACTGATACAGACCCGCTTGGCCAAGGACCAGGTGAGGACCACAGATGATAAGGTTCCTCAGAATTACATCCTCACGTGAGAAAAAGAATTTTGATATTATTAGGTTGAGTTCCAGGGGCGACACTGCTCTGCAGTGACGGATGTAGAAGTCCTCTGACAGTGACCTGGGTTTCTGGTCCGCCCACTGATGAACAGTGAAACAATATCTTAAGTGTTATCACACACACACACACACACACACACACACACACACACACACACACACACACACACACGTTAGACAGTAAACATACAGGAATCATCTGTTGTAGAAAAAATACAGCCGATTGAACACACGGTTCTAAAATCCCGAAATGCGACGCCATTTCCAAGGCAAATGATTAATCAAACAAACGGACAACATACTGCCCAGTCACCAAATATTTACTCGTTTCAAAATAAAGAATTGATACATCAGGAAACATACAGGAATGACAAAATGTTTTTTAGGTTGAGTGGGTTTATCACACACAGTATATATATATATATATATATATATATATATATATATATATATATATATATATATATATATATTAGCAAGGGAATAGGTCGGTTGGTATGTGAGTTTGAATGGAAAATATTTTAGATAATTGAAGTGTTTTAAATACCTTGGGGTGGACATGGCTGCGAAGGGAGTGAGCTAACAGACGGGCATACATCAATCAGACTGTGATGAGAAATATCTCATATCATGAGAACAAGTGGACAATAGATAGCCGTCGGCTATCGAGAGATAAGAGAGATGAGAGCCTTATCGGGTCTCTTCTGTTGGGAGAGAATTCTCGCCAGATGCCTCCGTTTTCTTTAACCATCTCCGGGGACACTCTCATCTTTTAGCAAATAGATGTTGGGCATCTTGTAGACGCATTGTGACGCTGCTTCTACATTCCGGTAAATTAATATACATTGTGGTGTGTTTACAACGTGTTCTAACTTCCTGTCGTGTTTATATACGTGTTCTAATTTTCTTTGTGTGTTTATACGTGTGGTCTAACTTTATGATGTGTGTTTATACATGTGTTTCAACTTTTGGGTGTGTTTAGATACGAATTCTAGCTTTATAGTGTGTTTATATTCGTGTTCCGACTTGTTAGTGTTTTTTTATAAGAGTTTTAAATTCTTCGTGCCTTTATATACGTGTTCTAGCTTACTGGTGTGTTTATATATGTGTTCTAACATTTTGATGTGTTTATATATGTTCTAACAATCTAGTGTGTTCATATACGTGTTCTAACATTCTGGTATGTTTGAATACGTATTCTAACTTCTTGATGTGTATATACACGAGTTTTATTTGTGTGTGTGTGTGTGTGTGTGTGTGTGTGTGTGTGTGTGCTTCTATATGTTGTCTAAATGTCTAGTATGTTTATATGAGTATTCTAACTTTGGGTGTTGATACATTTTTTCTTTTATTAAGTTTCTATACGTAATCTAACTTTCTGGTGTGTTTATATGAGTATTCTAACCTTGTGGTGTCAATATTCTAACATTCTGGTGTGTTTTTATGAATATTCTAACTTTTTGGTGAGTCTATATGAGTATTCCAACTTTCTACTCACCACTGGATATCGTTCCAATAATATCCTCTCCTCCCCTGCTTCGTCTGGCAGTCTTCATCAAACCTACGTGCTGAGTAATGCTCCCATCCACCAGCTGAATGTCGACAGACTGGTCTATCCCTATTATCAAAGCAACAATACAATATTTGCATATTCTAATGTCCACAGCATAAGGGCTAGGAGAAGCTCCTCAATTCAAGGTTAGAAAAAAGAATATAAGAATTATAAGATAAGAATAATAAGACATCACATCAAAGTACCTGTATTTTGTTATCTAGTTTTATCTACTAGGAATCAATAGTATGGCATGGCCCTGCCAGACACAGATAGTGGTGGACGTCATGATAGGTCAGGCAGCCGTAAAGCACAGTACAATCGAATTACATTTATTATTCATGGAAAATGTAATTGAGATGTATGTGATTATGCCCGTGCACGCTACGATAGGAATGAGTATAATTGTCAATTACATTCAGCTACGTTTCAATTTACAACTTACCTCTAACTTAACCATATATCCAGTATACCTACGTAAGCGAAGAGCATATATATATATATATATATATATATATATATATATATATATATATATATATATATATATATAATGTATCGCAGCGAATGTTTAACGTCATGGCCATAACTGTGACTTAGCGAGAAACAATGACAATTTTCGAGGAAAACAAGAGAAAATGTGGTGTGGTGGTAATCGCATTAGGGAGGTAATGGGATTTGCCATCTGTCATGTTCTGTGGCAGCCCAGGGGTGGGGAGAGAGAGAGAGAGAGAGAGAGAGAGAGAGAGAGAGAGAGAGAGAGAGAGAGAGAGAGAGAGTTAAAAACACTCTGCTATGCTGATTCTTGCCAGCACGTGACGTTTTCTATTTCCCAGCATTATGGGTCTGGCTGGGTCACGGCGGGCGGGTCGCAGACTGAAGGAAAGAGAAGGTAAGAGCGAGATGGATCAGGGAAAATAAAGATGGATGTTGTAGGTGAGGAACCACATGATAGACAAGGGAGGGAGGGTGGTGGAGTTGGTCTATACCGACGCTCAACGCAATTCCTGCAGTAGTCAGGTGGTTACCAAGGCAGTGGTAAATTACCGACTCCTATACGACTCTTTCGGAAAGTCATGTGGTTAACGAGGGAGGAGAGTGGTAGATTTGAACTCCTAACTACTCTTGCAAATTGTCATGGGGTTAACGAGTGAAGTGCCCCCATTCCTCCCGACATAGCAGCCTTCAATGAACTAGATGGATCACCAATACAGTCTCGTCGGAGACATTTATATAGATTCTAACACTTCATAAGTGGTGTTGATTGTTGGCTGTCTCAGGATAGGGTATCAGATATTACCCCGAGATTCTTAATCAGAATGCAAAGGTAAACAAAGGCATTCAAACAGACATAGGCCACTGGATCCTTTCGAGGTTGTCTTGTGGTGATAGTGGAGGACTTGAGAAACTCACATCAGTGCAATACAAGTAACACTATCTCTGGACATCAATGTGACTTAAAGAGAAACAATGATAATTTTCGAGGGAAAATAAGAGAAAATGTTGCGTTGTCATGATCCACTCGGGAGCTGGGGGCAAACCCCAGACTGTTTTCTAATATATTGATGGTGATCTGCTGATGTGGTACTGAGTCTTTCACTTCACGATAGATTGCTGGTATCGGGAAGACCTCAGTAATGGGAGTTGAAATATATTATTTATATATAAGTTACTGTGGTCTTGCCTTGTGTGGCAGGGGTATAGAGAGAGAGAGAGAGAGAGAGAGAGAGAGAGAGAGAGAGAGAGAGAGAGTCACTCAAGGGATAAACCTTCAACTCCTGATGGTGGGCTACGCGAGAGCTGGTCGTCAGCGGTGTAAGGCCCCTTCATCCATCTGAGGTGAGGGAGGAGTAGAGCGAAGGTTAATAGCTTCTGCTGAGGTGGATGAAGGAAGCACGGAGCTCACCGCCAACGCTCATACCACCAGTCACAACATGGACAACGTCAGTATTTTAAAAGACGAACGTTGAAGTATCATCCATGGGCCACAAGAACCTTACTTCATGATCTCTCTCTCTACATCAAGGCCAAAGCTATTACCTTAGTGGGAGCCAAGGAAGGAGGGATCCCTATGGCTACATGAAAACCAAACGAAATACCATAGATAATATCGCATACAGAATACGATACATCACCCCTTTACCACAGACCTCCCTCAAGACTACGTAAGATCTGCGTCTACGGCACAAAATCTTTTCTTCACACCCAAGTTTAAGAATAATCATTCCGATGGAGTTGGTCAAAACTTATTCTTAAACCGTCTTCCCTCGGTAGCGGCAGCAGCAGCGGCACCATACGAAATCTGGTTATAGTTACGAAACTTCTTCAACACTGAGTCTGTCTTGGACCTATGAGACAGGCTTTAACTCACCTGTCTGAATGAACATCGAATATACATATATACATATTTTTTTTTTTTTTTATACTTTGTCGCTGTCTCCCGCGTTTGCGAGGTAGCGCAAGGAAACAGACGAAAGAAATGGCCCAACCCCCCCCCCATACACATGTACATACACACGTCCACACACGCAAATATACATACCTACACAGCTTTCCTTGGTTTACCCCGGACGCTTCACATGCCCTGATTCAATCCACTGACAGCACGTCAACCCCTGTATACCACATCGCTCCAATTCACTCTATTCCTTGCCCTCCTTTCACCCTCCTGCATGTTCAGGCCCCGATCACACAAAATCCTTTTCACTCCATCTTTCCACCTCCAATTTGGTCTCCCTCTTCTCCTCGTTCCCTCCACCTCCGACACATATATCCTCTTGGCCAATCTTTCCTCACTCATTCTCTCCATGTGCCCAAACCATTTCAAAACACCCTCTTCTGCTCTCTCAACCACGCTCTTTTTATTTCCACACATCTCTCTTACCCTTACGTTACTTACTCGATCAAACCACCTCACACCACACATTGTCCTCAAACATTTCATTTCCAGCACATCCATCCTCCTGCGCACAACTCTATCCATAGCCCACGCCTCGCAACCATACAACATTGTTGGAACTACTATTCCTTCAAACATACCCATTTTTGCTTTCCGGGATAATGTTCTCGACTTCCACACATTTTTCAAGGCTCTCAAAATTTTCGCCCCCTCCCCCACCCTATGATCCACTTCCGCTGACAGATCCACTCCCAGATATCTAAAACACTTCACTTCCTCCAGTTTTTCTCCATTCAAACTCACCTCCCAATTGACTTGACCCTCAACCCTACTGTACCTAATAACCTTGCTCTTATTCACATTTACTCTTAACTTTCTTCTTCCACACACTTTACCAAACTCCGTCACCAGCTTCTGCAGTTTCTCACATGAATCCGCCACCAGCGCTGTATCATCAGCGAACAACAACTGACTCACTTCCCAAGCTCTCTCATCCCCAACAGACTTCATACTTGCCCCTCTTTCCAAAACTCTTGCATTTACCTCCCTAACAACCCCATCCATAAACAAATTAAACAACCATGGAGACATCACACACCCCTGCCGCAAACCTACATTCACTGAGAACCAATCACTTTCCTCTCTTCCTACACGTACACATGCCTTACATCCTCGATAAAAACTTTTCACTGCTTCTAACAACTTGCCTCCCACACCATATATTCTTAATACCTTCCACAGAGCATCTCTATCAACTCTATCATATGCCTTCTCCAGATCCATAAATGCTACATACAAATCCATTTGCTTTTCTAAGTATTTCTCACATACATTCTTCAAAGCAAACACCTGATCCACACATCCTCTACCACTTCTGAAACCACACTGCTCTTCCCCAATCTGATGCTCTGTACATGCCTTCACCCTCTCAATCAATACCCTCCCATATAATTTACCAGGAATACTCAACAAACTTATACCTCTGTAATTTGAGCACTCACTCTTATCCCCTTTGCCTTTGTACAATGGCACTATGCACGCATTCCGCCAATCCTCAGGCACCTCACCATGAGTCATACATACATTAAATAACCTTACCAACCAGTCAACAATACAGTCACCCCCTTTTTTAATAAATTCCACTGCAATACCATCCAAACCTGCTGCCTTGCCGGCTTTCATCTTCCGCAAAGCTTTTACTACCTCTTCTCTGTTTACCAAATCATTTTTCCTAACCCTCTCACTTTGCACACCACCTCGACCCAAACACCCTATATCTGCCACTCTGTCATCAGACACATTCAACAAACCTTCAAAATACTCATTCCATCTCCTTCTCACATCACCACTACTTGTTATCACCTCCCCATTTACGCCCTTCACTGAAGTTCCCATTTGCTCCCTTGTCTTACGCACCCTATTTACCTCCTTCCAGAACATCTTTTTATTCTCCCTCTATATATATATATATATATATATATATATATATATATATATATATATATATATATATATACATCGTATATCTACACCTTCAGAATTCTCTAATATATACAGAGCCATTTTCCTTCTAGTAACGTAAGGTATTTGGGTCACACTAAAACACTTCCCTCTTGAGGGAGTTCGAATCCCTAACCAACGGAACAGAATCTTTATACTTAGGGTCTCTAGGCATCTATAGGCAGCCCAAGGGTCGAGCCTGCATAGATTTGAGTCCTGATCGCGGTAGTCGATCTACAGTCAACCCAGCTGTTCATCCTACCCTAGGGACTGGTCTATGGGACAGTCACCTGGCTCAGACTGGGGTATATGTACATGTGGCGTAAGAACCTTGGTCTTGATTGTCCTTTCCGTCTCAGCTGACACAACGAAAACTAAAACATCACACCGAAACTTACGAAACGAAATCTTTTACGAACTGTAATGATTTCACGTTTCCCTCAGCAACCTACGTCACCATATGTACAGCCACCCCATAAACTGTAATGTACATTTAAAGCACCAGTAATAACACGACGTGTTATGGATCTCTTTCATTCAAAAATCAGACATTTCTTCTTCTGGTTCCGGGAGGGAAAAAAAATGAGCGTTTTAGGAACCTGTACAACATTGTCTCGTCTATGAACATGCTAGACTGCATGATTATTTTCTTTTTTTTTTCGTGCCATCACAAACAGTCGGTGTTGGGAATAAAAATCCATTGTTTACATCTAGTACAATGGACGCCAAGATGGAGTTTTATCTCCAGTTGTGACAGCAATTATATGGACGTCAGTTTTTGGAAAACTGATGGATTTTAATCTCTCCTTAAACTTTTACGGTTCCATTCTGAATATATATATATTCCTTTTTTTCGTTGTTGCTGAAGTGGGAGTTATAGAACAACCCGGGTTGTTCTCTAGAGGTTTCAGTCGCTGACACTTTACGAAGAAAAAGGTTCAGGTGTCTGAGGTGCCTTTATGCCAGTCGTCAAGCTGGTCTGCCAGGTTTTAGGAACACACAAAGAAATATGAATACGTGAGAGATCGAATACCTCTGTAAACAGAATGAAGATACTCAACCACATATGTGTGTGTGTGTGTGTGTGTGTGTGTGTGTGTGTGTGTGTGTGTGTTACAGAGATGATAGTATCTGTGCTACATTTCGTATCAATATCTCACAATTATTTGTAAATAAGAAAAGACTGACGAACGCAGTCGCTCTGTAACCTTGCAACACAAAAGCATAATCAATAATGTCACGTTCAGTTCCTTTTGACAAGAAGCCGAAAGCAGTCTTGATAATGACCTTCTCACGATGATTTTAAAGACGAGAGTGACAACCAGCGAGTTGAACATTCCCTGGACCTAAGGTTCGGTGAGTGTCAGAAGTGGTGTGAGTGATATAATAATGCTCGGGTTTATTATACTGTAGGTCTCTCAGTAAAGGAGAGCATTATGAGAGGTATAGTGGCTGGGAGAAGTGGAGCTGTTTCCCTTTGAGGGTGAGGTGAGGTTTAGTACACTCGAGACTTCCTCGACGTGGTGAGTGAGTGAGAGGGAGGGAGGTCGAGTGTCTGAAAGTGGAGGAGGGGAGAGCGAAGGTGTGTGCCAGAGAGGGGGAAGAGAGAGAGAGAGAGAGAGAGAGAGAGAGAGAGAGAGAGAGAGAGAGAGAGAGAGAGAATATTGACCGGCCAGTGTTGACCTTGACACACAGCCGGTGGTCCTGCCTACCCCCCCCCCCCCCCCAGTACCTAACGTTTGCCCACAGAACCGATGAAACCATCTATTTAAATGTGGAAGTCGCAGCGTCTCGAGATCCTGTATGATAGCGGGAACTTGAGGAGTTCCATCACTACCCTCACTCTATCAGTACCCTCACTCCATCACTACCCTCACTCCATCACTACCCTCACTCCATCACTACCCTCATTCCATCACTACCCTCATTCCATCATTATCCTCACTCCATCACTACCCTCATTCCATCACTACACTCACTCCATCATTATCCTCACTCCATCACTACCCTCACTCCATCACTACCCTCATTCCATCATCATTCTCACTCCATCACTACCCTCATTCCATCACTACCCATACTCCATCACTACCCTCATTCCATCACTACCCTCATTCCATCATTATCCTCACTCCATCACTACCCTCATTCCATCACTACCCTCACTCCATCATTATCCTCACTCCATCATTATCCTCACTCCATCACTACCCTCACTCCATCACTACCCTCATTCTATCACTACCCTCATTCCATCACTACCCATACTCCATCACTACCCTCATTCCATTACTACCCTCATTCCATCATTATCCTCACTCCATCACTACCCTCACTCCATCACTACCCTCACTCCATCACTACCCTCACTCCATCACTACCCTTACTCCATCGCTACCCTCATTCCATCATTACCCTCACTCCATCACTACCCTCATTTCATCACCACCCTCACTCCATCACTACCCCTCTCCTCTCTCTCCATCACCACCTCTCACTCCATCACCACCCTCACTCCATCACCACCCCTCTCCTCTCTCCATCACCACCCTTACTGCATCACTACCCTCTTCTCTCTCCATCACTATCCTCGCTCCATCGCCATCCAGCCGTGTGCTCGACATCCTGTGCGGGTCAGAAGGATGTATGTACACAGAGCTAGGTGACTCGGCCCGTCATCACAGGGACAGAGACATGAAGACTATGAAAATCCCTGTGACAATATTTCTCGATAGTCAGTGAGTGAATACTCTCTCTCTCTCTCTCTCTCTCTCTCTCTCTCTCTCTCTCTCTCTCTCTCTCTCTCTCTCTCTCTCTCTCTCTTAGAGTGGTGGCTGCTTCCAAGGAAAGCTCTAAACATCCACTGAACCAGAGCTGCCTAATCCTTTCACAGAGGAGAAAAAAAAAAAATAGGTCAAAATTCACCAAAGCGATGTTCATTGTCGACGGGACGAACCCGCCTTCCCCCACCCCAAGCCAACTCCACTCCACTCCACCAACTCCACCCCAACAAGTTGTCATCTCCGTTACCTCAAACGACCAGCCAAAACGACCAGCCAAACGACCCAGCCTAACGACCTAGCTTCGGCTTCTGCAACATCGTATTTCCGACGCCCGTTTATTACGCATGATAGGAACCGTGAGGGTAAAGTGTATTGGTTGTTGACAGCCATGAAGTCCAGCAGCATACATACTACATATCCGATCTTGTGTCGAGTCATATATTATTTCATGAATTTTCTGAAGCTACAGGAGGGGTACAGGATGCCCCTGCTCTGTACCCTGTGCCTAACATTTTGGTCTGGAGTTTGAAACTGTCTCGCATTACAGCGTGTACCACCTGAAAATCCTTGTCATCTTTAGGAATACCATTTCATACCACAGCGTCCGTAACTACACTAGTGTCATCCTTGCATTACCCATTTCCATGTCAGTATAAGTGGGATGATTAAAGCCACAAGCCTGTATGTATGACTGTATGGGAACATTACATCTATAATAGCCTTGCATGACCACGCTGGTGTATGGCGCTAGACCACAGCTAACCACGCATGACAACCTGGACGCCACCAGTTGCCCAGAGGCACAGAGGTCCCTCCCTCCTCCAGCAGTGGTGCCGGGCGGCGCCGTCAGCCATGGCAGTTAATGCGGTAATGGGAGAGGAAGTTCTGCAGGGAAGGAGGGCGTTCACCCCGTCGGAGTAATTGCCTCGAGGAGATGCGGGGAATCTTATGGGGAAAGACTGGGCAAGGTAATATCAGGGAAGCGAATATTCTCTAATATATATATATATATATATATTGTAAAAGGTCGCAGTAGTGCGCGTGATCTAGTATTTACTGATAATCACGAGCAAAATGGAACACGTTAAGCTCCCAAGTGCACTTTCGTATAATGATCACATCATCAGGGAGGAGATACAAGAATGAGACAGAAAACGTAGAACAGCCAGTTGATATACAGGGAAGAGGCGTAGCTCAGACACCATTGGTAAAGAAGAGAGAGAGAGAGAGAGAGAGAGAGAGAGAGAGAGAGAGAGAGAGAGAGAGAGAGAGAGACAGACAGACAGACAGACAGACAGACAGACAGACAGACAGAGAGACAGACAGAAAGACAGACAGGCAGACAGACAGACAGACAGACAGACAGACAGACAGACAGACAGACAGACAGACAGACAGACAGACAGACAGACAGACAGACAGACAGACAGACAGACAGACAGACAGACAGACAGACAGACAGACAGACAGACAGACAGACAGACAGACAGACAGACAGACAGACAGACAGACAGACAGACAGACAGACAGACAGACAGACAGACAGACAGACAGACAGACAGACAGACAGACAGACAGACAGACAGACAGACAGACAGACAGACAGACAGACAGACAGACAGACAGACAGACAGACAGACAGACAGACAGACAGACAGACAGACAGACAGACAGACAGACAGACAGACAGACAGACAGACAGACAGACAGACAGACAGACAGACAGACAGACAGACAGACAGACAGACAGACAGACAGACAGACAGACAGACAGACAGACAGACAGACAGACAGACAGACAGACAGACAGACAGACAGACAGACAGACAGACAGACAGACAGACAGACAGACAGACAGACAGACAGACAGACAGACAGACAGACAGACAGACAGACAGACAGACAGACAGACAGACAGACAGACAGACAGACAGACAGACAGACAGACAGACAGACAGACAGACAGACAGACAGACAGACAGACAGACAGACAGACAGACAGACAGACAGACAGACAGACAGACAGACAGACAGACAGACAGACAGACAGACAGACAGACAGACAGACAGACAGACAGACAGACAGACAGACAGACAGACAGACAGACAGACAGACAGACAGACAGACAGACAGACAGACAGACAGACAGACAGACAGACAGACAGACAGACAGACAGACAGACAGACAGACAGACAGACAGACAGACAGACAGACAGACAGACAGACAGACAGACAGACAGACAGACAGACAGACAGACAGACAGACAGACAGACAGACAGACAGACAGACAGACAGACAGACAGACAGACAGACAGACAGACAGACAGACAGACAGACAGACAGACAGACAGACAGACAGACAGACAGACAGACAGACAGACAGACAGACAGACAGACAGACAGACAGACAGACAGACAGACAGACAGACAGACAGACAGACAGACAGACAGACAGACAGACAGACAGACAGACAGACAGACAGACAGACAGACAGACAGACAGACAGACAGACAGACAGACAGACAGACAGACAGACAGACAGACAGACAGACAGACAGACAGACAGACAGACAGACAGACAGACAGACAGACAGACAGACAGACAGACAGACAGACAGACAGACAGACAGACAGACAGACAGACAGACAGACAGACAGACAGACAGACAGACAGACAGACAGACAGACAGACAGACAGACAGACAGACAGACAGACAGACAGACAGACAGACAGACAGACAGACAGACAGACAGACAGACAGACAGACAGACAGACAGACAGACAGACAGACAGACAGACAGACAGACAGACAGACAGACAGACAGACAGACAGACAGACAGACAGACAGACAGACAGACAGACAGACAGACAGACAGACAGACAGACAGACAGACAGACAGACAGACAGACAGACAGACAGACAGACAGACAGACAGACAGACAGACAGACAGACAGACAGACAGACAGACAGACAGACAGACAGACAGACAGACAGACAGACAGACAGACAGACAGACAGACAGACAGACAGACAGACAGACAGACAGACAGACAGACAGACAGACAGACAGACAGACAGACAGACAGACAGACAGACAGACAGACAGACAGACAGACAGACAGACAGACAGACAGACAGACAGACAGACAGACAGACAGACAGACAGACAGACAGACAGACAGACAGACAGACAGACAGACAGACAGACAGACAGACAGACAGACAGACAGACAGACAGACAGACAGACAGACAGACAGTGTCATTCTTGTGGGGGCTTACACATCTACCCAGGTGGTTTTGTTGTGTAAAACACTAGTACTTCCCGTCCTTGTAATCCTCTTAGGGAAGGTCGGGAGCGGAGGTAAACGGCTTTCATTCATTCCCTGGATCATAGTGTTCATATGTTAATGACACAGTGGTGAGGAGGAGTCCTCTAAGGTCGTATCTCTAGTAATATTCATGCAGATCTTCACCATATCTTGAGTAAAAGGATACAGCTATCATGATCCTGTTAACATTAGGGTCAGTTGCCTATCATTCGTGTTCACTGTCGTGGGAGGGTCACGCCTCACATAGACTCTGTACATATGTTGGAGATGGAATCAGGTGTCTCACATGGCCATGGTGAGACGTGGTACCTAGAAGACCCAGTGTTAATCTCTTATACAATCGCCAATCACATTTCTGTCTCCAAAATCATCTATCACATTCGTCTCTCCAAGATCATCAATTCCATTTCTTTCTCCAAAATCAGCAAGAAAAAACTCTGAAATTTTGTCATCACGTTTTTTTTTATATATCTGGTGTTCTATAAACAAGGAAAGACCTCCACTCCTTTCTTTTCTGGTTCCGCTGGGCTGGAACACCGTTCTTTCCCCGATTCCCTGGACACTGGCATTGCACAACCGTTCCAGCGGATGTTCCAGCAGTGGGTATTCATGGATGGGTCATAACCTCGGGGGTGTCATGCTTCACTTGGAGGTGCAGCGTTCGGATGGTGGCTCAAGTGGTGGATTCTGAACCCTGTCATGCGATGCCTGGAACAGTGAAGGGACTGGAATGACTGACTGTGGGCCTTGCCGCTCGGTGCCTGGAACAGTGAAGGGACTGGAATGACTGACTGTGGGCCATGCCGTTCGGTGCCTGGAACAGTGAAGGGACTGGAATGACTTTGAACTCTACAGTGTAGCTAATGATCACAAGGGCAGTAATTCCGCGACAGTTGCAGATGACTGATGTATGTTCATGCTTATCCATGTATGTACTCAGATACGCACACACTCTAGTAGATATGTGCTCTCTCTCTCTCTCTCTCTCTCTCTCTCTCTCTCTCTCTCTCTCTCTCTCTCTCTCTCTCTCTCTCTCTCTCTCTCTCTCTCTCCTACAATATACTTTTGAAGAAGACTCCCATTCCTTCCTACCTTTTCGCTTCCTTCCTACCCTGTTCCATTGAATCACCCCCCATAACCCCCTTCCCTGCTCCTCTACCCATCTGGTTAAGTCTCCCCTTTACTTACGTTTTCCTTGGAAGGGGAACGTTCCCGTCCGTTCTTACGCTGCCAGATGTTCCTGTGTTTTCCTTCCTTATCGCCTCAGATAAGACGTCCATCCTCTTCCTCTCTAGTCCCTCTAGATAAGTCCCCTATTCTCATCCATCTACTGGTGAGCCCACATCCCCCAGGACACACTGCCCCTGGGAAGATCAATGCCTTCAACGGCAGTAGCAGACATCCGCTCGAAGCACCAGGTTACTGAGTGGGTCTTATTTGTGCCTCCTACAACCGCTTATTTTTTCTCATCTGGAAACTGACCATCAGAATCCTTTTAACGAGATGACAATCCTGGCTGGGTAAAATGGTCTGCTGGAGGATATCCAGCTCAGGATGGTTTCTTAAATGGAAATGTTCGATTGGTTCTTGTGGTCGGTCGAAATTGCTTCTGTTTATGTTGCTTTGTTCGCTAGTTGAAGTATTCGCTGGTAGGTGAAATTACCGTCAGTCTTTCCTGAAGGTGTTGTTCCTCCCTGGCTAACATCAGGAGTGAGAGAGATGCTTGACACTGGAATTGTGTTGGGGAGGCTGACAGTGCACAAATGGCACCGAGGAGGTAATGACAGTGAAGTTTTTGGACATACAGTGATAACGTTATGGTAAGGAGGCCAAATGTAAAGGTGTTAAAAGAATTATCGACCGATTAGACGGCAGAACTTATGAATCTTGAATATATTAGCATACACTTAACGAACGCAAGCCTCTGTACGAATGTATGAGTGTATGATGAGTGTATGAATGTAGGAGTGTATGTTTGAGTGCATTGTGCATGACTGAATTTGTGCTTGAGTCTATCATATTCTCTGCTTATTTGTAGGTTTGTTGCCTATAATTCAGTTGCAGTTGTGCGTACATATGTATGTGCACGTGTGTAAAAGCATCTGTATGTGTATATGTATACACATGAATGTGTACACTGTGTATTTACGAATTTGCTGATACATGTTTATGAGATTATTTCTTGGGTTAGTCTATATATGTACAAGCGTATTTGTGTGTGTTTATATTCTATATTGTGTGATGACGTTTTCTTCTACGAAAAGGAGGAAAATGTATGTACCCCAAACACACATACATTCCCCACAGACCAGTTCGTATTCTTGGTACTAAATGTAGTTTTTATTCACCTCCCTCCTTCTTCTGCCCCCTCACATGTCCACGTTAAATTACTTCATTGGGAGAAGCTCTTGAGACCCAAGTAGGAAAACCGTGCAAAAAAAAAAAAAAGAAGAATAGAAAAAAAAGGAGAATATTTTTTTTCTCTTTACTCTGGAACTGGGAAGAGGGTTGAATAGCAGCAGTAACTCGAGATCTTGAGTGCAAATTGTCGAAATGCATTTAAGTAAAGTGCCAAAAGCGAGCATAGTGGAAACGTTTTTATTCCGGAGAAAGATTCAGTTCTAAGTAGTACTCTGGGAGCTTCATGCTTCAGCTAGAGGCTGCATGTATTTTGTAAATACTTCAGGGCAACTTGAGTATCGCTATTGGTGAAGACCTTCCAAAGGTAACATTGTTACTTACAAAGTTTGCATTAAGTGTCTCCACGGGATAATGGACCCTTGTCATGATGTCCTGAATAATGGAAATTCTGTTGATGTAATCCAGTGTGATTCACACTATTTACTGCGCCCTATTAACGCACATTGTTAATGGGTTTTGGGGTAACTGATACTGATAATGGCGTGTGTAGTAACAGACCAAAAGTGTATGGTTTGGATGAAGGATTTATCGATGGTTTTGGCTAATGGTTATCATGAATGGGTACCCAGATAACACCTAATTCTAATGAGGTCATTGACATTGATCTTCATCAAAATGAAGGTCATGGAAACTGACCTAATTCTAATGAGGTCATTGGTATTGATCTCTTTCAAAATGAAGGTCATGTAAGCTGCACACAGGTTATTAGGGTACAGCGCAATCTACGATTCTGCTGTGACTTTGGGTAATGGATAGACTCTGTTAAAGGGTTTCGTGGATAATGGATAATGTTAGTTATGGGTTAAGGCCAGTGTAAGTGGGGTTCAGTGGACGCCATTAATGAGTATCCTCAAATACCTGAGAGTGTTCCTGTAGTCTGGGGTGAGTGATTAATGGATCTCTGCCATCCATTTCCCCGTCTCTCTCTTCCCTTCCGTTCCAATCTATTGTCCTCCTCGTCCATCTCCTCGTCCCTCCTCGTCCCTTCCTCCTCGTCGCTCGCACCCTCCTCGCCCAACAGGGGAGGGCACCTGGCAGCGGATGACGTGGCTGATCGTCTCTCCATCCCTACCGTCCAGTAGTGGAGGGAGGAGCACCTGGCAGGGGAGGAGGGTGGTGACCGTCCCTCCCTGTCCCGTCCAGCAGGGGAGGGAGGAGCACCTGGCAGGGGAGGAGGGTGGTGACAGCAGCAGCGGGCCAGAGGCCAACACTCACCTGTCACCATAGTCCTCCAGCTCATCCTGGGAAAGACAAGGGCTGAGCAGGAGTGTACAAGATAGTCCTCCAGCTCATCCTGGGAAAGACAACGGCTGAGTAGGAGTGTACAAGGAGGCGATATTTGTGATGGCTGGGAGGCAGGCCGTCATCTGCCCCAGTGTACACTTACTCTTTGTTTAGTTCCTGACAGCTGCCTCTCTATGGGTCGCTGCTTCTCCATAGGTCGATGCCTCTCAATAGGTCGCTGCCTCTCAATGAGTCGTAGCCTCAGTAAGGGAATCATTTCTAGTGTCGAAGTCTTGTGGGGGGGAGGGGGTGGACCAAGAACAATCCAGGGGTTAGACTTCCATTTTCTATTGTACTAACTTCCTCACACTCTAGTCACCAGGAAAATAGACACGAGACATAGAAACTTAACGTTCTTTTGTATGTGTGTCTTTGTCTTTCTCTTTATACTTCCACTCTCTCACAACCTCTCACATTTCCTCCATCTTTCATCCTTGTGTTATCATCCCTCCTCCCTATGTCTCCCCTGCCGTCCTCCCACACCCTGCCCGTCTCCCCACAACACCTACCACTCCCCAGGGCTGCCAATATCTCCCCGTGCCCTGGAGAGCTCCCCTGTAGGGCAGGATGCACGGGGCGGCCGCCTGGGGCAGTATGGCAGAGTTATAGCGGGAAATTAATTAACGGGAGGGAGAGGGAAGCGAGAGAGGGGAGGGAAGGAGCTAATGCCAAATCATTGCATATAAGTTTAGTTTAGGTTTCAATGTGTATCACTGGCTTTCACACGTGTAATTTGAGTTGCAAGTGGCTGGATGTGTATCATTATACGGCTGTCACATCTGTCCAACTATAAAAGATGTTCTTTGGAAATATCACAATTTAGCGTAAAAGCGATACGTAATATCTAATTCAATTGCTACCTCAACAGTCAAATAGCTCCACAACGAGTGGCTGTCGTCGTGTGCTTGTTATCTGCCCTGCTGACATTTTGTTTTCAGTTAAGACAAAAAAAAGAAAAGGTAGCGATGCATATCATGATGAGTCCACATCAATAGATGGACCACTCCCTCTGCATAAAGAAAAAGTAGAATGACACCGAATTCCAATAAGATCTGAAAGGTGAAGAGTTTAATGGTTATAACAACCGTTAAAGATCTTATTGATATATCCACAAACAGTGATGAAAATGAAACAAATCGTTGAAGCTCTGTACAGCAATAACATAAATACTTAACAAACGCTTGTTCTGTGATACGTCACTTATGAATTATAGTATACGCTATCCGTTCTCGACACGTTTTCGTTCATATGTTACCAGTATTCCGATAGAGTGGCGCTGGTGGCAACTACCGACAACTCTTAGAAAATACTGGTAATCTGGTATAGTTACACTTCCTACATACATTCCAACGGTGACTCCTCCAACTTCGCTTCAGTTGAACCAAAACTCGGGCGATTTCTGGATGTAGCCAGCCAGTGTCTCTGTGTTTGTGTATTCGTTCTCAACCCATTTTCCGGCAGTGTGTTCCCTCCGCGTTACGTTGTGAAAACCTTTTACATACAAGTGAATATAGGAACAATGGATGATGATCGTAAAACTTCTTCATGTGATAAAGAGACATTCAAAAAGTGACCAAACATTTAGTTGTGGGCGTCTCGTAGAAGGCAAGACCTCGTTATTAGCGGCAGTAGATAAGGCCAAAGATCATATAACAATCCACTTGGATAAAGACGTTATGCTGAGGGTGTTGGATGACCTTTATTTCGTTGAAGTTGAAGACGTGTTCGAGACGCTGGCGATGAATCACTGAACAAGACTTCGAGACCTCGAGACCTGGGACACAAGTAGGTGGAGTTGCCTCCTCATCATTTATCATCATATTTTCAATTATCGTTTAATTCCGATGACGTTTGTAGACAATGTGATGATTTTCGTTTTCTATAGATTACGTAGACAGGATAAACATCTTCACATACGAATGTGAGACAAAGATATCGTGATCACATTGTATTTCCATATAGAAATATTTAATGTTCATAAACCTATATTGAAAAGAAGATCTAGATAAGCTTTTAGGATTATTATGGTGAAAACAAAGGTATTTCTACGTCAGTTTGAGTATATGTATTATAAGAAAATGATGTGAAAATGTTTGGCTCGAGCGTGATGGAGGAGGAGAGGGACGGGAGAAGGAGGTAATTACAGGAAGATTAATAAGACAGGAAACTTAAAGCCACAGAGGGGAAAGAAGAGTCACACCAGAAGTGCCGACCATCACTTGAAAGTAAACTAATGTCCGGATTATATATTTTTTCCCTCGGTTTTTTTTTTTCGTTTTTTAGATTATTTGGAAAAAAATCGTCTTCCGTCGGGCGTTTCCCAGGGGACCCTGAGGGTGATTGTCGAATTTGGCGGAGATTGGCCGAAAATTGAAGCCTGTGATACACACACACACACACACACACACACACACACACACACACACACACACACACACACACACACACACACACACGCCTGACCTAGTTCAAAAAGGCAGTTTCTTGTAACTTTTTTTCTTGTTTCTGTCGTGAGCAAAGCACCTTCCCTGGAAGCATACAGCATGTGTAGCCAGTCATCTGGCTGGCCTGCGTCGTGTTGTGAGGCTGGCGATGATGGGGGGGCGGCCCGATGGTTCGAATCCCTGGGAACCTTCTCTCACAAATCTGTTGTATCATCATACTCTCTCTCTCTCTCTCTCTCTCTCTCTCTCTCTCTCTCTCTCTCTCTCTCTCTCTCTCTCTCTCTCTCTCTCCACCCTTGCCAATGGGATGCCATGAGAGAGAGAAAGAGTGAGAGAGAGACGATATCTTTTGTCTCACTTTAATGACATGGCAAGAGTAAATAGCCAAACACTGATTACCTTATATTGTCTGAAGGGAACAATGAAGCTTTGTTTCTGAAGGTGAAACAGGAATGCTTTGTCTTTGGGGTGGGTCACTGGCTTAGCCATAAGGACAAAATATATTGCCTTTTCGCTTCAGCGAGAGACATCACTTCAGTGTTTGTAACTATATTGCTCAAAACGACTTGATGGAAGCGAGTCATGTTTATATCTTCATGTATATCATACAAACCTCCAACAGCCAGGCTCGAACCCGGGACCCCTGCGTGGCAGGCGGGAATGCTACCGGTAGACTTTGATCGCCCCTAATAGAGAAATGATATATATATATATATATATATATATATATAAACGAATATACTTGATCACGCGCACAATTGTAATCCTTTCCATTATATATATATATATATATATATATATATATAATATATATATATATATATATATATATATATATATATATATATGTCACAAGTTCTTCACTTCCTGGACCAACAAAAATCTCTCTTCTGTGACTTTTTCTGAAGACTTGTGGTTTCATTTGGCAACCTCTGGACGGAAACTCTCGTATTGGAACCATCTTCAAGAATGCTCTCGTTTTCTGTTTTGTTGTCTGAGTTCCTATTTTTCTTTTTCTGCTTTTATTCTTCCATTGTCTCTGGTTCTCTTTATTGCTCTGCGAAATTCGAAGTATTTCTTTAATTACGTTGGTCAAAGAGGTACATTTCTCCTAAATTGCCCGTGTGTTTATTGTATGTACCTTAAGGTATATATGAGTGTTTTCTCGTACAACTTTCACATATTATATATATATATATATATATATATATATATATATATATATATATTTCATACTATTCACCATTTCCTACGTTAGTGAGGTAGCGCTAAGAACAGAGGACTGAGCCTTTGAAGGAAATCCTCACTTGGCCCCCTTCTCTGTTCCTTCTTTCGATTATCAAAAATGAGAGGGGAGGATTTCCAGCACCCCGCTCCCTCCCCTTTTAGTCGCCTTCTACGACACGCAGGGAATACATGGGAAGTATTCTTTCTCCCCTATCCCCAGGGGTAATATATATATTATATATAATATATATATATATATATATATATATATATATATATATATATATATATATATATATATATATATATATATTCCTATGAGTCCACGGGGAAAATGAAACACGATAAGTTCCCAAGTGCACTTTCGTGTAATAATCACATCATCAGGGGAGACACAAGAGAGAAATATAAGTCAGTTGATATACATCGAAGAGACGAAGCTAGGACGCCATTTGGTAAACATGTTTTGGACAATCACACAATCCAAAACATGACGAAAGGAAAAGGGCCTCACTCCCTCACACTCATTATCTAGCTGTCATATGCAGTGCACTAAATGATAAATGATTTACGTGAGATCATGAAAGTTTACGTCGATTTCGTACATTTACGTTGAAATAAGATCTTTTTCGTCCTTTTTTTTTTCGAATTTCAGCTGATTAGCCCGAAATGTGAAATTAACGTGAAATGAGGATTTTCAAAATTATATGATAATCTACTTCATAAATGCTAAGGAGCACTATTCCTACTAATCACAAGGTAGAAATTATTTTGATTAGTTTATTGTGAAGGCTCTCATTAGCAACCAAATATCAGTCACTTGGTTTGATAGTCAGTCGTGGTGCTCCCCCAACCCTCCTAGTGGGGCCAAACGCCCCCCAACCCTCCTAGTGGGGCCAAACGCCCCCAACCCTCCTAGTGGGGCCAAACGCCCCCAACCCTCCTAGTGGGGCCAAACGCCCCTCCCCCCAACCCTCCTAGTGGGGCCAAACGCCCCCCAACCCTCCTAGTGGGGCCAAACGCCCCTCCCCCCAACCCTCCTAGTGGGGCCAAACGCCCCTCCTCCCAACCCTCCTAGTGGGGCCAAACGCCCCCTCCCAGTATGATCGTACATGTCTATGTATATGTATCATCGTATGTGTGGCTGGTACCAGACTGTGGGAGAACCTGACGTTAATTACCTCACATGAAAAAGCGTCAATTAAGACTTGACATTTGGGCATTTGCAGGTCTGTTTAGATTGAAAAAGATTTACCTTTTAAATTCTCTCTCTCTCTCTCTCTCTCTCTCTCTCTCTCTCTCTCTCTCTCTCTCTCTCTCTCTCTCTCTCTCGCGTTTGTAAGATTACGAAGAAAATTATATGTACTTGTAAAATGATGCATTGCCCATCACAAAATACAATTCCAGAAGGGATTTTGTATAAGTGGATGAAATAACTTACGAATCATAAAGCTTTTGTGAATTCCACATAAATTACTTTTATGTATATAGATTTATTCTTGTTAGATCTTGAACTTACTTACAAGGGAATACAAAGGACTTCATAAAGCAACAGACCACTGTGGCCCTTCGAGGATGTTTGTGATAGTGGAGGAGATAAGACTATCATAGATCACTGTTGTAAGATGAGAAATACTTGTATATCAAATAAGATAAATGAGGCATACAGACAGACAGACAGACAGACAGACAGACAGACTGACTGACTGACTGACTGACTGACTGACTGACTGACTGACTGACTGACTGACTGACTGACATACAGACAGACAGACGAACGAACTGACTGACTGACTGACTGACTGACTGACTGACTGACATACAGACAGACAGACGAACTGACTGAGTGACTGACAGACATACAGACAGACAGACTGACTGACTGACTGACTGGCTGACTAACTGACTGACTGATGGACTAACAGAATGACTGACTGAATGAATGAATGAATGAATGAATGAATGAATGACTAACTGAATGACTGACTTTCTGTCTTACAGACAGACAGACAGACAGACAGACAGACACACACACACACACACACACACACACACACACACACACACACACACACTATTGGAACGACTTATTTCTTCCAGGAGAAGCGACTGGAAACCCAGAATTGATATCGGACTTCTCTTTATAGGATTGGCAGGAAGTAATTTGTCAGAAGTCTGGAAGTCCATAGAAGACTTCGCTGGGATGTTGATCACCATTTTCCGAATATATTGTGGGATTTCCAGAAGATATCTATCACTCTTGGCTGGAAATAAGAAAATTCTGTGGTTATCCAGAGGCCCATCTCTCCCCTATAGGGAAACCAGGGCAATGGGCTTGTCAGTGGGCGTTCAGTGGGATGCCATTCGGTGGTGAGTAATTGCGTCGTTTGGTATCATTGGAGTGCCAATTGGGTGATTTGTAGACGCCCATTGTTGATTGGTCTGTGGATGGCTGTCCCGCTAGTTGGGTGGTTAGCTAGTGGGATGTGGTTGGCCAGTGGGATATCAGTGGGGAAGCCAAGGGTATATCAGTGGTTGGGTCACTTGGCTTTGTAAGTGGTCGATCAAATTTTAGATGGTTAGTTAGTGGGGTGTAGTTAGCCAGTGAGATATCAGTGGGAAATCATCTTAGCTGCCATGCGCAACGCATTACATAAATCAAATAATATATTTTTTCTTTTTTTGCTATTTGCTGACGTCTGTACATTTCAGTGATCCTGTACTAATCCCTCAGTTAATCCAGGCTACTGCTGTCTCTCTCTCTCTCTCTCTCTCTCTCTCTCTCTCTCTCTCTCTCTCTCTCTCTCTCTCTCTCTCTCTCTCTCTGCAGATTTCAGCTCACATTCATCAATAATTTTCGCGCCCGAATGACGCAAACAATTTAGAATTCTACTAACAAAAACTCCACAACACATTTTTCTCGACCATGAACTTTTAAAACTGCCTGCAAAACTGGACGTAGATGATGTTATTTGAGTTCGCACGGAAAAAATCGTACTGTGTGAGCTGATAAGATTATATATATATATATATATATATATATATATATATATATATATATATATTGTTTTTTTATTATATTTTGTCGCTGTCTCCCGCGTTAGCGAGATATCGCAAGAAAACAGACGAAAGAATATATATATATATATATATATATATATATATATATATATATATATATATATATATATATATATATATATACCCTAGCCTGAAGCAGGCACTCAATTTATCGACCAATAGTTACGGGAAGATGAACAGCTGGGTTGACTATGGACCTCCTGTCACGATTAGGATTCGAACCTATACGCTTGACCTTAGGCTGCTCGTCACAGCCAGCAAAGCTGACCACTTCACATAATCCTTCCAACTCAGACACACACACGGACACCGAAAAATACTACCACGTTGACCCCCCTTTTCATCTAGAGACAAAAAAACAAGGAAAAACTCCATTCTGTAAATTTTTTTCTTTTTCTTTTTCACGGCACAAAAGTTTCTGATTGGTGAGGTAGGGAGGGGCCTATGCCACCGCTGGGCTAAAGCTTTATTTGTACTCACTGTGGGTGAAGGTTTGGACAACACAAGAACTGGTGTGTCGCAATATTTGCATGTTTTGTATGTCACTCTGGCCTTGTGTTGCACGCCCACCTGACGTAACGACACTGGCCTTGTAAACCACGCCCACGTCGTTGCTGAGCGCTCATCTTCCATGTGTCTTGCACACTTACAGATGAACAGGTTCCTTGAACAAGCGATCCTCGCTCATCTGTCACTGGTCGAACGCCTTCTTTTGCCTGTCTTCGTATCAGTTAGTTTTAAACCCCCGAAACCTCGAAGCTTTGAGAGTCTAGTTACTGCCTTATCAACAGATAAGCTTATCTTCTTGTGAAGCTTAAAGTAAAGTGGGCCTTCGTGGTGTAGGGGTTAGCGTTCCCGATCATGGCGCAATCACCGGCCGCCTGCATTGAATCCGCACTGGTTCAAATCCTGGTCTTGGCAACTTGTGTTGACCAGCGACATTAAAGGAACACCATGCCACCTTCTGAACCCCTGTGAGGGTGCGTCTTAACCCTCAGGGAGGAACCCTGAAGTTAAGGGTCAGTGTTCTGGCCAGTAATGAGTAACCCAGGGGTTGAGGGTCAGTGCGCTGGCCAGTAATGAGTAACCCAGGGGTGAGGGTCAGTGCGCTGGCCAGTAATGAGTAACTCTGGAGGGTTGAGGGTCAGTGTGCTGGCCAGTAATGAGTAACCCAGGGGTTGAGGGTCAGTGCGCTGGCCAGTAATGAGTAACTCTGGAGGGTTGAGGGTCAGTGTGCTGGCCAGTAATGAGTAACCCAGGGGTTGAGGGTCAGTGTGCTGGCCAGTAATGAGTAACCCAGGGGTTGAGGGTCAGTGCGCTGGCCAGTAATGAGTAACTCTGGAGGGTTGAGGGTCAGTGCGCTGGCCAGTAATGAGTAACCCAGGGGTGAGGGTCAGTGCGCTGGCCAGTAATGAGTAACCCAGGAGGGTTGAGGGTCAGTGCGCTGGCCAGTAGGTCTTCATCAACATAATCTAACATCCCGTTTGGAGGACCTGACAACAGACGACTCAAAGCCAAACAGTTTGGTAGCGTCGATAACTGAGGCCGCTTTGGTGGCTGGCTTACCAGGACGGAAGGGGAAAAAAATATAGTGTCATCAAGTTGACGAGATCAAAGTCGTAAAATTCTCTCTCTCTCTCTCTCTCTCTCTCTCTCTCTCTCTCTCTCTCTCTCTCTCTCTCTCTCTCTCTCTCTGAGTTTTCAGCCGAGTTGGACAAATGTTTCACCGGGTTTGCAGGTCCGCTGGCCTGTGCTACGCTGGTGGAAATCCACCGTGGGAGGAAAACACTCGAGAGGAATAAACAATATCTTCCCTATCTTTTTTTTTTTTCCCGTCCTCTCCAGAACCACTGGACTGGATGTTCGAGTGACTGAGGTACTCGAACAGTCGAGCGACAGGACAGCTGAGTGACGTGATGGATTAACGATGGGTTGAGTGACCAGGCAAACGAGTTACTGAGTGACGTGATGGTTCAACGATGGGTTGAGTGACCAGGCAAACGAACTACTGAGTGACGTGATGGTTCAACGATGGGTTGAGTGACCAGACAAACGAGTTACTGAGTGACGTGATGGTTCAACGATGGGTTGAGTGACCAGGCAAACGAGTTACTGAGTGACGTGATGGTTCAACGATGGGTTGAGTGACCAGGCAAACGAGTTACTGAGTGACGTGATGGTTCAACGATGGGTTGAGTGACCAGACAAACGAGTTGCTTAGTGGCGTGATAGTTCAACGATTGGCTGAGTGACCAAGCAAACGAGTTACAGAGAGAGTTATAGAAGTGGAGATATGGGTATTTGCTTCAGTGGGATAGTGAGTGGTCAAATGCTTGAGTGAATGAGTATCTGAGTGATAGTCTTGGGCTGCGGGGCGTTGGCTGAATTGTTCACTGACTCACCATCCAGGTAATGGCAGCTGCTGTTCTTGTGAAGTCCAGACTCATCATAAAGTTAAGGAACACAGCTTCTCCAGATGTGGTCTGGGTTTAGGAGGGAAGCTGTTACTCTCTCTCTCTCTCTCTCTCTCTCTCTCTCTCTCTCTCTCTCTCTCTCTCTCTCTCTCTCTCTCTCTCTCTCTCTCTCTCTCTCTCACCTCTCTCTCACCTCTCTCTCTCTCTCTCTCTCTCTCTCTCTCTCTCTCTCTCTCTCTCTCTCTCTCTCTCTCTCTCTCTCTCTCTCTCTCTCTCTCACCTCTCTCTCTCTCTCTCTCTCTCTCTCTCTCTCTCTCTCTCTCTCTCTCTCTCTCTCTCTCTCAATAGTTGCGGTCAAAGGTCAGGTGTCGTGAAATGACACTTTCCTGTTCTAATCATCCCTGTTTATCTGTTTCCATCTGTTCATATGTGTGATTGCCTCCTTCTCTTCACCCATCCGTTCATCCATTCTCTTGTCTTATCAACCAACCCCCCCCCCCCCTCAGCAGGAAGATGAACAGCTTCGTTACCTGTGAACTGACTGCCAGCTTTCTATCTACAGCCTGGTCTCCCACTTTTCCTCATAACCTCCACCTTTAACACATATATCCTCTTTGTCAATCATTCCTCACTCATTCTCTCCATGTGACTCAATCATTTCAACACACCACACCCTCTTCTGCTCTCTCAACCACACTCATTACCACACATCTCTCTTACCCTTTCGTTACTTACTCGATCAAACCACCTCACACTACATATTGTCCTCAAACATTTCATTTCCATCACATCCACCCTCCTCCACGCAGCTTTATCTATAGCCCACGCCTCGCAACCATACATTATTATTGGGATATACATATCTTGCCCCTGCTGCTGCTGAGGGAAACACAGCCTTAGTGCTGCAGAAGACCTGGTTCCTTGGCTTATGTACTGTATATAAACTATGCCATCAAATTCAGCTGTTAATGATTAATACTTTGATCATTTTCACGCAATACTATGCATTAGAATTCCTTAATCCATTGATCAATATTCTGAGTGATTTCCTGAAGTACAACTCCCCCCCCTAGATTAATCATGATTAATAGCAGCTATAATGTGATTATATGTAAAATTTCAATGCAAAAGTGAATGATAACCAAATACAAACTCTTCATGTTATGTTATGGCACATTCTTATCATATTTGCAGATTTGTGAAGTATTTTGACGAAGTGGACAATACAGTTTGGTTAAAGACAATTACCATACAGATATACCAAAGAACGAAAGGTTAGAATCATTTCAATAATTAGTTAACGCATTTTGTGATTAATCCAGAGATTTGAAATTTCAATTTCTAAACCCTTGAATTTTTTTCTATTCATTACGATGAGTTGTACCTATGATGAGATTTCAAAAAAAATACACAGTGTAAAGAAATATATCGACCAATCCAGATATTTCCCAACTCTTCTCGATCATTCTGAGACTTAGTAACATTCTTTTGATTAATAGTAATACAGCCACTGGGAAACAGTCTTATTTAGAGTGATCAACAGTATCTGTATTGAGGTACTAAGAGTAATATGATCGTTTTAGTGGAAGAAAAGAATGTATATAAAAAGCCCAAAACTATAGTATTTACCACAGTTCTCTTTTTAAAACAGATTATCATAGTGTCCCTATATATCATCATTGTGTCCCTATATATATCATCATAGTGTCCCTATATATCATCATAGTGTCCCTATATATCATCATAGTGTCCCTATATATCATCATAGTGTCCCTATATATCATCATAGTGTCCCTATATATCATTATAGTGTCCCTATATATCATCATAGTGTCCCTATATATCATCATAGTGTCCCTATATATCATCATAGTGTCCCTATATATCATCATTGTGTCCCTATATATCATCATAGTGTCCCTATATATCATCATAGTGTCCCTATAAATCATCATAGTGTCCCTATATATCATCATAGTGTCCCTATATATCATTATAGTGTCCCTATAAATTATCATAGTGTCCCTATAAAGACAAATTCTCTTTCTTCCGTTAGTCTTCAGTACTAAAAGATAAGAAGGTGTCGGCCATAGATAACAAGTGATACTGTCTAGCAGGTCATTGTTCACACTGATGAGTTACTCGTATACACATTTGACTTCAGCAATGATATAGGATTTCGAATAACAAGAAAGAGACGTTCATAATGTAAGACATCATTTTTCCCTTTATGCTGGAGTTAACTTCATCTTTTCTTACTCCGAAATAGTGAGTAAAGAGATGAGGCATTGTATTACCTTCGTAATGACGTCCAGTTCGGGGAAAAAAAAAATGATTGCCTTCTGAACCAACAGAAGGAATTCAGTCTTTATTTACTTCTTTGAAAAAATCTATATATCCTGACAGGATCGAGAATATATCTAGGGGAAGTAAATTGAGAGAAAAGTGAGAGAGAGAGAGAGAGAGAGAGAGAGAGAGAGAGAGAGAGAGAGAGAGAGAGAGAGAGAGAGAGAGAGAGAGAGAGATCTACATCTAACGTTACCCTACACCTAACCTAACCTGCCACATCTTCCCATACCCACCTAATGTGTCATGGTTCACCTGGTCATGCCACCTGCCCCAGGTCTATACCACTAACATACCCTACCTATATCACCATATAGAATTTGATATATTCCCAGATTTTCTTTAAAATCTGAAGAAGTTGAAAATTTGAGCAAAATATTATCCTAGGCTATAGCCTGGGATTTTTCTTGATTTTTTTGAAAAATTAGATTTTCCAGAAATTTTCAGGATAGATGTTTTTACGTCTGCTGAATAAGAATCTGTGGTCAAAACCTGAAAATTCGTATTATTAGTCGAGTAATTAGCATATTTGTATAATTGTAATTAATATTAAGTATGTAATTAAGCGCTTAATGTTACGAAATGCGGTATTTTGACTCGATATCCTTAATCACCATATAGAATACCACATATTCCCAAATTTTCATTAAAATCTGAACAAGTTGAAAATCTGAGCAAAATATTATCTATGGATTTTTCTTGATTTTTTTGAAAAAATAGATTTTCCTGAAATTTTGAGGATAGATTTTTTTACGTCTGCTGAATAAGAATCTGTGGTCAAAACCTTAAAATTTGTGTAATTAGTCGAGTAATTATCATATTAATATATTCATAATTAATATTAAGTATGCAATTAAGCGCTTAAGTTTACGAAATGCAGTCTTTTGACTCGATATCCATAATCACCATATAGAATTTGACATATTCCCAGATTTTCATTAAAATCTGAACAAGTTGAAAATCTGAGCAAAATATCCTAGGATTTTTCTTGATTTTTTTGAAAAAATAGATTTTCCCAAAAATTTTCAGGATAGATGTTTTTACGTCTGCTGAATAAGAATCTGTGGTCAAAACCTGAAATTCGTGTAATTAGCCTAGTAATTAGCATATTTATATAATTGTAATTAATATTAAGTATGTAATTAAGGGCTTAATTTTACGAAATGCGGTATTTTGACTCAATATCCTTAATCACCATATAGAATAACACATATTCCCAGATTCTCATTAAAATCTGAAGGTGAAAATCTAAGCTAAATATCATCCTAGGCTGTAGCCAATGATTTTTGATTGATTTTTTGAAAAAATAGAATTTCCTGATATTTTCAGGATAGATGTTTTTACGTCTGCTGAATAAGAATCTGTGGTCAAAACCTGAAAATTCGTGTAATTAGTCGAGTAATTATCATATTGATATATTCATAATTAATATTAAGTATGCAATTAAGCGCTTACTTTTACGAAATGTAGTCTTTTGACTCGATATCCTTAATCACCATATAGAATTTGACATTCCCAGATTTTCATTAAAATCTGAACAAGTTGAAAATCTGAACAAAATATCCAATATTATCCTTGGATTTTTCTTGATTTTTTTTGAATAAATAGATTTTCCTGAAAATTTCAGGATAGATGTTTTTACGTCTGTTGAATGAGAATCTGTGGTCAAAACCTTAAAATTCGTGTAATTAGTCGAGTAATTAGCATATTTATATAATTCTAATTAATATTAAGTTTGTAATTAAGCGCTTAATTTTACGAAATGCGGTATTTTGACTCGATATCCTTAATCACCATATAGAATTTGACATATTCCCAGATTTTTATTAAAATCTGAAGACGTTGAAAATATGTGCAAATCATTATCCTAGGTTTTTTATGATTTTTATGAAGTTTTTTATGATTTTTCTTCATTTTTTGAAAAAATAGATTTTCCTGAAAATTTCAGGATAGATTTTTTACGTCTGTTGAATGAGAATCTGTGGTCAAAACCTTAAAATTCGTGTAATTAGTCGAGTAATTAGCATATTTATATAATTCTAATTAATATTAAGTTCGTAATTAAGCGCTTAATTTTACGAAATGCAGTATTTTGACTCGATATCCATAATCACCATAGAGAATACCACTTATTTCCAGATTTTCATTAAAATCTGAGGAAGTTGAAAATCTGAGCAAAATCTCAGCCTGGGATTTTTCGTGATTTTTTGAAAAAATTGACTTTCCTAAAATTTTCAGGATGGATGTTTTTACGTCTACTGAATAAGAATCTGTGGTCAAAATCTGTAAAATCGTGTAATTAGTAGAGTAATTAGCATATTAATATAACCATAATTAATATTAAGTATGCAATTAAGCTCTTAATTTTACGAAATGCAGTCTTTTGATTCGATATCCTTAATCACCATATAGAATTTGATATATTCCCAGATTTTCATTAAAATCTGAAGAAGTTGAAAATTTGAGCAAAATATTATCCTAGGCTATAGCCTGGGATTTTTCTTGATTTTTTTGAAAAATTAGATTTTCCTGAAATTTTCAGGATAGATGTTTTTACGTCTGCTGAATAAGAATCTGTGGTCAAAACCTGAAAATTCGTGTAATTAGTCGAGTAATTAGCATATTTGTATAATTGTAATTAATATTAAGTATGTAATTAAGCGCTTAATGTTACGAAATGCGGTATTTTGACTCGATATCCTTAATCACCATATAGAATACCACATATTCCCAAATTTTCATTAAAATCTGAACAAGTTGAAAATCTGAGCAAAATATTATCCTAGGCTAGCCTTGGATTTTTCTTGATTTTTTTGAAATGATAGATTTTCCTGAAATTTTCAGGATGGATATTTTTATGTCTGCTGAATAAGAATATGTGGTCAAAACCTTAAAATTCGTGTAATTAGTCGAGTATTTAGCATATTAATATAACCATAATTATCATTAAGTATGCAATTAAGCGCTTAATTTTACGAAATGCAGTCTTTTGATTCGATATCCTTAATCACCATATAGAATTTGACATATTCCCAGATTTTCATTAAAATCTGAAGAAGTTGAAAATTTGAGCAAAATATTATCCCAGGCTATAGCCTGGGATTTTTCTTGTTTTTTTTGAAAAAATAGATTTTCTTACTCCGAAATAGTGAGTAAAGAGATGAGGCATTGTATTACCTTCGTAATGACGTCCAGTTCGGGGAAAAAAAAAATGATTGCCTCCTGAACCAACAGAAGGAATTTAGTCTTTATTTAGTTCTTTGAAAAAATCTATATATCCTGACAGGATCGAGAATATATCTAGGGGAAGTAAATTGAGAGAAAAGTGAGAGAGAGAGAGAGAGAGAGAGAGATCTACATCTAACGTTACCCTACACCTAACCTAACCTGCCACACCCTCCCATACCCACCTAATGTGTCATGGTTCACCTGGTCATGCCACCTGCCCCAGGTCTATACCACTAACATACCCTACCTAAAACCTCCACCTGTGTCACTGACATGTTCCCCACACTATCACTGACATGTTTCCCCTCACTCCCTCCTTGTCAGCGAGAGGGAATGGCTCCTATATCATGAATAAAGTATAGGGGCGGTGCTGGACGTCCATCTCCAGCGTATAGAAAAGGAAAAAAAACAGAGAGAGACATTGTGTCTGTTGGTTTATTGTGATATAACTTACAGTCATATGGAGAGCATCAGCTGTGTACAGTAGCGAGGGAGGAAAGAACACATTGATCTCCAGAACGAATCAGGGTTTATGATCTTCCTTCTCAGTGAGGTGGACGAAACTCTTGTGCGGGAGCTAATGGACCAGGTGATTCTCTCTCTCTCTCTCTCTCTCTCTCTCTCTCTCTCTCTCTCTCTCTCTCTCTCTCTCTCTCTCTCTCTCTCTCTCTCTCTCTGTACAGCTGGAAAACAGTAACTGGTGCTGCGAACAACCAGAGTTTTCTTTTGCGGTTAACAATACTGATCGTATCAATTCCAGATTACGATATTCATCTTCGACCAGCTGGGGGGGAAAAATCGATTTAATCCGAGTTTCTTCGTATCAAATGAGCGTCTTCAACACAGTATAAACCTTCAATAAATCCAGTACTTGCATCATTAGAATCCAAACTATATGTGGACTCTCCTTATGAAGTATGGACACGTAACAAGTTTATAAGACACGTTGTACCGCTCGTAGAACCATAGAGCAATCCAGATGATCAATCTTCCTGGTGATTAGATAACTCGTCAATGGAACATTTCGTCAGTGATAATCACGATGTAGAGGCAAGAAATCAAGAAATTTAGGAGCTGTGAACGAAGCCGTTTTCTATCACGTCAATCCGAAGTATTTAAAAAAAAAAAAAAAGGTGGTTCACTCCATTAATCTACTAATAAAAGTTGATTCCGGAATGATAACTTTTCATCTCACGCAGCATCTGTTTCTCCCTCAAAACATTTCCGAAGGCAAAAGCAGTGAGTATTCTTCGTGCACTGGGTATGTGTCTGATGTTAGTTGTGATAATTATGATCTATCGTGATATAAATTCTAGATCTTCCTTGGTACGAGGATTAACTGAACGTTAAGCATATAAATAATTTGGTTATTTGAGGGGATGAAATATAACTTCTAAAGATAATTTTAAAGATTTGATATCATTTCATTATTTACCCACAGGGAGAATACACTAACCAGACAGGTAGAGGCAAATGCAGACAATTCTGATTGTCTTTTAGCCATGAAAGCAGCAGAGGCGGAGGAGCAATCATTGGTCAGATCAGACATACACTCCCTCCCTCGTCGTTCTAATGGCTCGTAGCAGCTACAAAATCACACACACTACACGTGTTACGACACAGCAGCCACCACACGACACTTTGAAGAACATCATCGTGTTCAGTACGCCATTGGGAATATCAGAGATCGTTCGTAGTTTCTGCGTGTAGGGTTTGATGCTGTGTCATATCCAATCAGCGTACGCGTGGATAGGAGGGAGGTAAAGAGGGATAGACAAGACAGAGGAACTGGATCACAGCGATGCTTCATGAAGCGATCAGGACCTGAATTACATGGCTGTGGCTCATGAGCTCCGTGACGAGTGAAGATGCCATGATCTGTAAGCTCTGACTTCAGAATGAATCCTTAGACTGTACAGGAGGAAATTAAAGACAAGTTGCAACACCACAAATGAAACTATACGTACCATAGTGTGAGGAGAATTTGAACACTTGTCGTTCAATATGTGAACGTCTTGGGGTTTCGAGCCTCCGTTTTTCGGGGTTTCAGTCCTAAATACACAGAAACATGTTACTGATCAGGAGTTATATGTGGCAACCATGGAGCCAAGAGCTCTCGAACTATATGTGAACCCTCCAAAACGCCTGTTGCTTTGTCCTAGCTGTTAAGTCTGCCATTATCTGTTGTTGTGGTAGAACATAAAGACAAATGTTGATACTTAATACTAGTCAGGCGAGGAAGTGTGATCAATTATACCACTGGGAAAGTCATGTATGTTTCGGAGCAACTGCCCCTTCCTTCCACCACAACCTTACCACAGTCCACTGCAGGAGGAGGAGAACGACTCGATAGTGAAAATGAAGTGACCACATGGACAATCCCTTCACCTCCCGCCCAACTCAAACTTCAAAGTCCAGACGGTGTGTGTGTGTCCCTCTGACCCAGCAGGTTCCTAGCGACACGTCTGTGACTTCGAATGATCTTCGAGGATGACCTCGAGGACGACCAAGGATTATCTCAGACTATACGATCCAGGGGTCGGCAGAGAGAGAGAGTGAGAGATTTTCCTCAAGCGCATCTCTCACAGAATCTTCAGATATAAGACGCAGGTGTGAAACTTCTTCTAAAACTTGGATTACGAATGACATCAGGTCTCCTTCAAGCCATGAGGATCTCCCACGCTGAGAGAGCCACTAGCGACCCCCACACAGCATCATCCTGTGTACACGACCCCAGCCCTTTGCACAACCTCAGCCTCGGGGATCGTCCTTCACTCACTGCCACCACCAGACAACGCTTCTCATAACCAGCCGGCGAGCGTTCATGCCCCTGGCGTGTTTGATGCAGTACATGCACTATATAATTTCCTCTGATTCTGAAGGTTGTACTAATTCATGTCGAATTAAGTTGTGAAATATATCAACTCCATCTGAGAATTAATTTCCTTTTACTTCTGATTTTGAAGGATTTACATAATGACGTACATATTGGTGGAGTTTTGTAAATATGCAAATGATATGCAGAGTTCTGCAGGGCGAGATATAGCATGGAGTCTAGAATTATGGCTCGTACTTCCAAATCTAACTGCGATCATTAGGAAATTAATGTGCTCCATAAAACATCTTAAAAATGAAAAAGAAGCATAAAAAAAATGAAAGTAAATCTTGAGCATAAGTTATTCTCAATGCTTATTGTTCGTACTTAGCAGCCATGTTATGATCCACTCTGTGTATCTTTGACTCAAGTAACGTGTTGAAATACGTGTCCTGGTGGGTGACGACAGGCAGTCGGTGGTGGTATGGACAGAAGCGTCGCTGGTATCAGGCTTGTTCAGGACCAACACCACCGTGGTGTCTGGTGTTCTTATTAAGTGTACGTGAGAGGCTCCTCCTCCTCCTCCTCCTCCTCCTCCTCCCCCCCCCATACCCCCTCGACCTGGTGTCTGGTGTCCTTATTAGGTGAGAGACTCAGTCTGGTGTTTGGTGTGCTCAGCAGAGATGTGAGGGGTCACTCTCCACTCTGGTGTCTGGTGTGCTCAGCTGGGATGTGAGGGGTCACTCTCCACTCAGGTGTCTGGTGTGCTCAGCAGAGATGTGAGGGGTCACTCTCCACTCAGGTGTCTGGTGTGCTCAGCAGAGATGTGAGGGGTCACTCTCCACTCAGGTGTCTGGTGTGCTCAGCAGAGATGTGAGGGGCCACTCTCCACTCTGGTGTCTGGTGTGCTCAGCTGTGATGTGAGGGGCCACTCTCCACTCAGGTGTCTGGTGTGCTCAGCTGGGATGTGAGGGGTCACTCTCCACTCTGGTGTCTGGTGTGCTCAGCAGAGATGTGAGGGGTCACTCTCCACTCTGGTGTCTGGTGTGCTCAGCAGAGATGTGAGGGGCCACTCTCCACTCTGGTGTCTGGTGTGCTCAGCAGAGATGTGAGGGGCCACTCTCCACTCTGGTGTCTGGTGTGCTCAGCTGTGATGTGAGGGGCCACTCTCCACTCTGGTGTCTGGTGTGCTCAGCTGTGATGTGAGGGGCCACTCTCCACTCAGGTGTCTGGTGTGCTCAGCAGAGATGTGAGGGGTCACTCTCCACTCTGGTGTCTGGTGTGCTCAGCTGTGATGTGAGGGGTCACTCTCCACTCTGGTGTCTGGTGTGCTCAGCTGTGATGTGAGGGGCCACTCTCCACTCAGGTGTCTGGTGTGCTCAGCTGGGATGTGAGGGGTCACTCTCCACTCTGGTGTCTGGTGTGCTCAGCTGGGATGTGAGGGGTCACTCTCCACTCTGGTGTCTGGTGTGCTCAGCAGTGATGTGAGGGGTCACTCTCCACTCTGGTGTCTGGTGTGTTTCCACTACTGATGCAGATCTTATCAACAAGTTGTTTTCAACTTTATTCGTTCTGTCTATTCTTATTTTTCGTTTATTTGAAAAGGTTCAGGTTGTATATCACTCAGTAACATTTACCTCTGGACTGATATTTTCGTATTTTTCCTCTTTCATTTCATTCAGCCACGGACGTTGTATCATCTGATTTCACAACAGTTCCATGGCGACTGGGAGGAGCGTTCGTAAGTAGCCCGCGGTTCATTACCGGGGAAACACAATGAGGTCTCGAACAAAGCCTCGAGCTGCTTCGAAGCAGAGATCCTTGCAGGAGGTTGTGGGAATCAAAAAACCATTCGTTTCCAGAGACCTACCTCCCCAGGAGGCTTCACCAGACACCTGAGAAGGTCAGGACTACAAGAGTGGCACTCTTGTCACCCTCTTGAAGCCAAGGAGGAGAAGTTCAGTGGTGCTTACGTGACTATTCTGATCTGGTACTTATTTTTGCTCTCATGATGTATTGTTGTCATCTGCTCTCTCTCTCTCTCTCTCTCTCTCTCTCTCTCTCTCTCTCTCTCTCTCTCTCTCTCTCTCTCTCTCTCTCTCTCCTTCCGATACATCGTCATCCGTTAATGCTACAGTATGTCGCTATGTGGGTTCGATCGAACGCATTCCAACATCTCTGTACAGGAGAACTTGGACTGTGGAAAGACAGCTGATGTACTTAAGACGCCCGAGTCCCATATGCTTGAAGGGAGCCCTATGAGGGAGTGACCCGCTACATCCTGCCAGCCGACATTTCAGTGTGTAGAAACTATCGTACAGTAGTAGTCAAATGTTCCTTATATAAGCGTAGGATTGACCGAGGCGCGACAAAGCGAATGATCTAAGAACCACTGATATCAGAAGCTAGAAAATACCACAGCTTGCTGCTGAGTGCCACTCACTGGCTGGAAGAAATGAGGAACAATGTGCGTGTTGTTACGTCCCGACGTCAAAGGAAGAAAACGGATGACATAAGAGAGGTAGAAGAAAACCTTCCAGCATTGTCTGTCTTCTCTCGCTCCTCCTCCTCCCAGGCAATGGCTGAAAGGCCAGAGGGATATTTGACATCATCTTGACATCTTTCATTCTTTCTTTCTTTTTTTTTCCGTCTTTATTTGTTTTATGACATGGATTGCGAGGTGGTGGTCCAGCCTCGTTCTTTCTGTTCTATTGGTAGGTTGTATGAATCTCTCTCTCTCTCTCTCTCTCTCTCTCTCTCTCTCTCTCTCTCTCTCTCTCTCTCTCTCTCTCTCTCTCTCTCTCCATGGGGAGCACTGGTCTCATGTTTATCCCCCGATGATAGAGAAAGGTAAAATGATACTTATATATGTCTCATTGTACGTATCTTCAGCATAAAAAAATAGTAGTACCTGCTTTCATTGGCTCTGCCTTTTAATTTCAAGCCTGTCATGTGGTCAGGTGATCCAATCATGGCTTCTGTCATTCAGAGGATTATCCACAACCTCTCCCCAGGTCAGTGGGTGGGTCATACGTCAGGTATCATAGGTCAAGTGACCTAACTTTAGGCTTTTTCCGTTTGTTCATTTCAGTTGGCTGAAGAGGATCCTAGACCCTTCTATTTCGTGTTTTCATTTGCAATGCTGGACGTTCCTGTTACATTTCCCAGTGTGTTATGTAGATGTAAGGCTTGGGCTATGGATGAGGATGTGCGGAGGATGGTGGGAGAGGTGAAAATGAAATGTTTGAGGACAATATGTTGGTGTGAGGTGGTTTGATCGAGTAAGTCATAAAAGGGTAAGAGAGAGAGAGGTGTAGTTCTCAAAAAGTGTAGTCAAGAGAGCTGAAGAGTGTGTATTGAAATGGTTTTTACTCATGGAGAGAATGAGTGAGAAAAGATTGACTAAGAGGATATATATGTCAGAGGTGGAGGAAGCAAGGAAAAGCGGGAGACCAAATTGAAGTTAGAGGAATGAAATGGTAAAGATTTTGAGTGATCGGGGCTTAACTTACAGGAGGGAGAAAGGTGTGCACAGAAGAGAATGAAGTGGAACTATGTGCTATACAGAGGTCGACGTACAGTCAATGACCTGAGCCAGGACAAGTGAAGCAGCCGGGGCAAACTATGGAAATGTTTGTTATTTCGGTGCATTACACATGACAGCTAGAGAATGAATGTGAACGAATGCGGCCTTTCTTCGTCTGTTCCTGGCGCTACCTTGTTAATGAAGGAAACGACGATCAAGTATAAAGAAACATACAGATAGATAGATGGATAGATGACTAGATATACCAAAACTACATTGTCGCGGGCAGTACACGAGGCCCTAACGTTGTTACCAACTGCCACTGCGGTAACATTATCAAGTTAAGTAGTTAAGATCGTTAACAATGCTTGTCGCCCAGTTTGGCAACAATGTCCCCGGTGAGGAAGGGGAGTCAAGAGTGAGGGCTGACACTCTGCACCGCAAGGATGGTGCGTCAGCAAGGGGCTGACACTCCACACCATGATGAGGAGGAAGAGGAGGAGGAAAAGGAGTCAGGGTGCAGCTGACACTCTCCACCAGGAGATGGGCGTGTCAGGATGGGACTGCCTCTCTATACCAGAAGGGCGGGACTGTCAGCGAAGGGCTGATGCCCTACACTCGGAGCAAGGGTCGTCAGCGAACGGCTGATGCCCTCTAGCAGGAGTAAGTAGGATCGTCAGCAAAGGCCTGATGCTCTGCATTAGCCTGGCTTGATCATCCTCTCTCCCTCTCCACCCACCACACAGCCTTGTCCACTCACGTAACCCATTAGTGGTTCGCCTGATCTGGTTCCTTGTGACCTTTCGCTCCCAGTATATCGCGCCAGCGTCCCGACCCACGTATACCAACCTCATCTCCAGCATATCCTGTCACCGTTGCACCACCTCCTCTTGTGAGGGGTCGCATCTGAAATAATAGTTGGCATATCATATGGCTAAAAGCTGTGGCATTTAGGTTCTCGTCCTCAAACTTCCCGACTCGATTTCATCATATTTCTCCAAGTATACTTCTCTCAATACCGATCCATTATGAGTTTTAACTTCAGACAACCCAGTCGTGGGCCAATGAAGCCTCCTGTTGTCTGTCTTTCTCATGTAAACTCAAGTACAGAGTTTGCTTGACGAACGTGTCATGGTTGTCGTGATATGGACACAGCACGACTCTCGTGCAGGGCTGATGTACAGTACGGATTTTTTCCGAGGGGAGTGGACAAGGGACGGTATCTGAGAGGAAGGGAACCTGGAGGCTTTTGGTTAAGGACAAAAAGCAGCAAGTTTCTTGTGGAGGTGGACACGAATGATTTTTGTTTTGGGACGGAAAGGGATTCGGTTCTTGCTGGAGGCCGGATTTTGTGAAGAAAGGACACAATACAGTTATTGTTGCTGGAGGGGATATACTTGTTGGGGGGGGAATGTACAAGACACCGCTCATGGGACGAAGAACACAGCAAGATTCTCACTGGGGTAAACAGAACAAAGTTTTTCTTGCAGACGAAGAGGAGGCATATGAAAAACTGGTCATTGTTGTTCCTTTGTCAAATACGTTGCATGGGTGAGGGTGCATTTATAGTCCAAACATCATCAGGTGCAAAATATCTTCATTAAGAACAGTGAGGCAGCCCAAGTCTCCACTCCCCACAACTCCCCATCCACACATCATAGTCGGAGGATCTTCAGCAAGACCAGTGAGGCAGCCCAAGTCTCCACTCCCCACAACTCCCCATCCACACATCATAGTCGGAGGATCTTCAGCAAGACCAGTGAGGCAGCCCAAGTCTCTACTCCCCACAACTCCCCATCCACACATCATAGTCGGAGGATCTTCAGCAAGACCAGTGAGGCAGCCCAAGTCTCCACAACCTGGAGGTCCCTCCCTCAGCATGACACTGCCACCTCCTCACTGATGACTAACTTTATACTCCCCTCCCGAGGCCCACAACATTACTGAGGCCAATCACCGACCCAGCCTTTATCAAGTGATCCTCACCTGGGAATATCTGCCTTATGATTGGCTGAAAGAATCCACTCAAGTTCGTTCTTGTGTGAAATCCTTAAAGTAGCGATTCCCAGCGTTCATCAATAGACTTTTGTGCCGTGTGGAGCAAACTCCTTCGTATTTGTTTATGTTTACAATGATTACGTTCTTGGCCATAGACATACACGTCATGACGTCTATCAAAGGTTATATTCCGGATCGATATTGTTGCACTTACACTGAATGACTCAGATGCAAATAATTCCACGAGTTTCATATTCAGCGAAAGCGTAATCTCTTCGTAGTTAAAGAAAGTAAAAGGAAAAATAGTACAAAGAAAAAACTGTTATGCACAACAGTTTGAGTCACTTTCAGCAGAGCACAATATTCCCAGGCCAGCCAGGCTGCAATGTTCTCTGGAGATTAGCATACTGGCGCGGCGCGAGGCCAATCCACAAATGTAAATGTAAATCTTAAGGAATTAAAATGTGTATATAAATCTACGTATATACCGCAAGGAGACTCTATAACACAGGGAGCTTGTTATTACGTTCAGTTGCTATAGCGTGCGTGGTTCTTCCGTAAATTAATTGTGTAAATGTAAATATATCTAATATCTTTAAGATTAATCAGTAAACGTAGGAAGGGTGGAGCTGTGGTTCTCGCAACGCGTTTAGATATCAAGCAGATTAGTTAGTTTAATGAGGTAGTCAAGGCATATACATGAGGGAACATTATTTTCCATAAAGTTCATTTCTTTCTCAAGAACTAAAGAGAAACAAAGACAGAGATCCCGAGGGCTCAAGAACCAACCTGAGGTGTCTGATACTGGTTGTGGGAGTGGGCGACTCTGGTTGTGGGAGTGGGTGGCACTGGTTGTGGGAGTGGGTGGCACTGGTTGTGGGAGTGGGCGGCTCTGGTTGTGGGAGTGGGTGGCACTGGTTGTGGGAGTGGGTGGCACTGGTTGTGGGAGTGGGTGGCACTGGTTGTGGGAGTGGGCGGCACTGGTGTTGGGAGTGGGTGGCACTGGTTGTGGGAGTGGGCGGCTCTGGTTGTGGGAGTGGGTGGCACTGGTTGTGGGAGTGGGCGGCACTGGTTGTGGGAGTGGGCGGCACTGGTTGTGGGAGTGGGTGGCATTGGTTGTGGGAGTGGGCGGCACTGGTTGTGGGAGTGGGTGGCACTGGTTGTGGGAGTGGGCGGCACTGGTTGTGGGAGTGGGCGGCACTGGTTGTGGGAGTGGGTGGCACTGGTTGTGGGAGTGGGTGGCACTGGTTGTGGGAGTGGGCGGCACTAGCTGTGGAAGTGGGCGGCACTGGTTGTGGGAGTGGGCAGCAAGGATTGTGGAAACGGGCGGAATATAACACAACAGAACACACAACCCAGCACCTATTGCCTTAGCGGTGCTCGTTCTTTTAATCAGTGGCTGTCAAGTGCCACTTCCTTGGCACAAGGTCCGAAATGGGAGTCTTCAGGCAACGTATTATCTTATACCCAAAAGAACTTCCCCCCCTCACCCCCTCTTGCCCTGAGTGCGAAGCCCAGTGAGAACCTATGGGCAGTGTGGGGCCTGATGAGCCATCCTGCTGAAAGCAGGAGTCGCGGGTGATGATGGCTCCAAGATCCAACATAAATGATTGAGTAATGAGGCCAAGTGTGTTGTATGTGTGTGTGTGTGTGTGTGTGTGTGTGTGTGTGTGTGTGTGTGTGTGTGTGTGTGTGTGTGTGTGTGTGTGTGTGTGTGCCTACCGTCTGCTTGAGTTGACAATACATCAGCACTGGCCATAAGACAGAGTTCAGTACTTTGAAAGAGGCTTGAAATATGTCGGATGCTTCATCTATCATTAACGAGTAATACGCGAGCAAGTATCTGATTCCTACCGAAAATAGAAGGGACACAGTCCATCATATTTCTGATCTGTGGTTTGTAGTCTAAAGTGGCGCTCATTTGTACTGTCTTGTGAATCTCTAATCATATGTCACCAAAAAGAATCGAATAGAAATTTATCGCAGTTGATAAAACAATGATACAATACACCTTAGACGCACACACACACACACACACACACACACACACACACACACAGCTCTTCACAAACCAGTCAGCAAACATCTTGCAGGCGTGTGGCACCTTATCTCCCCCACACACCAAGGTAATACACCCTTTCATTAGCATACCTAAATCGTACTGACACTTCGCTGAGTATGTAAAGCAACAGGTATATATACATAGGTATATACATAGATATATACATAGGTATATACATAGGTATATACAAGTATATCTCTTTGTTATAAAATGATAACCGTAGTTAACAACGAGTCACATAGCCCTGCGCCCGAACTCGAATCCGTGAGTTTCCAGGTCAGGACAAGAGCACTGACCACGCCTCCACGGTGACCCCCCTGCTCCCACACCCACTCTCTCTCTCTCTCTCTCTCTCTCTCTCTCTCTCTCTCTCTCTCTCTCTCTCTCTCTCTCTCTCTCTCTCTCTCTCTCTCTATTTTCCCAGAATGGCATAAAACAAAATAGTGTTTTTATTAAACATTTTCTGACCTAATTCGCCTGACCTTTCCACTAAAAGTAAGTCTGGCAGACTATATATCATGTGAATTCATAGAGGTCATCTGCACGATCTAGTACAGGAGAGGGAAGGCCACGGGCGTGTGTGTGTGTGTGTGTGTGTGTGTGTGTGTGTGTGTGTGAGTGTGTGTTGATAAGATGGTCTTGATTGAGGCATTCACTTGACCTCGCCGTCTCAACCAACACTAAACGAAAATGAATTAATCGTTTCTTTTGACCGACACCAAAATTACTCTGGGCAACATTTATCGCCCATAAAAAAAGAGATAAACAAAAAAGATTCTTAGTATTGAATGCGACACATCTTTGTTTATGATCTTGGGTTATTACACTCAGTACACACAGAGATGTGTCAAAGGAGTTTGAGGAAACGAAAGGAAGAGTGAAGGAAAAAGATATTATGTAATATATATATATCGAGCTCATTCATCACTGTAGAAGATGGAGACACTCCATCCCAGCCTCTGTCCATCTATATAGGTAGAGTCCCGACGATCATTCCCTCCCTCCTTATATCATCCACACCATCTACCAGGTGATGGGCGACCCCCTTCTGCCCCATATACCACACGTCTTCTGGAATGATACAGTGCCAGCTATACCTTTCCATCGAAAGGGAGTTTCTTATCATTAGTAAAAAAAAAAAGAACGTAGCCATCTCTCTCTCTCTCTCTCTCTCTCTCTCTCTCTCTCTCTCTCTCTCTCTCTCTCTCTCTCTCTCTCTCTCTCTCTCCTTCCACCAAAATTGACCCCAGAATAAAGGACCTCCGCTGGGGGGAAGCTTCGGGTTTCGACACCGTACCAATCATTATTAATGAGCTGGTAAAATTAGCCTGGCCCACTTGTAGGTGGAGCATGACAGTGTACCAGTGGTGTAGTACTGGAGGTGCACCATTGGGCCCGGGCATCACCTGTCCCTCACCTATACGGAAATTCATACACCCAGTACAGAACCTCAACACAATCTCATAATGCCTCATCCCATTCATTATCTTGGCATGTATGGTTGGTGGTGAACTGTAGCGGTATAGAAGGACTACACCCAGAGCATAATGTTGAAGTCCATATCATGTCGAACATCAACAGGAGTAGACTTGGAATATTAAAGATGTCCAATATGCAGTAAATATCACCCTCAGTATGCACCGTTGACGTCAGGGTTCAGTAATATAGAGGAATTCAAACAGCCACAGACGACTGGATCCTAATGAGGCTGTTTGGGATCGTGTACTACACATTACAAATTCTTCACTTGGTGGTCAGTCAAATGACTAGTCATCTGCCTCAGTCATTCCAGCTTGACTCACGAGCCACAGCGAGGGCCTGGAAGGCTCGCCATGTCTCAGGCAGCGTACGTAACTATACCCCAGCCTGGCAAACACATTAATTATGGCCAGAGTAAAGACAGTGAGTGCTAGAAGCGCCAGGAGCAGTGGATGATCTCGTAACCTCTGCCACATGTGACTTATTAAGTTTACTTAACCCCTAAATTTCTGAACAGTTGGGAAGGTTCATATAATATCCTCAGGATTCTGCGTTCTTCTTTCTTTATATATATCCGCCATTTCCCGCGTTAGCGAGGTAGCGTTAAGAACAGAGGATTGAGCCTTAGAGGGAATATCCTTACTTGGCCCACTTTCTCTGTTCCTTCTTTTGGAAAAGTATGAACTGGAGGGGAGGATTTCCAACCCCCAGCTCCCTCCCCTTTTAGTCGCCTTTTACGACTCGTGTGATCTAAAGGTGGGTTAGGATTTAGTACTGCATAGAATCTTATAGTTTGATATCAATAAAGGAAGCAAAACTCGTAATTTACATCGTGTGTCCGAAGAACATAATTTCATAATCATCTTTAGGGTAACTGAGCCAAGCGCTGACAAAGGGAAGAGGAGTCTGTGAGGGTGAGATGAATCTAGATCTGTCGATGATGGCGAGAAAAAGGTGTTTGTTGAGGACGAAGTGTGTGGATGTGTTTGTTGTGGATGAAGTGTGTGGATGTGTTTGTTGAGGTTGAAGTGTGTGGATGTGTTTGTTGAGGTTGAAGTGACGAAGTGTATGTATGTGTTTGTTGTAGGGGGGACGCATACTGTATTTGCTCATGGTTGTTGGCATTTCTAGTTTCGTTCTTAGATCCTGTGTGCATCACCATGCTGTATGACATCTACATAAGCTGCATTATAACCACAAATGAAGACTCACCGAAAAGAATTCTTGGGGGAAGGGAAACATGAAAAGTCAAAAAGTATTTTGGTCAGTGTTACTTCATACAGCAGCTAATGTATAGGCCACAATACATTCCAGTACGGACTTTGGATCTGGATCTCCGCCTGGGGTCGGTACAGCGAACAAATTGGCGTAGAATAAATCTACGCACCAGAGGGTTATGGCCGAGCTGACCTTACCTCAACGCTGTGTTGTGGAGAGTGAATTGATTTTGTTGTTCAGGGGTTTACGATACACAGAAATCCGATGGCATAATTAATCTCAAGGGAAACACCAATTATACATAAGAGGCTAATGTTGATCGCGTGATAATCTTCATCGATATAATCATATATATTCTCTTTCACTGATACGAAAACGGGAATTATATGACGAGCGAAACCATCTTTTAACGGATGGATGACGATGGTACAAGAGACGTCAGGAGGTGTGGCGTTATGAGAGGGAGGTGTGGGAGAGAGAGGATCAGGGAGGAAGGTAAGATGGGGAAGGTGGAGGTGAGGGAGAATGTTGGAGAAGAAAACGAGGTAGAGAAAAATGAGGAAGAGGAGAGAAAATATAGGTACACACGGTAAAAAGAAAAAATATATCTAGCTATATTTTGCGTGAAACAATATGAGATTAAGGACGGAGTATTTTGAAATATGCGTATTGGTATGGCCTCACACTGGAGGCCCTGCTTTCATTACGTAGTTTATCGATTGCTAGCGACATTGATTTCATATTTCTATAAGAATAACAATAAAGTGGAAATCTGTCTCTTACATCCACGCTTACCAACTCCACCTGAGTTAACACGAGTCGTATTGATCATTCCGAAATCTTTCGGACCCATCCGTGAAGATACTTTTTTGGCAATGTGTACATACACACAGGTATATATATATATATATATATATATATATATATATATATATATATATATATATATATATATATATATATATAACCTGAAAAGTAAGAGTAAGTCAGCATCGAGGTTGAAATTTTAATCTCTTCGTCTCTCCGGCATCATAACCGCGACCATTCTTCTCAAAGAGGAGCAATTCATTCTTATATTCTGGCCTGGCTAAAAGCCTCCTACCCCCTGAATGATTCAGCTCCACGTGCCTGGGGCCATCGGAATGCAAGCAGTCCTGGCGAACACGATCTCAGCATCATATGCAGACGGCTACCACTGCACAGCGCACCACTGCACAGCGCACCAAACCTCACAAGGCAAAGCAGAAAACATTCATAAATGCGTGAAACTTATCTTTTTTAATCCTTTTTCAGAGGGTTTAATCTACATGTTGATGGTGATATCCATGGTGACTGGTGGGGTCATAACATTCACAGGTCACTAGCAAAGACTATCCTCCTTTAATGAGATATGAGAACGTAAACCATTGCCAACTACACTCATTACTATGAGGATAACAAAACCAAACTCAACGGGGTTACGTATGGTGATGTTTTATAACGCATCTTAACCTCGATCATTTTCTATCTTGTGGTCGACGTACGTAGATAAGCCTGTTTACAACCACGAAGAAACTGAACTTGGTTAACAAGTTTGCATCATCGTCTGTTAGACGTAACTCGCTTTGACTTAACAATAGACGCTGGTCTATAGTACCGTAAACCTCACACGATCTTGTAATCTAATGTAACTCATTTCTATTTCGTACGTTTGATCCACGACGCTGTCTGTCATTTGTTGTTTGAAGGAATCCCTCGGTAATGGTCAAATCCATTTGTATGTATCTAAGTACAATATTATATTCATCATCATCCCATGAGTGCCATTCATCCCTCTCTTATACGCATGTTAGTGTTCTGTATCTGCCAGTGAACATACCAGAAGATAGGTCCATTCCACGAGTCTTCTTGGCACCAGTTCACTGTCTCCTGTGAGCTAGTTGTCACTAACTCACCTTCCTGCCTCACCTCTCTCCCCACCCACACCTCAGCCACCTCACAATAACCTCCTCACCTGCATGCATACCTTGTGTGTATGTGAGTGTGTGTGTGTGTGTGTGTGTGTGTGTGTGTGTTTGTGTGTGTGTGTGTGTGTGTGTGTGTGTGTGTGTGTGAAATGAATGATAGAATAAAGAACTGAATAACTTTTACCCATTAGTGAAGGAGAAACACCTTCTAGTAGAAGCCAGACTACAGCCACGGTTTCCATTGGCTGTGGCATCCTAATCTGGCAACCCCTCACTCCTCACCCTAGCGACGCATCCACAACTTGGGCGAGAGAGCGTGGACGAGGAGGAGGAGGAGGAGGCGCTACGTGGGAGAGAGAGGGAATATAGCGGGTCGTCGATCACAGATAAAGGAGATCTAATGCTTGGAGGAGTGAGAGAATGGTGTTCAGGATGAGATCCTATTGTACAAGACGGGAGAGTTGTATAGAGGTAGGGAGGATGGTGCACAGGAAGGGAGGGTGGTATAGAGGTAGGGAGGATAGTGCACAGGACGGGAGGGTGGTATAGAGGTAGGGAGGGTGGGTGGGTGGATGGGAGAGTGGTATACAGCAAGGGCAGGGTGATGTGAGGGAGAACTGCTTTCGAGAAGCGTTACGCTTAAAGTTTAATTGTACGTTTGACATTTGAGAGAAGTTAGATTGTTGTTGTACGAAGCAATTGTGGCAATAAACTTTGTTAGATTAGGGAAGTTCGTGTTGGTTTACAGGGGGTCATGGAAGGTGGCCAAGCTATGTTGTGAACACAAAACAAAACCTTTCAGTATGAGATTAGGATCAACTATGAAGTCTGGCGACGGTATGGATTTTCCTGGCTTCCTGCAACATCAAGGTGGTTTTCATGATGATGTGATGTAAATTTTAAGAATTCACGGATGACAAATGGTATCACACATGAGCTGGCGTTTTATCTTTCCGTCATAAACTGGGAAGTTATTTATAGAACATTGAGAACGTGTTTAGATGAGTATAAATTCCATTTATCCAGTCGTCCTTCCAGCACATGAAGCAATGGAACCTGTGCAGTTCCGTGTGATGAACTGTCAATGGTAAAGGATGGAGCGGGTGAGGTACGGAGGACGAGTGATCCAAGAGATATGAGAGAGAGAGAGAGAGAGAGTCTCTCTCTCTCTCTCTCTCTCTCTCTCTCTCTCTCTCTCTCTCTCTCTCTCTCTCTCTCTCTCTCCCCTTGTGAGTAAGCCTCTAGCATTCTTTCCTCGCTTGACTACAGCCCGCCCCTCAGCCGTCGTCCACCTAGTCAAATTTACTCCCTGAGACCATCCGTTCTATATTTCCTCTGCGAGCGTCGTGGGAGCGAGAGAACTCTAGGCGATCATAGATACACATCTTGCTGACTCGCGCCGAACAGCAACTCAGCCAGGAAAAAAGATTTGGTCGAAGAAGTGGAAATGGAGGCGGGATATTACGGTGAGGGTGTCAAGATAGCATCAACCATGAACCTGAATACCTTTTGATCCTGTATCCCAGAGTCATGTAGCGGGTCTGGCTGCCGTAACCTGCCAACCAGTGAAGAAGGGCAATTTTCCTTTGCACTTCTCTCTCTCTCTCTCTCTCTCTCTCTCTCTCTCTCTCTCTCTCTCTCTCTCTCTCTCTCTCTCTCTCTCTCTCTCAAATTCCTTTGCGGATGCGCCTATGCTGCCAACGAGAGGTCACCGAGTTAATCTTGACTTCACGAAATGTTTAACTTTACCAAAGACATTGCTGACTCATGGAATAAGCTCCCAGGACACTTTTTTTTCAGAGCAACACTGTTGTTGTTTAAAAAATGAATAAGGCTTGGTCGTCACCTGTGTCCTTCTGGTATTGAATGATTCTCTTAACCAACCATCATAACGTAGTGGTATATCATACTACCTTCTCAACCACTGATCTCCCCCTAGCCATGCTGTGGCAACGTACCAACATGGATTAACCCGACGCTCTTGCTTTAGGGGAACGAGAAGGATTCATTACATCATCCATCCACATTAGGAGCAAGGTAGACATGGGAACTCGCGAGGCTGGAATTCAAAGTTTATCCTTACTATCATCTTTAAAACAAAAAGTGAAGCGATGCGTGTCTTTGGTGATGAGATGCATGACATATTCACGTTCATTCTTCTTTCTGAATTTCTCATAGAGATATCATCTCCGAGTCAAAGCATCCGAGTTCGTGGCACACACACACAACATCCCCACCACCTTCTACTCTGACGGCGGCACACCGGCGAGGCTAGCAAGGCCAGTGATGGAATTCGCCAAACGCCGATGTACGGGGAAATTGCCTCGCCATGAACACGACACAGCCAGCCAGGGATGGACCAAACTGTGATTACAGCGGCACAGGTCTTCCAAGCACATACTCACATTGTCCTGAAGGAAGTTGTTGTATATACGGGACCCCAAAGATAACCCTCTCCTGAGAAAGCTTAGATGCAGACACACAGACACGTACAAATGGAGAAGAAAATATACATAAGGACAGACTGAAACAAAGGAGGGATAGATTGGAACAGAAGTGTGTAGACAGAGAGACAGAGCGAAAGACAGACATACACAGACAGACAGATAGACAGAAGAACTGGAAGAGGTAGACGGTTATGTATGCAACTATTTGTTACCAATACGAGACAAAAAGGATTTCAAACTTTCTGTCTCCTATTATCTCTAGATTGAGTTCTGTCCCAAAATCACCTATTAATGAGCAGTCTAGACATAGGTACATAGAGATTCATCTTTATTCCCATGCGTCCTCATCATCAACTTCGAAGTTACATCTTCGACGCTACATTAAGACATTGTTGTTTGTAGAGGAAGAGGGTTAACATCTGGACGCCAGAACTATATTTGCCATGCATGAGTGAGGGAGTCATTTCCGAGACACAGGTCGACAGCCAACGGTAGAAATGAAAACCTTTACACCACATCAAGTTGGATCATCTCTGGCAAACACCTGAGTCCATTTGCCGTCATCAGCTGAGTCGCTTCTTGTTATCTAGCGAGTAAATACTTGTCACCTGAGCTGGTTGTCATCGGAGGAGATGTGTACATAACGCCACCTGGACCGGGAGGCGAGGAGGGAGGCGAGGAGGGAGGTGAGGAGGGAGGGTGTAACAACAGTGATAGGAGCTGGGGGAGGGAGGCGAGGAGGGAGGTGAGGAGGGAGGCGAGGAGGGAGGCGAAGAGGGAGGAAGTAACAACAGTGGCAGGGGCTGGGGGAGGGAGGCGAGGAGGGAGGCGAGGAGGGAGGCGAAGAGGGAGGCGAGGAGGGAAGGTATATCAACAGTATTAAATCAAATTTCGGAATCAGATGAAACTTATGGGATGAAATCATCTTTGATCTTTTTCTTTGTTCCTAAGTCTGAAATATATTTACGTACTAATTCTTATGAATCTTGCAAGACTCAGGGAAATAAATATATGTGTCATGAAGGCAGTTTGTAGAAGACAAGTGAGTCATACTTTAGTTCCTCGTAGCCGTATCTGGAAAGTAGATGACATGCTCCTAGCAATTATCACAATGTAGGTACCTAGTGCAAAGTAGATCAGGTGGTGGTAAAGAGAATCTGATTGGGCATAAGTAGAGGGGTGTGTACGAACGACCGGTCTACGTGAGGGGAAGAAGGTCACAATGACGACCTGCCACAAGCTAGACGCTACAATGAAAGTCCTCTTAAGATTATTCTTTTGGTTGAATGTCTCGTGCCAACAGACACAAGCTCTCAAACTCTTAGACACCTAGACAAATTACCCACCGTATACAAGTAATCCACTAGTGTTGAGGTATATGAGAAAGGTATTATCTCATCTCTAGTCAAATGGTTTTTTTGTTCAGTCTAGGGAACGAGTCTCCCCCTGATCCGAACCTGAGAAGCTGGCCATCAGGTGGAGTTACTGAGGATGATGAAGTAGTGAGGATATGGTAGATGGAAGAGTGTGGTGATGTGTGTGTGTCACAGAACACTATCTGGTGATATTGTACAATGTCGTGATTCAAAGTGGTGAACCCATTACAGTCAGTGTGCTGATGCGAAAAGGAATGCTGTCCTAATCTTTGAAAGGCCACCGTCAGAAGCCTTGATCAAACTTACCACTAAGCCTTTGTGACCCAAAGTCTTTCGCTAAGCTGAGGACGAGTCTGACCCCCCACCAACATGCATCGCTATCCCGTTACGATATTCATTGATGATCTGTCATAACGCCATCGACAAGGGTTCGACATTTTAGCTTCTCGTATGTGATTAGCATCTGAATCTAACTCCCCTACTTTGGGAATGCCTTTGAGGCAAACTAATTGGCATTCACCTCTGAAGCTAATGGAAGAGAAGATGTAAGACCACTGTGTCATGACAGATCTGCCACCACTGGTGAATGTCAGTATTGGTGATACTTATTTTCCTTGCGTCGATCCTGAGCACCAGCTGCCTGTGTTGCCCCCTGAAATCACACCAGACAACTTGCTCACTTGATTCCACTCCCGACGATGCCAAATGTTCTGCATGTTGAGCCATGACCGTATAGGAACGTTGCATGTTCTCTAATAAGAGTTCGATGACCTCTCACAGTCCGTTGATGTAAACGCCATCAAGAGGCGATACGAAATGAAACGCTGGTAATCATATGCCTCATTAAGGTTCCATTTGAAGTTGAAACTGTTGAAAAACGTCCCAGATTAGTCTTCGGTGCATTTGCCGTCCTCTGATCTTCGAGATCTCATAGTTGACAGGTATTTCACCAGCATACACACACTGGGCGATCAACTGAAATATATAAGTATCATGCTAATCTGCAAGACACCCGCCTCCACCCCTCGAAAGATGACGAGGCAGTAATCCGCATCGTATGAAGACGACTGAATCCTCTATATACACAAAGAACGATCCCGCAAGTTTTAGAGTTGAAATCCCTCTAATTGGTCTGGGTGAGAGCGAGAGACGATCCAACAGGCTAACAAGAACGGGGATAGATGAACCTAGATGTAAGAAGACGAAGAGGTGAAGGGTGTTAGGGGGAAAGGGCGATTAAAAGGGTGGATGGTGGGTGTAGGAGGAGAGGGATGCTGGGCTGGAAGGGTGGGAAGTATTGGTATCACTAGGCGGAGTGGCTAGCAACAGACGAGCATAGATTGAGGTAAACGATACTAAGAGCAGAGACACTGGACGTCCTGCAGAGTGAGGCGACATAGAACATGAGTAGAGATGGTGGACATGGTGCAGAGTGAGGCGACATAGAACATGAGTGGAGACGCTGGACATGGTGCAGAGTGAGGCGACACAGAACCTACAATGGAGAGATAGGTGATGGTACACACGGGGGAATCTTGATATGCGAAATATACATTCATATTATACATACATGAGAGAGAGAGAGAGAGAGAGAGAGAGAGAGAGAGAGAGAGAGAGAGAGAGAGAGAGAAAGAGAGAATGAGAGACAGGTGATGAGAGATGAGTGTTTGTAAGTTCACCCTCCAACTTGTGAAGGAGGTGGAGACAAAGTGAACAAAGTTTGAAGGGGACCTTCTGTCTCTAGAGCTGGAGGGGAGTTCTGGATAGAAGTTCCCAAAGCCGGAAGCGAAACTATATCCTCAAGCCATGACTCCAGTATTTTAAGAAGAGTAAGGTGGTAATATCGATATGATTCAGGTACTGCAAACCTCTGGGATGCCACGAGAAGGACTGCATAATTAGGAGGGCCAAAGTTCCTGCTATGTCATTCAGGGACCAAAATATTTGGATTGATATATGAGATCAATGAGGCCAAAGTCAACGAAACAGACAGGCATTGTGAGATTAATGCAGAGAAAAGATTAAAACATTTAAAGACTTTCCTTAAACCTTAATAAACTTCCGTTCTTTAGATACGAAACGCGAGCAGTATTTGGGTTCGACTTCTAGGCAATGAGATTGTTCCCGAAGCAACGAACCGAAACAGCGAGTAGCATTAAAGTTTAGGTTCGACCTGATGGTAATGGACCTGTTCCTGAAGCAACGAACCAAAGCAGTGAGTAGCATTAAAGTTTAGGTTCGACCTGATGATAATGGACCTGTTCCTGAAGCAACGCACCAAAGCAGTGAGTAGCATTTAAGTTTAGGTTCGACCTGATGATAATGAACTTGTTCCTGAAGCAACGAAATGAAGTAGCAAGCAGCATTTAAGTTTAGGTTCGGTGTATGCGTGTATGTTTGTTGGTGTATGTGTGTGTGTGTGTGTGTGTGTGTGACCACTTCCTCTTTAATGTTTACGTAAATGATAATCTTTCGTGCACAGAGGGAATGCGTCAGACCGAGATCATTCGTATAGATTACGAAACGAACAATGCCCCCATCCCCTACTCCCACACTGAATTACTTTCATGACGTCTGCAGGAAGTCCATACTCTTGTACACGTAAATGTAATTCCATTTGCCAGGGGTTGCAATCCAGGCAACACAGATTATATCTAAGCCTTGTCCAGCTATGGCAGTCAAAAGTAAACAAATTACTATTTATTAATAAATCTGGTAGACCTTGTGATCACTGATCCAGCTACCATTTCGATGGTCAAACTTCTGGTTATGTATTTATCTGATACGGCTTCCGAACGCTCTCTAGTAATGCACGATCTTCCCTGTAGATGGCTCTGATAACCACGTCGCGTCGTCTGTTTGTTGACATTTTTTAACAAGACGTGTAGAAGGAGCAGCGGAGCGCGACGCAGGCACAAGCATTCCTGCAAAATAACACGATCCCAGCAGCGCGGTGCAAAAATGGAATAAAAATTCAAAATATGTAAAATTCCACGTATTTCCGAATCTTTTTGCGAAGGCATTCTATAGCAGGTGGAGTTAGACACGAACTGTTTCGTTAAAAATCATTTATAGTGATGTTCACAATGCTCGCGTTCCTTCTGGTATGTATAATTATTTTGTCAATTATTGGCGTCAATTTATCGATATTAGTAGATGTCATTATTTAATTATTATATAACTAAGGCATCGATCCCCATATACATGGTATGTGTATTGCTCCGGGTCTTGCTATATATACATTCAAAATTCCTTTTATAAATAGTGCTGATTGGTGATTGGCCATTTTTCTTCGTTATTGCATGCGTCTGGCATTGTCAATGTAACTGGAATTTTATTATTCGTATGGTGGTAATCAGGTTGGCCACAACGCCTGCAATATTTCATTTTGATTGACATTTATTTAATATTTTGTATGTAGATTAGGTGGGCATGAATGTGTACCTTTGACAATGATGTCCTTTGGATGTTGGATGGTAGAAACAGGGACTTAGCCCTGCATCAAACCATGCCATTCCTTCCTCACAATCGCACTATCTGTTTTCCTGAAGCCTTTATCTGTAGAGTGCTGTGACCCCCAACACTGTGCACTGTGATATGTCCTCTCTCTCTCTCTCTCTCTCTCTCTCTCTCTCTCTCTCTCTCTCTCTCTCTCTCTCTCATATGGGCAGCTCTTATAATGATCAATTAAGAGTGTTACAAACGACTGTTATGTTTCTACCTGTCACAGCTGTTTTCTCTGTGGAGAAAGATTTACGTCGCCTTGCTCACGTGGTAACGCTGATGATCTACATGTATGGACTTGGTCCGTTAACAAGAAGACCATAAAAATGCATTTTTTAATGTTTCCATTATGTAGACTAACGGACAGACATAGAGTACGTACTTGTTTATAGTTATGCAAATATCAACAGAAATCTTGTATCATGTAACATACGTAAGTATATTGATGACATTGTCCTAATATGTGGTTCTACGACATATACCAGATATTGGTATAAATATGTGAGTCATCGTTAGAAAGAAGCTCGTTTTCTCAAACATAGGCGGCGATTCGTTTTCTAACATTCTAACTCAGCCTGTCATGGAAGCTTGAAATATTTCATTATCATCGAAATAACGGTTCGTTTTCCCGAGCACTGCAAACGTTTTCGATGATAATGTTGCTTCTGTTCAAGCCAGAAGCCCATCACAGATTAGTACAGAGTGGGACATTTCCTTCTGTCCGTACTCGTAGCTCGCAAGCTACCGTCTGAACCTCGGTTCCGAATCCTCCTCCACACCACAAATGAGACAGGAGGAGCAGCTCGGACTCCTACAGTACAGCATGTATGTGTGTGGCGTATTTCCTCCGTGCGTGAAGATAGTGAGTGTTGAACCCTATTAGAAAAGAGCACCGTGATGCTATTGTGATCGTGTTATTGGCTTGGATTTCCTGTAAAGTGCGTTCGTGGGATATTCACGTCGGCCGAGTGTAAACACGGCTTGAGCATGTTTCTGTGTGTGTCAGTATCACGGGAAATGTTTCGTTCTCGGTTCGTTTTGAATCGAAACATTAACCGAGGCAATTGAAGTGATTGGCACCCGTGAGACGAATCTAGAGTGCTTCAGGGAATAAGTAAAAGCATAATATAATTCTTCAACAAAAATCCTGTGAATCATTTTTCTTTGTGGACTCATTTCATGAGGTTGTGATGAGGCAGATATTACATGAAGCTTCCACTGCTCTTGCAGGGGTCGGATGAGAAGCATGTGTCGTATACCTTGGAACTGAAGCTGTTCACCAGAGTTCGAAACATCCACCCCCGCCTGTGCCCACGAGTCAGTCATTCAAGACACTGTGACTGCTGCTGATTCATGAGTAAAATATGAGCGAAGTGAGTGTAAAGACCGAACGTTAGAAAACGACATGTTGATTGAGTGTGTAATATGGAGGAACGTTTGTAATATGAGATGAATGAGAGACAGACTGATGGACGTAGTGAAACGTAGAGTGATCGATAAACAATATGGTATAGATCATACAACATACAGCGGTTAATATGGCTAAAATGATAATACATATAGTGATTAAGGAATGATATAGAAAACATTTAGCTATATATAGTAAATGGTGGATAATGTGTTGGAAATCTTCTATCATGTAGTGACTGGTGAACAATATGACGAGTATATTATCAATTACCGTTGATAAAGTGACTGGTGAACAGACTGTGAAAACATATGGTGGTACAGTAGAGTGTAAACATAGTGAAAATGTATAGTGACCGGTAATCAAGACTCGGATATATTTCAAAGTGTATAGTGATAAATGAACAATGTGTTGGATATATTGCAACATGATAAATGGTTTGAATACATTGTACCCTTCAGGAATTCTAGACATGACCTGATGATAGTGTGATCGTTTGGAAAGTGTGTGATAGTAATTACTTTCCTCAAAGCCTCGTTTCTCGTGACTGATGGCTGTCTTGGTCCTACCACACCTGCAGGAAGGTAAGTAACATAATTAGTTGTCAACCTTTTATGGTAATCATAATTTATCAGTTATATACCTTACTGTGTTTGGCTGTCATGTTTCAAATGATGATAGTTTACATTCCGACATTAGTGTTGGTGTTCATGTTTCGACGGATCATTTGCGTTGACCGCTCTCTGGTAATTACCCTCAGCTGGTTTAACTTTGTTAAAAGGTTTTGGTAGTGGTGATAGGTTTGCCCCGAGTTACTATAGTTCGTATTTCAATTGTTGTAGGTTATATTTGTCTCTCTTGGTATGCCCTGGTACTTTTCATCTGAGGAGGATGAAAAAAAAGGGCAAAAAATGATGTGGTAGTTAAAGCATCGACTGCTCTTTGGTGTGTCAATTGCTACGGCGAATGGTTTAAAGGAGTAGAAGTCCACCAGTGTAACACCGATGGTCCAAAAAAGTAATAGATTACTCACAGGAATTTATCGTCCAATTAGCTTAACGATCGTAAGTTGGTAAACTTAATGGAAACCATCATGCGGGATGAAATAGCGACCCTTTAAAGAACCACCACTAAACAAACGATTTTCTGCACACGTTTTTTCCACGCCATCGTTCACATCTGATTAATCAGTTTCATATCGTTTATAATGTGATCAACGATAATAGGAGTAAAGAAGTTGATGTTGTCTATTAAGATTTTCATAAAGCAATCGATAAAGATCCACATCTGAGGTTACTAACGAGAGGTATGTTACATTATATAGATGAAGTTGTACTTCAATGGTTAGGAAATTGGCTGATTGCCGGAAACAAAGGTTAGTGATTAATGGTCGAGGCTTCGAATGTTACACTGTATAAATGGGCAGTGATGGGCAGTGAACAGATCAGTGATAAGCAGTAAAACACGTCGGGAATGGGCAGTGAACAGGTCAGTGATGGGCAGTGAGCAGGTGGTTAGTAGGAAGTGAACTAGATCGCACAGTGTTGGCACAGAAGCTCCTGTTGGCAGGACTCTGGTGGCCTCGTCCGCGCGTGGGACACAGCTGGAGGTTGGCTGGCAGTACAGTGTGTCATGTGTGGCTGTCTGCACAGACCTCCGCTGTCTGGGAAGGTCACCAGTGATGCTGATTTACGTCTTTCCTGTGATATTTACAAATGCTTAGTCTTGGAATTGGTTATATACATTGACGTGGATACCTTCATCAAGCTATGTTTCATGTGTGTGTGTGTGTGTGCGTGTATATATACATATATATATATATATATATATATATATATATATATATATATATATATATATATATATATATATGTGTGTGTGTGTGTGTGTGTGTGTATACCTGTGTGTGTATGTGTGTGTTTACCACCGCTGCAGACACATTTCATTCTCCAAACTGACAAATCTATCTAGGCATAATGGTGAAATTTCAAATTGAATTAAAATCAAATTAGATGAAATTAATCATATTTCCAGGAACGTGTTCAGTCTTGTGACGGTATCGTTAATATTGACGAGGTGATAGTGTATTTCGTTGTAAACATCAAGTCTTGTTAATAGGAAACTAGAGATAATTATTTTCATAATGAATATCACAAAATATTTGCATAGTTGATTCTGTTTTAACACACACACACACACACACACACACACACACACACACACACACATATGCATACATATGCATTTACATATCAACACACACTTATACATACATGTACATATACATACACAAACATATACATATATACACATGTACATACTCATACATGCTTGCCTCAACCATTCCCGGCGTTACCCCGTCACACAGGAGACAGCATCGCTACTCCCTGCTTCAGCGAGGTAGCGCTAGGAAAACACACTCAGCCTCTCGTTGTCATGTGTGATGCACCGAAACCACAGCTCCCTATCCATATATAATGATGATCACTGATAATTCTAACCACATACAACATACCAACATAACTTACCAGTTTCCAGACCCTCTATGAAGGTTTCCCTTCGTTCCTGAGAGACGAACATAACAATATACAATGCATCATGCTCAGCCCCGTAGCCAGAGTGGTCATGGTGTGAAACAAACACATTAGAACACTAATTACCTAACTTAATGACCTGTGAATGCGAGAGACGCATGCATAATTAATTATGAATGTTTCAACACATGACATGCCTCCATGATTCATCATACATTTATTTCAACCACTTGCACAGACATCTTATTCATTAGACATTATACCATTTAATTCAGGTAACCCTTTTAATGAATGAGGTGAAGTTAGCACATAACCATTAGCTTATATGAGGAAGGTGTAGTGATAATGCTAATGATGGCTATGGTGCTCTTAATGCTGGTGTTAGCATTACTGATTAATGCTGTTAATGCTGTGGCTGCTGGTATCAGTGTTTGTTGATAATGCTTCCTATCGTGTTCTTAATGCTGGTGTTATTACTATTGATAAATGCTGCTATTAATGCTGTGTGTACCTGCTGTCAGTGTTCTTGATAATACTGTGAATTTCGTGCTGTTATCAGCGATGCTTATGTTTATGCTTTTGGAGGGTGATCATACTGCTGTTAATTGATGCTGCTCTTACCCAAAGCACACCTGTGAAGCCTTAGTGGGTCGAAAGCCTCTTACACGTATGGATGTGACGGTCATTCAGGTGTGTGAGGGAGAGACATGGACTGAGGATGAGCAAAAACAATAGATAAAGAGGAGACATGGGAAAGATAAGGAGAGAAATGGGATAAAGGGACGGAGATGTATTGAAACAGACAGCTAGACACAAACACACAAACAGATAAAACCCCCTCATGAAAACAGAATGACGCAGAGGAATTAGAAATTCATTTGATGAATAAAAAATACGTCAGATTAGCTTATTTAGACTTAGATTAGCTTGTTTAGATTTAGATTAGCTTGTTTGCATTCGTTTAGAAATTTCATTATTAAATGTAATATGAGCTGGCGGGTCCCGTGACTATCAGGTTGTATTTAAAGGTCATTTGGACATCAGGTTGTGATAGACGGAAGGTTCCCAGGTTGTGATCTGGTTGCGTTGGTGGAAATTCAAAAATGTGAGAACTTTTGTTAATATATTTCTATGTCTAAAACAAAAGTAGATATACAAAGGTATATTAGATTTCCATATTCTTTCGATATGATTATTGATGTGCCATAAAGTTGTGGCTAGCGTCACATGGGCATCAGGTTGTGATTTAGAGGTCATGTGGATGTCAGGTTGTGATTAAAGCTCATGTGGCCATCAAGCTGTCATTACAGGTCACGTGGCCTATCATGTTGTGATTGAAGGTCATGTGGCCATCAGGTTATGATTGAAGGTCATGTGACCATCAGGTTATGATTGAAGGTCATGTGGCCATCAGGTCGTGATTAAAGGTCATATGGTCATCGATTGTAATCACAGGTCATATAGCAATCAGGCTGTGATTAAAGGTCATGTAACCATCAGCCTGTGAAGGAAGGTCACGCGGCCATCAGGTTGTGATTAAAGGTCATATGGCCATCAGGCTGTGATCACATGTCATATATATATATATATATATATATATATATATATATATATATATATATATATATATATATATATATATATATATATATATATTTATATATTATATATATATATATATATATATATATATATATATATTTCCTGACACTACCTCGCTGACGTGGGAAACTGCGATCAAGTATCATGATATATATATATATATATATATATATATATATATATATATATATATATATATATATATATATATATATTATCCCTGGGGATCGGGGAGAAAGAATACTTCCCACGTATTCCCTGCGTGTCGTAGAAGGCGACTAAAAGGGAAGGGAGCGGGGGGCTGGAAATCCTCCCCTCTCGTTTTTTTTTTCTTTTAATTTTCCAAAAGAAGGAACAGAGAAGGGGGCCAGGTGAGGATATTCCCTCAAAGGTCCAGCCCTCTGTTCTAAACGCTACCTCGCTAATGCGGGAAATGGCGAATAGTATGGAAAAAAATATATATATATATATATACACATATATATATCATTATCATTACACTGATGTAGATCCATATTACTGGCAAAACTCGAGAACAGAAAACGTATGGCAATTATTGGGATAGTATCAATCAGGTTAATGAGGCACCACCAAGTATTCTCTGGGGAAATTTTGTAAACGGTTTTGTTTTGAGGAAAAAAAAAAGGCAACTTTTTACTCGTGAATTTTGGAGGAAAAGTATTGAAAAATTACAGAAATATAAACCTCTGAGCTGCCTATTAATTCGTCTTTATTTTGGGACGAGATTTAATACTATATTTTGTTTTGTCTGAATATACTTGGAATTTATAAAAAAAGGGGGTGACTGTATTGTTGACTGGTTGGTAAGGTTATTTAATGTATGTATGACTCATGGTGAGGTGCCTGAGGATTGGCGGAATGCGTGCATAGTGCCATTGTACAAAGGCAAAGGGGATAAGAGTGAGTGCTCAAATTACAGAGGTATAAGTTTGTTGAGTATTCCTGGTAAATTATATGGGAGGGTATTGATTGAGAGGGTGAAGGCATGTACAGAGCATCAGATTGGGGAAGAGCAGTGTGGTTTCAGAAGTGGTAGAGGATGTGTGGATCAGGTGTTTGCTTTGAAGAATGTATGTGAGAAATACTTAGAAAAGCAAATGGATTTGTATGTAGCATTTATGGATCTGGAGAAGGCATATGATAGAGTTGATAGAGATGCTCTGTGGAAGGTATTAAGAATATATGGTGTGGGAGGCAAGTTGTTAGAAGCAGTGAAAAGTTTTTATCGAGGATGTAAGGCATGTGTACGTGTAGGAAGAGAGGAAAGTGATTGGTTCTCAGTGAATGTAGGTTTGCGGCAGGGGTGTGTGATGTCTCCATGGTTGTTTAATTTGTTTATGGATGGGGTTGTTAGGGAGGTAAATGCAAGAGTCTTGGAAAGAGGGGCAAGTATGAAGTCTGTTGGGGATGAGAGAGCTTGGGAAGTGAGTCAGTTGTTGTTCGCTGATGATACAGCGCTGGTGGCGGATTCATGTGAGAAACTGCAGAAGCTGGTGACGGAGTTTGGTAAAGTGTGTGGAAGAAGAAAGTTAAGAGTAAATGTGAATAAGAGCAAGGTTATTAGGTACAGTAGGGTTGAGGGTCAAGTCAATTGGGAGGTGAGTTTGAATGGAGAAAAACTGGAGGAAGTGAAGTGTTTTAGATATCTGGGAGTGGATCTGTCAGCGGATGGAACCATGGAAGCGGAAGTGGATCATAGGGTGGGGGAGGGGGCAAAAATTTTGGGAGCCTTGAAAAATGTGTGGAAGTCGAGAACATTATCCCGGAAAGCAAAAATGGGTATGTTTGAAGGAATAGTGGTTCCAACAATGTTGTATGGTTGCGAGGCGTGGGCTATGGATAGAGTTGTGCGCAGGAGGATGGATGTGCTGGAAATGAGATGTTTGAGGACAATGTGTGGTGTGAGGTGGTTTGATCGAGTAAGTAACGTAAGGGTAAGAGAGATGTGTGGAAATAAAAAGAGCGTGGTTGAGAGAGCAGAAGAGGGTGTTTTGAAGTGGTTTGGGCACATGGAGAGAATGAGTGAGGAAAGATTGACCAAGAGGATATATGTGTCGGAGGTGGAGGGAACAAGGAGAAGAGGGAGACCAAATTGGAGGTGGAAAGATGGAGTGAAAAGGATTTTGTGTGATCGGGGCCTGAACATGCAGGAGGGTGAAAGGAGGGCAAGGAATAGAGTGAATTGGAGCGATGTGGTATACAGGGGTTGACGTGCTGTCAGTGGATTGAATCAAGGCATGTGAAGCGTCCGGGGTAAACCATGGAAAGCTGTGTAGGTATGTATATTTGCGTGTGTGGACGTATGTATGTACATGTGTATGGAGGGGGTTGGGCCATTTCTTTCGTCTGTTTCCTTGCGCTACCTCGCAAACGCGGGAGACAGCGACGAGGTATAAAAAAAAAAAAAAAAAAAAAAAAAAAAAAAAAAATACTTTTATGTTCTGGATTGTAGAAATACTAAAGGGATCTCTCTCTCTCTCTCTCTCTCTCTCTCTCTCTCTCTATATATATATATATATATATATATATATATATATATATATATATCACAAAGAGGATATGAGCATCAGAAGTGAAGGGATCAAGGAGAAGCAGGAGACCAAAATTGAGGTGAAAGGATGAAGTGAAAAAGATTCTGAGCGATCAGGGCCTGAACAAGCAGGAGGGTGAAAGGTGTGCATGGAAAAGAGTAATTGGAACAATGTAGTACACTGGGATCGATTTGCTGTCAATGGACTAAACCAGGGCATGTGAACTGTCTGGGCTAAACCATGGAAAGGTTTGTGGGGCCTGGGAGTGGGTTGGAAGCTGTGATTTTGGTGCATTACACATGACAGCTAGAGAATGAATGTGAGTGGATGTGGCCTCTCTTCATCTGTTTCCTAGCTCTACCTTGCCGACACAGGGAGGTGATCGGGTGTGGGGGAGAATAAGGTGCATGTGTTACCTTCTTTCTTATCCTTATGCAATTATGATGCTTTCTATCAGGCGGGGTGGCATCAAAAATGGATGAAGGCAGTAAGTATTAATATGTACATGTGTTTGTAGGTCTTTCTTCTTCATACTACTCGCCATTTCCCACGTTAGTGAGGCAGCGTTAAGAACAGAGGACTGGGCCTTTGAGGGAATATCCTCATCTGGCCCCCTTTTCTGTTCCTTCTTTGGGGAAAAAAAAAAAAGGGGGAGGATTTCCAGCCCCCCACTCCCTTCCCTTTAAGTCGCCTTCTACGACACGCAGGGAATACATGGGAAGTATTCTTTCTCCCCTATCCCCAGGGATGTTTGTAGGTATAAGTATATATACATATATATGTATGTGTGTGTATGCAAGTGTTTCCTGGCACTACCTCTCTAATGCAGGAAACAGCGATCAAGTATGAGAAAATAATGATAATACTCAAATCCTACAAAAATCACTGAAACACATCCTTAATCTATGCCACACACTTACATTTCTCCAGCAGTTCCCTCGGGCCTTATGTGATTAAAGTCCCCCAAAAATTATCTATACAGTTTGTATTTTGGATTATGAATTTTCTTTCATGAATATGTCATAACATAAAATTCTCTGACGTATTGATATATATATATATATATATATATATATATATATATATATATATATACCCTCCTTTTTTTATATATAAAAAGATATATATATATATATATATATATATATATATATATATATATATATATATATATATATATATATATACGTCAGAGAATTTTATGTTATGACATATTCATGAAAGAAAATTCATAATCCAAAATACAAACTGTATAGATAATTTTGGGGGGACTTTAATCACATAAGGCCCGAGGGAACTGCTGGAGAAATGTAAGTGTGGGTGATGACAGTAGTGAGGTCATTATGAATTGAAGTGTGGCTCTGAAGATGAATATTATCCAGACTTTGTTCCTAACCTCTACAATGTCATAGACTAAGAGATATTCATCCTCAGAAGGATCTAATCCTGAACATTGAAGAGACGAATCATCAACATACATGAATATAGATGTATGATTTAGAATCATATAATGAGATTGTTATGTTCTTCATAATGATGTTGGTACCTGTAGCAACAGCAGTATATCTGATCTCATAAACTTGGGGTGTTCTTCATGTATGTGATATTTTCAGGATTAATTCTAATCCTGTCGAACGGAGAACATGATGAGAATATCCCTGGAAATAAGACCTTCAGATATACTGTGTGGATCAGTGGTTACTCTGGAATAGCCTTCGTTCTTCTGGGTTTTAAAATATCGACAACACACGCCAGCAGCCGGAGTTATGCTCCTGTGTTCCTATAGGCAGTGTACTCCTTCCGTCCTGTGTCAGTGTGAGGGGATTGGATGCAATCTCTTCCCATCCCGTGTTAGTGTAAGGGGAGGGGACAGATTTTGTTCCCATCCTGTCGGTGTGAGGGGGGGGGGAGGAAAGGGAATAGATTCTGTTCCCATTCTCTCAGTGTGAGGTGAAAGGGGACAGATTGTGTTCCAATCCTGTGCTAGTGTAAGAGGAGTGGGCGAGTTCTGTCCTCACCGTGTAACTGTACATATGAAGGGAAAATCTTCTGTTCCTCTCCGAAGTGTGTTGGTCATGAGGGAAGGAGTCTGTTCCTTTACGATATATACATGGGACGAGAGAGGATTTTGTTTATCTCTCGCGTATCGACGCGAAGGACTGGGGGTCAATTCATCTCGAGCATAACAAGAGGTAGGAGAGTGCGTCCTTAACATGGTGTGTGAGGAGTTCTAAGTCTCTCTGATGCATCAGTATAAGGGGTAGGAATCTGCTGCTCTCCAAGGTACCTCTGTGGACCTCCGTTCTTGACCGTGACGGACTCACGGATCAAACGGGGTCGAGCGCATAGGTTCGAGTCCTGGTTGCGGCAATGGGTCCACAGTCACCCCAGCTGTTTATCTACCTCTAGCGGTTGGTTGATGACATGGGTAGCTGGCTCAGGCTAGGATATACATATATTGCCTTGATGAGGTGACCTTAATTGGGGCTTCAGCTGACCTTGCCGTCTCTGCCAACATGAAAAAAGATACCAATCAGACGTCAGCTTTGACAAGGACCAAGGATCGATGACTGCCATCAACTGCAGCAGAGTGGTAGCCACCATGTTGATATGGCTTTAAGGCCTGCGAAACCTCCAACCAAAGCTGTGCTTAAGCTATCGTCCGCCTGCTCAGTTAATCTATGGTGTTTCGTCAGTATTCACGATCCGCAGAAACCCTTTCTGTATGATGTAGGCTGTGTACTGCCCTTACCAGACATCTGCCCAAACTTTGGGCATGTACCGGGACTTTTGATGGCGACTGTACATAGCGAGAATAGCAGGTGGTTTAGAGGTAATGGTATCTGAGAATAGAGACCTCTGAGACACAGAATAGCTACAGAAATGTGTGACACAAGCTCTAGAGTTCAGCTTCCCGGGCAAAATGGTATGAAATCGATTGATAATTAATTCTTCAAAGGAATAATTCGTTTGCATATAACGAAGAACATAAATACTTCAAATTCATCGTCGTCTTGGGCGAACTACGCCTGAAGCAGCAACGATGCTGTACCAGCGGCCTGGGTCGAGGTTCTTGCTTGATTGTGGTGAAATGATCCGTTCGAATCCAAAATATTTTACTTGGTTCTTATACACGGGTAGAGACGCTAACTGTAGTTTCCTTCATCGCATTACATAATTCATGAGTAAAGTACAGCCGGGTGAATTACAGGTTGACCCAAGCCTCATCAATTATAATTACAGCCAAAGGTAAGATTTTGTCTCGCTAATCTTGACTTAACGAGATTTATTTAGAAGTTAACAATGATTATTGACCCGTGAGTCCGGGCAGGGGCCTACCTGCCTCGAGGTGTGGGTTCGGTCAGTGTGTTCGGAGCTCCTACTCTTGGCTTCGACCATGAGATACGAGCCAGGCACCTGTCTTAAACCCAGGATGATGGATATCAGTTCTTACGTCGGCGGGAGGGAAAAAAAATATTACAAAATATGCCAAAATATTTCACCGTCGAATATATCATCTTTTATGTCCAATAACTTAGGTTGAGGAGAGTCATTATGAAAGGTCCAAGTTTTACGAGTTAGGAGACGAAGCTGCTTCATCTTTAGAACGATACCGATTCATATTTTCTTTGGAGGAGTATCAGGTTTTGCAGCAGTGAGGAAGAAAAGCATATGTAATGTAAGGTAACGATGGGAAATATTTTATCTATCGTTAACTAAAATAAAGCAGAATACACAGAAAAGACTTCCGTGTTGTACGTTATGTGTGGTGTATCGTGATGTGTTACACTGGGTTCTCTCATGTGTACTACACAGTGGGCTTACAGTGGTGAGGTGTACTACACAGTGGGCTTACAGTGGTGAGATGGTTCTTGTGTTGAGCTGGTAAGCTGGAGGACCCAGCATCGATAACCCCGGCTGAAGGGTGTCGTGGTTAGCTTTCCTGGTCAGGGGTCAGTACGGGTCCGCGTGGGTTCGAATCCTAGGTGAGGCAGTTGACTCCCAGTTAATCCCAGGTGTTTAACCTCACCTCGGAAATAGAAATTACACACACACACACACACACACACAGAGCAAGAGTGGACAGCACTCAAGCGTGTTGCTTACTCTTGTTCAATCTTCGTAGCTAAATGAACACCTGACCTTGACCTCTGGAGGTTGACATCACATAACAAATCTCTGCCATGACTCGTCAGGTCTAGTCAGCCATGACCGGGGTTGTGGTGCTGAGGGAGAGACGGGCGAGGTTATGGTGCTAAGAGAGAGAGAGAGAGAGAGAGAGAGAGAGAGAGAGAGAGAGAGAGAGAGACAGACAGACAGACAGACAGACAGAGAGACAGACAGTGTATATCCTTTTAATCCTTTTACGGTTACATATAATGGAAACAAGGGCACAACAACCCTACAACAACAACAACAACAACAACAACAACAACAACAGTAATAAGTCTGCCAACTAAAAACGAGACGAAAATTGGTCAATTTGTCTCCGAGATACGAGGGTACTGGGACGACGTAACCTCGACCCAACAAACCGTGGCCAGATAACAATTGTTGGTGAAGTTTGTGATCCCAACGATCTATCGTTTATCTATCAAAGCCAATCTGGTTTCTCTGTTTTTGTTTGTTTTGGGTTTTTTTTGTGCTGGATGTGCATTAAGGCTTGATATGGTACGATATTGGCAACTAGGATCAAGTTTATCCTTATCCTGTAATGCTGTGAACCAAGGTCAGGTTGTGTCCTTGACCTACGGTACTGATGTGTCCTTGACCTAGGATACTGATAAGGTCAGGTGTGTCTTAGGATTACAGCACAGATAACGAAGGTCAGGATATACCGACCTAGCAACTTAGGTCGGTATGTGCATGACCTAGGACTCTGACGTCCAAGGTCAGGTGTGTGTCCTTGACCTGCAGTACAAATAGCCAGGTTCAGGTGTGTCCATGATCAACGATGCTGATACCCATGGTTAATTGTGTCGTTGAACATTGTTAAGCTTGACGTACAAATGATGCTCAAATAACTTACATCTTATATATATATATATATATATATATATATATATATATATATATATATATATATATAGATAGATAGATAGATAGATAGATAGATAGATAGATAGATTAGATAGGTATTGTTAAGCAGATACTTGACTGATGGACTGTATCTACCTTGAGGTCATTGTTTATCTCCAGTTACCCTCTCCCCAGTCACCAGTCCTCCTACCCCATCCCCAGTGACTGGCTGACTGGGTCTTTGTTACCTCCAGTCACTGTGTTTCCAGTCACCAGTCCCTCCCCCTCCACACCTGACAGTCGAAGACAGTGGAATCCAATGAAAGTATTGTGGTCTGTAACGTCTAATTTTACGAAAATCTGACATGTTTCATTGCATTCGCTTTCCGTAGTTCTCTTTTTAATCTTTCTTCTTTTCTCTTTTTTTCTTCTTCGTCTTCTTCACCTTCTTCCTTTCATCGCCATGATCTTTCCGACTATATGCCTCATTCTATAACTCTCTCTCTCTCTCTCTCTCTCTCTCTCTCTCTCTCTCTCTCTCTCTCTCTCTCTCTCTCTCTCCCATGATGAATGCTCTCCTCCTTCCTCGTCCCTCTACAAATAAGATTACCATCTCAGGTCTCACTGTTGTATACAACCTTCACTTTGTCGTACCATCTCACCGCAACGCACCAGCGACTACCACGAGGGTAGTAGTGCACTGCCACTGTTGACCAAACTTATTGAACCGATGATCAGCAGGGAATATCCCGGGACACGAACACGTACAGTCGTACACACGAACTTAAAAAAAAAAAGTATAACGCATGGGCTTTCGTATCATGACAACCGCAACAAGATGTACACATGCAACGAACTTGCAGACAGAAACAGAAGCGTCCACACACGCAAACACACAAGCAGACACAATCAGACACATTATCTATACAGATACATCATACGTGCATGATTTGTCTAGTCTGTATTCAGCTATCTATCTCATCTGTCTCATTCAGTGTGTTGAGTTTCTGTGTTTGGGAAACTTGATCTACAAATAAACCGAAGGTGAATATCAACCAATGTCGCAAAAAAAAAGACTGGTATACAACACAGAAAAACTCGTGTGAGACACTGTGTTTAAACCACATTCGTAAAACGAATGTTTGACCCGATGACTGAGTCTGAATCACTGAGACCTTCTGTTCACCTCCTGGGCTGTGAACTTAATCCTCAGCCAACCCATTTGTTTATCTCATGCTTAGAAGTGAGTCGATTAATCTTTACCTGGCTTAAGGTCTTGCATGCTGTGCGTAAAGGGGTTTGTTTACCCACTTTAAAGACTAGTAATCCATTCCTCACCAGCAAGATGTAAAGATAAGGAAGACGAAACGTTTCGATTCAACGAAACGTTTCAATTTAACGAAACGCTTCGATTCAATGAAACGTTTCGATTCAACGAAACGATTCGATTCAACAAAACGCTTCAACTCATTTCAACGATGAATATGCGTTTGTTTCCCCAGCGTGGACGATTTCCTTCTGAAAATGACAGACTGCTCCCTACCCCTGGGGTCGAACACCCTCATCCACTTCCTCACCAGTCGTATAGCTGAACAATTATACCAACCGCTTAAGGAATAATGAGGCTCCCAGAAAAAGAAAACATTCTAATGAGGCCATTCGATCTTTGAGAGTGATTTAAACCTCAATCTAGGTTCAGGATTCGCCTCTGGGGTACTAGTCTGGCTACGGATGTAGACCTGATTAACCAACTTAGGATCTTAGATGGTTGGTTGATTGTTTGGCCTATCAATAGCCAGGATCAGGGGAACATCCACCAACCGAAAGATCTTTAAACATCTACTTCAGGTGTTGAGGGTAATCCTGTGGCCACATACACTCTTACTCTGTATACGTCCCATGGGGATTATGGGATCTGATACCCTATCATTGATCTTCACATCTACATATCTTCTACCATGGACAGTTGCCGGGTTGATACATCTATACATTTCTTTTGTAGGCATTTGTTTCAAATTCTGGTGGAAGGGAAACCATGTACGTCTCTCTTGATGACTATGCATATATATATTCATACATATTCGCCATTTCCCGCGTTAGCGAGGTAGCGTTAAGAACAGGTATGCCTCCATAGAACACGCAGGCTGTTCTTGTGGAAGTGCGCGTTCATTGCACAACGTATATCCGTTGCTCATATTCCTGCCTAACCTCTTGCCTATGTTCCACCTCCACCCACTACTTCATCTCTCGTGCTCAGGAAACATGAACATGTGCGATACATCTTCATGTACATTGTATGGATACGGTCCTCTCTCTCTCTCTCTCTCTCTCTCTCTCTCTCTCTCTCTCTCTCTCTCTCTCTCTCTCTCTCTCTCTCTCTCTCAGGCCTTAGATATTAATCGTTTCCCTTCATAAACTAAACATTAAAGACAGCATATTTTTTTTTTTCCAGATCCATGTTGGCAATATCTGTGCTGCATGAAGAAGGAGAAATTCTCTTTCTTAACAAAGACCATAAGATTCTCCTCCAGCTCTGAGGAAAATTCAGTTCTTTGAGGGTTTGATATAAAACTTGGCTCGTTTTATGCTTCGTTCATACCCACGAGAACGTGATAAATTGGACAAGACTTGTAAATAACTCCATTTATTAAAATGGCACCAGTGAGAGAGCGAGTGAGAGGTGGGGGGTAAGAGTGAGTGTGGCGTTCGTAAGATCAGTGAGAGAGTGAGTGAGAGGTGTGAAGAGGGCAAGTGTGAGAGTAAGTCTGGTGGGCGTGAGGAGAATCATGAGAGAGAGCAGGATGAAGGATATGGGACAAAATGGTGTAAAATCTGCGAAGGACGTGGAGGTTAGTGTGAAAGCTGCAGTGTGAGTGGTGTGGAATGAGTGCGAAAGTATTCGGAAACTTTGAAATAGATATTCGGATGATATTCTGGGTGTGTTAGATATTAGGATGATGTTCTGGGTGTGGTAGATATTAGGATGATAGTCTGGGTGTGGTGGATATTCGGATATTTGGTTGATATTCTGAGTGTGGTAGATATTCGGATGATATTCTGGGTGTGGGTTGGGCTGAGGGGAGTCCTGAGAGTGTTCGAGAAGTGTGAGGCTGCTGTGTGGGTTGTGTGGTAGGTTGGGTGGTTGAGTATGAGTCGTGAGTCGTATCTTACGTCGTTTCCGCGTCACACTCAGTCGTTCTTGCGTCACACTCAGTCGTTCTTGCGTCAAACTCAGTCGTTCTCACGTCACAATCAGTCGTTCCCACGTCACACAGTCATTTTTGCGTCACACTAAGTCATTCTTGCGTCACAGTCAGTTGTTCTTGCGTCACAGTCAGTCGTTCTCACGTGACAGTCAGTCGTTCTCCCGTCACAGTCATCAGCCAGGAGCGTGGTCGTCATCACTCCTTCTCCTGCGTTAGTACACCGTCACCTTCATCCTCACACACACACACACACACACACACACACGCCCTAGGCCACAGCTGGGGGTGTGGACATTGCCTCCGTCAGCAGCACTGCTCCTCTACCTGTCTCCCCATATAGCTACCCTCTCCTCTGGCGCCCCCTATGAGCAGCCGCCCATAAGGCAGTGTCCATCCTGAAGAAGGTAACATATATAGGGGACAGCAATCCAGGTGGTGTCATACGTCAGTTATCATCTTCCACCAATTTTGAAATTAAGACTTTAAGGAAAATGATTCGATATTGCTCATGGTCGTCATGACTCATGTTCTCTTGTTCACCTTCGCTGATGGCCCTTGGCCAATGGCATCGCCAGAGGGAGTCATTAATGCAATCTACATATATTCTGGCATACCAATATAGGACGTCATTCACCTCGTAATTAATGTAATTAATATGTATAGCATCATTTCCATGATTAACTATATCATACCCGACATATTTCTTTGACCAATGATCAACGTGAACATAGAACTCGATTCTTCTCCCTTCAGTCAACATCAACTTGTTTTCAATAAACGCTTCCTTCACCTTCCTTCTTGGCAAGCTTCCTTCAGGAGGCCAATTTTGCCCCATTCATTCATCCTCCTGCTTTCGCTCCTCGGCTTGAGTTTCCTCCCCCATCACCTTAGTGTCGCTTCCCATCATTTCCTCATTGAGAGAACCTCGGTATATCACCTCGAGAGCTGGCTGCTTGCGTGTCCCCTGTTCTGGCCAGCTCACGCAACGCCCTTCGTCAGGTCTCTACGTCCCAGGGGAGGTTTGCGTAAGCGTGAGGCAATTGGAGGACTGGGTAATTTGATGCCATTTTCTCTCCTTCACGCAATAATGATAATAATAATGATAATAATGATATTGATAATAGTAACTAATAATAGTAATGATGATAATAATGATAATAACAATAAGGAAATGACTTCCCTTATAAACGACATAATACACAGCGAAAAAGATTCTCAATCTATGATCAATATTCACTTATGAAAGGTTACCTCCACTGTCATTTCCGTTGCCAGTCTGTACTACTACTACTGCTACTGCTGCTACCACTACTACTACTTCTACTAATACTACTGCTACTATTATTATTACTACTACTACTACCACTACCACTACTACTACTACTACTAATACTAATACTAATACTACTACCACTACTACTACAACTGCTACTACTACTACCACTACGACTACTACTACCACTACGACTACTACTACCACCACTATTACTATTAACCCTACTACTACCACTACTACTACAACTGCTACTACTACTACCATTACGACTACTACTACCACTACTATTACTACTACCCCTACTACTACTACCACTACTACTACTACCACTACTACTACTACCACTACTACTACTACTACCACTACTACTACTACTACCACTACTACTACTACTACTACCACTACTACTACTACTACTACTACTACCACTACTACTACTACCACTACTACTACTACCACTACTACTACTACTACTACTACTACTACTACTACTACTACTACTACTACTACTACTACTACTACCACTACTACTACTACTACTACCACTACTACTACTACCACTACTACTACTACCACTACTACCACTACTACTACAACTGCTACTACTACTACCATTACGACTACTACTACCACTACTATTACTACTACCCCTACTACTACTACCACTACTACTACCACTACTACTACTACTACTAATACCACTACTACTACTACTACTAATACCACTACTACTACTACTACTACTACTACTACCACTACTACTACTACTACTACCACTACTACTACTACTACTACCACTACTACTACTACCACTACTACTACTACCACTACTACTACTACTACTACCACTACTACTACTACTACTACTACCACTACTACTACTACTACTACTACTACTACTACTACTACTACTACTACTACTACTACACTACTACTACTACTACCACTACTACTACTACTACTACTGCTGCTGCTGCTGCTGCTGTTGCTGCTGCTTCCCTAATACAGATATAGTCGTGATTCTCGCTCGTATGGTATGAGTATGTCGCTCTTATATCCCTCATCAAACATGTATTGCAACGTCACACTATGACAATGCCAGACTTTGTGTCGTTAGGGTCGACACACCCCACAACGTCATCAGGTTGTGGCGTCCTTAAATGACTCTCTCCCACCATACCTTCTTCACACAGCCTCGTTATGGGATAACTCAAATCTCTACTCTCACAGCAAATAAATCCGATCATACAATTCATCAACAGAATGATGTATACGTAATGATTATGTTGGTGAGGGGGGGTCAATTACTCAACAGAATGATGTATACGTAATGATTATGTAGGTGAGGGGGGGTCAATTACTCAACAGAATGATGTATACGTAATGATTATGTAGGTGAAGGTTTTTTTTTTTTAAGCTGCCTATATGACTGGAAAATCACAACGGTAGTCATATAAGAAGGACGTCCACCATCATTATATATCATCGAGGTGCTTATATATGTCTCCTCCTGTCGGGGTCGTATATATGGATTCGTGATTACTTAAGTTGATACCGTCAGTGGTCGATATATAGACGCTATAGCTGTGTTTAGATATAAGATTATCTAAATAGACTTCGTCGACGAGGTCTGGCCACCTGCAGTGTATATAGTTACCTCATCAGAACAGAAGACGACGAAGAGGTCAGGGAGTGACCTGCTTTGAGGGAGGGAAGGAGGGAGCTAAGACAGTGTGGTCTGCAGGGGAGAGGAGGAGAGTGACGAGGCAAGGCAGTGTGGTCTGCAGGGGAGAGGAGGAGGAGGAGGAGGAGAGTGAGGACGCTAAATGAAGGCCAAGTGGAGGGTTACCCCGAGGGTTGTGTGTGTGTCGAGTAAATGATCATCAAATATGCATCACCGTCGCTCTGGTGTTCCAAAGGTCATAGTTGAAAACTATATGGCTGACCTCTGTTGACCTGTCTAGGGGGGTTGACCTTGATGGCCTACTAAAGAGTCATCTGCTTCAAGGTTATATCAGTTGTTGATGTTGCATCAAATATATTCATTTATTGTGAAGGAAAGAGAAGTGAATGAAGACAGACGCCGGAGAAGACAATGCAGACGGAGGTGTGATTGAAGACAAAGGTGACGGCTGAGGGAGACGGTGGGTGAGGCAAGGTCACGAGAGGTCACGAGAGGTGAGGTCACAGATCAAAGTTGGCAGAGTGGGTCAGTGAGCAGCTGGAGGCAAGATGGTCCTGAGGTAGAGGCGTGGTTCTCCTGGAGACATCAGAGGATGGTGGAGGGTCTTCCTCATGGGTCAGGTGGGGGTCTTTGCTTAGAGAGAGAGAGAGAGAGAGAGAGAGAGAGAGAGAGAGAGAGAGAGGATATATGCTCAGGCTTCGTGTTACACAAGACAATATTCTCCAGGGTGTTCATCCGTGCTGGCCTGGGCTGCTCTACGCCTCTGTCTTGTGCCAGGTATTCCTATGGTCACATCAGCCTCCCTCCTGCCCGGTGACTCTCTCCTGCTACCACCAAGTCTGACTCTTATAATATCACTGCTGCCCCAGCCATAACCTCTCGCCTCCCCACCCAACACCCTCCACCTACCCTCTCATCTCCCCACCCAGCAGTACCCTCCCCACTCCCCGCCCATCATCATCCTCTCCTCTCCCCTCTTCCTTCCCACTTTCCCGTCCCTTGCATGACCTCTCTCTCTCTCTCTCTCTCTCTCTCTCTCTCTCTCTCTCTCTCTCTCTCTCTCTCTCTCTCTCTCTCTCTCTCTCTCCGCATCCACTTCCACCCTCTTCCCTCCCCACCGTCACTCTCTCCTCCCCTTCCCTCCCCACCTCCTTTCCCATCACCCTGGGCGCTGTGGTCCCATATGACCAAGACAACACTCGGTCTCATACTCCCACACACAGCTTTTTACCTCCCCTTGAAGAACTCAACCACGGAAAAGAAATCCCTTTTCCCTAAAGGCCGCAAAGTACACTTCTGCTGTCTTCACTACAGTCGAAATGGGAAAAGCTCCTTAAGTATTTAAGTAGCAAAGGTTTCTCTCATATCGCCAGGGCTTCTTTTCATATCTGATAAAACTCCAGGACACAAAAGAGGAGAAAATACAGGTACGTTAATGGGTTCTCTTTATGTACGAAGGCTCTTACTGGCTTGGCTTCCCCAGCCTCGACTGGGCATTATAGATCCATCCACCTCTGAGGTCAGGAGGGGGATAACCAGCGGAAAAAAGAAGTGCTATATGGGGGTCAGGGATCAGGGCAGACATATATTAAGGATTAACTATAAACTGCCTCGTCAAGGAGGGAGAGGAAACGACCCCAAGCTGCTACAGCCATGGAGGAAAAGGTAATTGGCAGTGATGGGCCATCCGCCGTACGTGCTCCAAATCTTTCGTTACCTGCAGACGAGGACGTATTTCATGAAGGTTTACCTCATAACCTCAGACGGGAGGAGGCCACAGGCCCTGCCCTAGACATTATCCGCAGACCTACTAGGTTGTGGCAGTACAGGAGCGAGCACAGGACCCTACCTACACCTAGGGCAGTGCAGGAGCGAATATAGGACCCTACCTACACCTAGGGTAGTGCAGGAGCGAACACAGGACCCTACCTGCACCTAGGGCAGTGCAGGAGCGAGCACAGGACCCTACCTATACCGAGGACAGTGCAGGAGCGAGCACCGGACCCTACCTACACCTAGGGCAGTGTAGAAGTGAGCATAGGACCCTTCCTACACCTAAGGCAGTGTAGAACCAAGCGCCTGACCTCACCTGTACACAGGACAGTGTAGGAGCGAGCACAGGACCCTACCTATACGTGGGGCAATGTAAAACTAAACACCTGACCCTACCCATACCTAGTGCAGTGAAGGACCAAGCATCTTACCCTACCTATATCTAGGGCCAACACAATATCTTCACTTATCCTCACTCTCTCTGGAGGCCTGCTTAGGTCCAGATGAAAAGACTGTAGTATCCAGCAAAAACTGACTTTTTACATGTTCATAGACCACGCCCACTAGACTAGCAAGACCATAGACCACGCCCACTAGACTAGCAAGACCATAGACCACGCCCACTACACTAGCAAGAACCTTTTGCTGGCCTATACTCCTTATCTGCATCTGGTCATTACTCAAGAGTATTTCTATACACACCTTGAAAATATAACAGGGTATGAAGACAAGGTTGTAGCACGTCCATGAGCAGTAGACTACAGAAGATATAAAACTATGATAGTGAATGATGTATCAGTTTATGTGTGTGTGTGTGTGTGTGTGTGTGTAGATAAATGAATAAATAACGGTTTACTGGATGTCTGCAGCCATTTGGCTGAAAATACGTGGTAGAAGTGTTTCAGATGTTACAGAACTGGGAGGCCATGTTAGTAATTAACTAACCATACAGGAGCTTATGATCAAGGTGAGGCTGGATATCTCCACACTTCGGATAATCACATGAGTGAGGCACACTTAGTTAAGCAGACTGGCAGGAAGACAGGGATGTTTACAGAGTCAATGGTGTATTTTATAGATTAAGAGCTTGATTGAACATTAAGTGATGATTGAACATTAAATGATGATTGAACATTAAGTGATCATTAGTTACAGTAATACAGGAAGTGACTATCTCTCTCTCTCTCTCCTCTTATCTACCCCTTCCAACTTTTATCTGTGAAAGGATGATATAACTCCTCTCTCTCTCTCTCTCTCTCTCTCTCTCTCTCTCTCTCTCTCTCTCTCTCTCTCTCTCTCTCTCTCTCTCTCTCTCTCTCTCCCATCTGTTGAAAGGATAATGAAGTTACGTCAGCGCCGTTCGACGTAATCTATCAAACCTAATTATGACTGAACTGACAGGTGTGACGGGAGGCCCATTCGGCCCTCCCCAGATGAAACTTGGCCTCCACCTGACCAGAGCAGTGGCGTGTCTCTCTCTGTCTCCTCTCTGGGGGGTGGAGAGGAGGAACAGCTATGAAAACCTTCACCATTTTTTCATCTATTAAGTATCAGAATCGAGCAAAATATGTATTGCAGTGACATCATCTGGAGCTCTACTGATTTAGAAAATATGGAAATTAACAGGAGAGAGACAGAACATAGTGCTTTCAGAAGGGTAAAGACAAGACAGTAGAAGTTGTTAGAGATACATCTGGCCACACGTCATAACTACCCACTAGTCAAAATGGTTGTCTCCCTCCCTTTGCAAAAAGAGACATTTCTCCTCACAGCTAACACCTCTGGAATGATTTCGAGGATAAGAGTTGAATGTGGGTTTAAGGAAGAAATGTTTTTTCCACTTCGACTTGTCAGGTCTTGTGCTTGAAAGGCCTCAGATCCAAGTATATGAAGAGGTGGTAATCATAGAATTAGAAATGAAATATGTGTTTGTATTACTACACTTGGAAACTGTGTTATATTCTCAGCTGAGACAGAAGCATCGCCCGAGGAGAGAAAGTGACCCTTCCATCGAAAATGAAGAACAAATTGTAATCTAAACTAGACAGCGGAAAAAGATAAAAAAAAAAAAGATGTAACTGTCATTTGAATAGGACAGTCGGAGGAGATGTGATGATGGGTAGAGAAGAGCTTACAAGAATGTGGTCAAATGTGCCCATTCGTGGCGTGGAGGTGGGTGGAGTGTGGGAGGATATTGTGCACCCTTATAGTGAGACACAAAGCTGAGGTGTTTGAGGACAGTCAGATGGGTCTAGAATGTAAGACGGTCAGTTGATGGTTTGCTGGGGATCATCAAGAACGGAAAACATCACGCGAACTACATCAAACTACCAAACTCCTTTCCTGAGTTTTAAACCCTATAAAGCCACAGACCCTCTTTGGAATGTCCTACCTATTGCTTAAGAAGACGTCTGCAGCCGCTGAATATTTGATCAAAATTTGCTTCCAAGTGGAGCGTGGGGGCTTCCGCCTCGACATTGTGTGTGGAGGGATTTGGAAATATCCCCGTGATGCATGTTGAAGTCTCTTGAATGATGAGATGATTTCGTCGTGACCTCTTGGTAGAAACGTAGTTCAAGAATGCTATGAAGGTTATAGAGTCAGGAAAGCTGTGAGTGAGGCAGAGAAAAGCAGTGGTAGTGGAGGAACAAATTCTAAGACATAAGGTGAGGCGTAAGGCAGGGCGTGTTGCTGTTGAAATAAGCACAGAGGAGTCTCGAGCGTGGATATTATGCGTAGCTGGACATCAGGAGGGAATTAGTAGGTCTCCTAGGTAGAAGGAGACGTGCTGGCCTAGACTATGAAGGCCAAATGGTAGATCATGACTGCTGGTGAAGAGGATGGTCCAAGCTTTACTAAGGGTTATCAGATGGGCAAGGGAGTTCTGGAGAGTGTCAACACTGCTCAGGCCTGAACTTCCCATCTGGTGTGGTATATAAACAGTCTGACATCTCAAGACTGTGGGGGTGTGGCAGACTGACCTCACGCCTGATAGAATAACTAATACCTCCATATTGACCTTGCAAGGCTGTACGAGTGTAATACCTCTGTATTGACCTTTGCATGGCTGTACGAGTGGGTGTCATAACCCTATAACCTGACCTTTGCATGGCTGTACACCTTCCATAACCTAAACCGTCAACACAACACGAGAAACTTAACCCCAGCGCAGATTTGGAGCCACAAACCCCCTCCTCCTCTCCCTGCTGGTTATTACAGCAATATAAGGGGAATTTTCTTCACCCAGGAGAGAGATTTCCCTCACCAGAATGACTCCCGGAGGAAGAATAGGGGAATTCTTAGGCGAGAACAGGGAAAATTCTTACTAGATAGATGATTACAACAATGGAGGGAGGATTTCTCTCATTCATGGCAGGGAATCTCTCATTAAACAATGCCATAGAGTCTTGGAATCTATAGTGGAGGTTCTGTTATAGTTCTCCAAGTTATGAAGGGATTGAATCAGTTAATTTAAGACGTCTTTTGTCATGGGAAGGGATTGCATCAGAGTATCTAAGCATCCATTATGGTGCTATGGTGTTGCCCCATCATGGGGGAGGGGAGAGAATCCCAGAGTTATGGGAGAGATTCTGTCATCCAGGAGAATGATTCTATGTTACTGATGATTCTGAATGACTCAGTGGCTCATATATACTGGTGGTTGATCAATATGTCGTCAGTAGGTGATCAATATTTGTCGTCAGTGGGTGATCAATATGCATTCAGTGGATGATCAATATGTAGTCAGTTGATGATCAATATGCATTCAGTGGATGATAAATATATAGTCAGTGGGTGATCAATATGCATTCAGTGGGTGATCAATATACATTCAGTGGGTGGTCATTGTATAGCTAGTGGGTAATCAACACAGATTCAGTGGTTAGGGTGAAGGTGCTCAATGGGATATCACTGTGCAACCTGATTCTGGCAATATGGAAATTAGTGAAAGATTAAGTGGTTGATTAATAACTAGTTGACAGTGGGTACTCAGACAGGTGGCAGAGCGTCGCCAGTGGGTTGTCAGTGGATCACCAGTGGATGTCGGTGGGTGAATATATATACATAGGAATCACAAAGGGACTGAAGACCATTTCGTGTGGGTGTGTGTTCGTGTGATGGAGTTTCAAACACTGTCATATACACTGCACGAACGACTTGGTGCACTGTTAGCACTGCACCTCGCGAACAACCTCACTCACTGAATCACTGCAATCACACGCCATCAGGATATACACAGCAGTGATACACCTTGGGTAATGCCTGCAGATTAACAGATACAGTAAAGGGTGATTATGAGTGTCATAAACAGAGGATTATCGACTTTGGAAGAAGACTGTAGGAGTTTTTGTCTCCTGTTGCTCAAAGAAAGTCACTGAATTGTACCCAGGCGTATTTTGCAGGACATGTGTACGTACACTACTGAACGTGTACACAACTGAACGTGTACTCTGCTAGACGTGTACACAACTGAACGTGTACACTACTGAACGTGTACACAACAGAAGGTGTAAACTGCTAAACGTGTACACAACTGAACGTGTACACAACTGAACGTGTATACTGCTAAACGTGAACATAACTGAACGT
>NC_092232.1:3643814-3663814 GCF_036320965.1 Panulirus ornatus
GACTAAATCGAAGGACAAGGAGGAGCGAGTCCCATGGCAAGGTCATTATGAAGCCCTGAGGACGAGTTGGTCATAATGACCGAGACGAAGACACTTAGGCACGTCCCCCTCATCGTCTGTGAGCTCCCATGAGGAGGTCAGGATGCGTGTGGGGGAGGAGGAGGAGGAGGGCGCTGGACGTGGAGGCTCAGACCCCACACCATTCGAACACATCAAAGTCAGCTTCCTGTAGGTCAGGGTGGAGTGACGCATCGCTTCTGTTTTCGACAGATGGACACCTTCGCCTTTTAAACGACCTAAGTTTGCGGTAGAGACTTGTCGTATCGACCGTTCGGTGGGTGTTGGACGATTTTCCGGCCAAGTTGATTAATGTAAGGACCTACAAGCGGCTGGTACATAAGATGATGTGAGAATCGAGAGTTGTAGAGGAGGCGCAACTTCCCTCACCTCACGAATGACATGACGTCCTGGTCTTGTGGTCATGAATGAGAAAAATGAAAGTGAATATAGTATAATTCGAAAGGCCGAATCTAATCTGTGTAAATTATATATATTTAAGGATTACTTCTAATAAAGGAACGAGAGTTTTCTATAAAGATAGAACTGAATAGAAAGATACTTGATGTATAAATAAAGATACACATAAAGATATCTGCTTATATCCGGTGAATACATGTGTTGTATCCCGTTGAAAATATATTTACTTTGAAAATCCATTTAATGTTAAGAAACCTTTACGTTGAGAAGATTCGAACGTGAGTGAGACCAGTCTGGATGGTAGGGACAGCGATCAGCAACGAAGGGCAAAAATGTCTTCATGAATCCCACAAAGAAACGGATGAGAAGAGAAAGCAAAGAAGGATATATGGTTTTGGCCACATCCCTACGAGGATATGTTCCATCGCCCACCAGTGGATACACAGATTATCCACCATCCTCTAGTGTCATATTTGCCACTCACCGCCCACTAGTGGATATATATATACACCACAGCAGAGTATATGTTCTCTGTAGGGAGGAGGATAGAGTATTCTATATAGAGTCTTGGAAGGCTTTTTCTCATGACAGAAGGCTGTATGCCATGTACGGTCCTCTTTGAAAAAAGCAGTTAAGTGTTTCAGTTCCTACCACATTAATCAGGGAGCTTCAGCCAACGCAAGCATATTCGTTGGGGTCCAGTGGTCTGTTGATGTCTGAATTCAGTTGTGTTCAGTTGTAATCAAGGAGTATGAAGTGAAAGAAAACGAGAGAAAAACTAGAAAGAGACAGAGAGTACATGGGAAAGACAGACAAGAAGGGGCTCGTTGGCCCACGTTTGTTTTGAACTTAAATGTGAAAGATGTAAATGGATTAGGTAAAGATAGAATAGACAGATAGACACATAGATAAGTAGAGAGAGAGAGAGAGAGAGAGAGAGAGAGAGAGAGATGAAGGAAGTGAGACAGGAAGAAGAAACTTGGAGCAGAGTAGCTGAGACCCTGGACACCCCCAGTTCTCGCCCCACCTCAGTAGCCAGGTCACGTTACACTCAGGCACTACAGCGAGTCAGTTCACTTGCCGAGGAGGTGTACACAGAGTTAACCTGATTACTTAGCTCTGTGTACACTGTGTCTGGTAGCTGTGACGACGCTGAGGGTCATTTGGAGAGACGGGACACTTAAGGTCCATTTATCAAGTCTTTAAATAAACCAGTTTGAAAGAGTCATATTTACGTTCGAGGTGATATTAGAACTTCCTAATTGTTTAGAACATATACGTAATTTATATGATTCAGACGATGCAGCTGCTACAGTGCTAAATGCTCATGTAAATCGATGTTTTAAACTGGATTGAAAAAAAAAAAATTTTCTATTAAAATTCCAGCCTCACAGATAAATAAAGCTCAAAAGGAGAACATCTGCTTCAGAAGTCGGGCGCCCAAGAAACAGTTGTAACCAGTGGCCCAGCTGGACTCAAAACTCTGCTGGGTTAAAAAGAAAAGAGAGAGAGAGAGAGAAAGAGAGAGAGAGAGAGAGAGAGAGAGAGAGAGAGAGAGAGAGAATCTTTCTCTCTCACAGCTTAATGAATGTTGCTCATCTGCCACAAACTTTGGGAGGTATTTTCAGCGCAATTTATCGCTACGAGGTCTTGGCTCTCCCTCCTCCTCCCCCGGAGCAGAGTTGTGCCCCCCCCTCGCCCCCCCTCCCCCCGTGTATGTTAGCAACTTCTGAAGTCAAAGCGAGCAAGTGAGACAGTCGCTTCCTAGCAATGTGTAGTTAATGACTTCAGAAGCGATGAATGACGCTATTGATCCCTTCTTTCCCGATTATAAAGACGGGTAATTATTATTTTAGAATTAGAAATTGATGACACATCAGGTTTATATCTGTATTGTACCATGAAATAGACGCTATTGATCTTTTCAGACTGGTAATCACTAATTTAGAATTAGAAATTGATTACAAATAAGCTTTATATCTATATTGTACCATGAAATAGATGTTATTGATCGTTTCTTCCCAATTATGAAGACGGGTAATTATCATTTTAGAATTAGACCTGGATTACAGTTGAGCTGTATCTCTGTGTCGTCCCCCAGGATACAGACCAGCTGTACAAGAGTACTGTACTGGAACCTTTACATAATAAACTTCGGAGTCGTATTGGTTATAAGGTCACGTGTCATCACACGTGCACATCTCCTCTAGCTCGTCTGTTTTGATGAGAGAGAGAGAGAGAGAGAGAGAGAGAGAGAGAGAGAGAGAGAGAGAGAGAGAGAGAGAGAGAAGACGTAAGTCGATGCGGGGTTCGATCGTTTGTGAGTGCAAGTGGATTTCCTACAGCTTGATTGGCCTCCATGATATACTGTAGTATCGGATCATGAAGGAAGATACGCGAAAAACTCGTTGACTACATTCTCTCTTTTTTCTAGTATCAAGGTCAGACCACCTCGCTCGGACCTTGGGGTCTGTGTGGCCTATATATATATATATATATATATATATATATATATATATAGATATATAGATAGATAGATAGATAGAGGTAGAGTCTATATACCAATTTGCGACGACCGCGTACCCAAAAACAGACGATTAACAATCTTATGTTCTCAAATGCATGTGTGTGTGTGTGTGTGTATTTGTGTGTGTGTGTGTGTGTGTGTGTGTGTGTGTGTGTGTGTGTGTGTGTGTGTGTGTGTGTGTGTGTGTGTGTGTGTGTGTGTATTTGTGTGTGTGTGTGTGTGTGTATGTGTGTGTGTGTGTGTGTGTGTGTGTGTGTGTGTGTGTGTATGTACAAATATAGAAATGTTAATAAAGACACACATACAAACATATAACTACTCAAATATAGAATCAGTCATTGTTGATCTGTTTATTCATGATTAAGCATTTTTCTCTGACAGCATTTTATCCCCAGTCGAAAAAACAAAACAAAAATGTAATATTTTCATATCGGGTTTTAATCATTTTTTTTATTTTCAGTTTCATTAATATAAATCCATCACAATTTATTAGTGTTCACGGGAGAGACTGATTCCTGTGGATGTTCATGTTTGATTGATCGGGTTTGAGAGTTGTGAGTTAATCTATTAACTCTCTGACTGCCAGTATGGTTCATCATACTGGAGGGCACTGTTACGATCATATTAATCAGAAGGTCTCACACTTGTGCAATCATAATCCCTGTGGTCAATCTATTGATCAGTTGCACTTGATTAATTGCACTTTTTTTTTTTTTTTTGCTCAAAATATGTTTTTCACTGCAGTTCGGACAGCTGATACATTATTCGAAAACAATTTAGTTTATTTTGTTTAAATATTGATCATCTGCTGGATGATCAATACATCGTGTGTAAACATAGCCTAGCCAGAATGAGGGTGGGATACGCCTCTATACAGTGGCTATGGCAGACCCTTCACTGGTCGGTCACAAGGAACTCCGTTGTTGACCCATTTTGAGAATGTGTCTAGTGTTGGTGAGTGTGTCTAGTGTTGGTGAGTGTATCTAGTGTTGGCGAGTGTGTCTAGTGTTGGTGAGTGTATGTAGTGTTGGTGAGTGTGTCTAGTGTTGGTGAGTGTATCTAGTGTTGGTGAGTGTGTCTAGTGTTGGTGAGTGTGTCTAGTGTTGGTGAGTGTGTCTAGTGTTGGTGAGTGTGTCCAGTGTTGGTGAGTGTGTCCAGTGTTGGTGAGTGTGTCTAGTGTTGGTGAGTGTGCCTAGTGTTGGTGAGTGTGTCTAGTGTTGGTGAGTGTGTCTAGTGTTGGTGAGTGTGTCTAGTGTTGGCGAGTGTGTCCAGTGTTGGTGAGTGTGTCCAGTGTTGGTCAGTGTGTCCAGTGTTGGTGAGTGTGTCCAGTGTTGGCGAGTGTGTCTAGTGTTGGCGAGTGTATCTAGTGTTGGTGAGTGTGTCTAGTGTTGGCGAGTGTATCTAGTGTTGGTGAGGCTCTTAAATCTCGTCTTCTGTTCAATATTCACGTGAATGTAACTTCTCCTGATATGACCTTACTTGACCTCATCAGAGAAGAGCTTGATGACCTCTTCTTAACGACGTGACCCATCATTACCAGCTCTTCTCATCTGAACTTGTTTACTCCAGGTTTATCAAGGACACAACCCTCAAGTGTACACTATCACTTGTTTGAACTTGTAAGTTGTTTCTGTTTGTGACAGTAATCCCTTAGTATTGGCCATGTTGCGATGTCTTATTTATTTATTTCTCGTGTTTCTGTGTTCTGTCGAAAGGGGAAGTGTTAACCAAACCTCACTGTTTTTGGAGTGTTAACCAAACTCGTCCTCGTCGAAGTGTTATCCAACCTCACCCTCGTCGAAGTGTTAACCAACCTCACCCTCGTCGAAGTGTTAACTAACCTCACCCTCGTCGAAGTGTTATCCAACCTCACCCTCGTCGAAGTGTTATCCAACCTCACCCTCGTCGAAGTGTTATCCAACCTCACCCTCGTCGAAGTGTTATCCAACCTCACCCTCGTCGAAGTGTTATCCAACCTCACCCTCGTCGAAGTGTTAGTCAACCTCACCCTCGTCGAAGTGTTAACTAACCTCACCCTCGTCGGAGTGTTAGTCAACCTCATCCGCGTCGAAGTGTTAGTCAACCTCGTCCTCGTCGGAGTGTTAACCAACCTCACCCTCGTCGAAGTGTTGACCAAACCCGAGCCTCTTTCGTGTACACCACTCGCCTCTCCGTTCATGTATACATCATGTGGTAAACAACGGTGATTTCTCAGACTCATTTGGAACTTCCAGAATTAATCTTGGTTTCCAGGCATGAGGCTCAAGGTGGAGCGATGCCCTCTGTCTCCCCCAGCGAAGGCCGAGCGCCAACTTCCTCTCCCCAGACTTGCACAAACGGTTGGGGAATCTACATTCGCTTCGTTTGGTTTGTCTTGCGAACTTCCTCCATAAAATTGGCTCAGACAAAATATCTCGCTGGGAATTTCTACAGTTTAAGTAAACGAATCTCCGTTTCCGGCCGCGGGGGGGGAGGGGGGGTTGGGGTGTGGGGGAGAGAGAGAATGGTTTACTGAGTGACTGATGATTATAATGAATGCTGGCTGATCTACACGTTATACTGAGAGAGAGAGAGAGAGAGAGAGAGAGAGAGAGAGAGAGAGAGAGAGAGAGAGAGAGACGGAAATAGAGTGAGGCAAGGAAGAAATAGTTTTTTCACAGTTGATAGACAGAGAGAGAGAGAGAGAGAGAGAGAGAGACAGACAGACAGACAGACAGAGAGAGACAGAGAGAGAGAGAGAGAGAGAGAGAGAGAGAGAGAGAGAGAGAGAGAGGGGCGACGAATCAGAACAGCAGATTTTATCCCAGTGTTCCACAAGGTAATGGGACACGTGGGAGAGGATACAAAACTACAAACAAGACAAAAAAAACAATTAGAACTACATCAATCCTAAGACTTGTCAACCGTTTGGAAAGACTTGCGAAACTGCAGGAGGAGACGAGACGTGATGCCACATGACGAATATCAATGACGAACGAGGGAAAAAATAAGCAAATGAAGACGGTAATGGAAAGGGGAAAAAAAATGAGGAAACAATGAGGCAAAGAAAATATGATCATGAGGATGAGGAACGAGTGAATAAATGAGGAGGCCACGTCAGCGACATTCATGAGAACTCATGTGTGAGGGGAGGGAGGAGGAGGAGGAGGAGGAGAAGGAGGAGGTGGAGGAGGAGGAGGAGGAGGAGGAGGTGGAGAGGAGGAGAGGAGGAGGAGGAGGAGGAGGAGGTGGAGGAGGAGGAGGTGAAGGAGGGTGTTCCCGGGGGGGAGGGGGTTCCCGGGGGGAGAGGGTGTTCCCAGGGGGGGAGGGGGTTCCCGGGGGGAGAGGGTGTTCCCAGGGGGGGAGGGTGTTCCCGGGGGTGGGGGGGTAGATTTTAGTGCGATAGAGTACGATGAGCATTTAGGCTCCATCTGGGGGTCTACTTCACTGTCTGCGACCAGTAAGAAAATAGAATTGTTCCCCCCCGTCTTAAAAAGAAAATGGTTTCCTTTGTCTTAAAAGAAAATCTTTTCGCCTGAAAAGAAGATTGTTTCCCTTGTCTTAAAAGAAATTCTCTTCCTGTGCAAAAAAAAAAGGGGATATTGCTTTCTCAGAGAACTAGAGGAGAAAACACATATATACTACTTGGAATCCATACATTCAAATAGAGTTTGCCTATATAAATGTGTAATTTGGTGCGTTTGGCCATTCTTTCGTTTGTTTCCTTGCGCTACCTCGCTAACGCGGGAGACAGCGACTAAGTATGATAAAACTAGAACTCTATATATATATATATATATATATATATATATATATATATATATATATGTATATATATATATATATATATTGATAACGAACAGACAAAAATCTATTTCAAAGAAAACTTTGACGTAAGGAAATAGATAATACGAAGAAAATGAGATGAGAGATGCACAAAGAAAATGACTTAAGGACCTGTGAAAATTAAGACGAGGAAGTCAGGGGCGCGCGAGATCACGGCCCTCCCAGACCTCCCGCCGAAGGACCTCCGGGAGGAGAGAGAGAGAGAGAGAGAGAGGGAGAGAGAGAGAGAGAGAGAGAGAGAGAGAGAGAGAGAGAGAGAGGTCCTACGGCTCCTCCGATCACAATTTCCAGTGGCATGCAGAGTTCCTGGGTTCGAATCTGTTATGAGCAAGCTCACGCGAGGACGATTTTCAAAACTTACAACCAAGAAAACGAGTTTTTAACTTACAACCAAGAAAACGACAGTTCTTTTTTGCTTGTGCTTGTGTCGTGTTAAAAGGCACAACCTGCCTGCGTATGAGTAAAACTTTCTATAATCTATCTGTCTATCTGTCTGTCTATGTGTAAAACTATCTATCTCTTTATCTTTTCTTCTATCTATCTATCTATTCATCTTTCCTTCTATCTATCTGTCTATGTGCAGAACTATCTTTCTATTTATCTTTGATTCTATCTGTCTATCTATTTATCTTTTCTTCTATCTATCTATCTATCTATCTATGTGTAAAACTATCTTTCTATCTGTTTATTTTTTCTTCTATCTATCTGCTTATGTATAAAACTATCCATCTGTCTATTTATCTTTTCTTCCATATATCTAATCTATCTATCTATCTATATAAAGAAGTACTACTTCATATATACTTTCTGGACTTAATGTATCAACACGGATATATTTTCTGACATACGGGGAGCGTTAAGTGCTCGCTATGTGTGTACGTACTTCAGAACGAAAATCAACTTCGAACTGTTAGAGGTTTCGAACAGCTCGGGTTCCCATGTTTCGGATACAGCCAACTGAAGCATTATTCTAAAATGTATGATGATTAGATACTATTGATTAGGAGGTCTAAAAGATCTTGGATTCTCTATGCTACACATTGCTGTTGGCTGATTGGATAATCATAAAGTCTTACACGATAAAGATAAGTATTAACCAAGTTATTCACGTAGATAATTATGTGAGTTGTAGTGAGTGAAACGCTGCTTCATAACGATGCGAGACAGGTTTTGCTTCGAGTAGCGAAAAAGCTTCAGTGAATAAATTACGTCTTTGAGTTAAGCCAAAGCATTTTTCGCGACAAAGGAAAGAAATGTATGTAGAACAAGGGACATGAATAATGCCCTGATGAGTCTCGAAGAAGGACCGTAAAAGATACGCAAATTTTATGCCATCAAAATATGCAAATGCTGAAAAAGAAAGTTGGTTGGAGGAGAGTCACAAAGGCGCTGAAAACAGAGAGGGAAAATGTGATGTCAGAACAAAGGAAAGAATTTAAAGACTTTTGGATGAGCTAAACACATGATAGAGTTAAGCATGAAAGTATTCTCAGGCGAAGATTATGAGTTAGACTCATCAGGTTGAGGCTCGACATCAGATGAAGAGGTTGAGAAGGGAGAGCTCCTACACCCTCAGGAATAGTGTGGTAAACATGAGAGGTCTTCGGATGGAAAGATGACTGATTCATCAGTTGACAAATATGGATCATTCTGAGCCACAACGCGAATGTTGTACTGAAGATCCAGTGGACAACGAGTGTCAAAAATATCTTTCAAACATTGTGTAAAACATTTATTTACTTGTGAACCCTCCATGCTTTACATGTATCTAAATGAGTTGGCAGGCTGAATGATAGTCGACACTAATTCATAATCAGACTCATAGTGACTCACTGCTGGAGATAATAAGATGTTATAACACATGAGTGTAGTGACCAGTTGTAAGGGTCTCCTTCCGACCGGTGGGCTGGGAAAAGACAGACATGAGAGCGAGGAGAGAGTGAAGTGCTCCCGTACAAACGCCAAAATGGTGTGTGGTCATAATATGTGAACATATATCTTGAACAGAGATTAACCATTGATAATATTTGGAGTAAAACCTTGATGATATTTGGAGTAAGACATTAATAATATTTGGAGTAAAACATTCTCCAAACATTCATGAGAATATAAGGATATGCTTATAGACATTTGAGACTGCAGGATGTAAATTGGACAATGTATGATAGATAGTGACAATGTATGATAGTAGATAGTGACAATGTATGATAGTAGATAGTGACAATGTATGATAGTAGATAGTGACCATGTATGATAGATAGTGACAATGTATGATAGTAGATAGTGACCATTTATGATGGTAGATAACAGATTCAGAAAGGGGAGAGAGAGAGATGAGATATAGTGATGAATTAGTAGAAAGGGATGACAGGAACCAAGTAGATTCACACATTCCTCTGTATTTAGAAAAGTAGAAGCTCAAGTTCATTGATTAACTGTTATGTAGCTAGGATTATCTTGATTTCTCTCATTTCATTAAGTTCTCATATCATGGTGAGAGAGGTCATTCTTATGACTTATGTACAGTGCCGGGAGAGTTCGTGTGAATGTTCTATCTATCGGTCTCCTCGGTTGTATTCCAGGATAAAGAACTTTTTAACTGTGTATGGAATCAGTGATGAGAAACCATAGCAAGCTTTCCCTTCATTCCTTTTCCAGCGTCGTACAGATACCGGTGTCAGACTCGAATTCATCCAGACCGTAAAGCCATCTTTAATTCAGTAATCTCATCTTGTGTTTGTCAAAAATGACTTCACTAGTTTTTTCCAAGTAGCAGAACTTTATCAGTGTTTTCGATTGCAGGAGGAGGAGGGGGGGGGAAATGTGAAATGCGTTGGGCATTTCCTTTAGTTACTGCTCGTATCGGAGGAATATGAGGTAAGGTGGAATATATATATGCGAGGTATGACTGCCATAACACAGTGTCTGCACGAGGATGGAGGATGGAGGAGGAGGAGGAGGATATAGGGATGACTGTGAGGCGAGAGGCGATGGCGTCTCTCATGAACTGGTCACACCAGGTTATGAACGCTATGAGAACAGCTTTATGGTCAGTGTGGTTCCCTTTGTACAACTAGTCAACCAGTTTCCTAACTATTAGTGCTCTGTATCTTATCTCTTTCTTGGTAACGTTTGAGGAGGAAGTTTATCGAAGACTTTGGAGAATCTAATCGAACGACAAGACCTGTTTTACCTTTATGTTGTGTATGCGTGTGTGTGTGTGTGTGTGTGTGTGTGTGTGTGTGTGTGTGTGTGCAGTAAGGCTGTACAAATTGCCATAGTAAGTGCAATATTCACGCCTATATTCAACAAGTATTAGGACACAAGAAAGAGAACAAAAGAAGAGAGGATTCACTTGTCTCTGTCAACCACCCATTCTTTCCTGTGGCAACACCAACCATTGGGTGGCCAGAGAGACACACAGATACAAGACCCCCTCCTCCTCCTCCTCCTCCTCCTCCTCCTCCTCCTCCTCCTCCTCTCTAAAGCTAAGTCTCTGGGGAGTCACTCCTCCGATGACGTACTGTGTGACTTAAGCGACACCGACCGTAGTAAGCGGTACGACAGAACCCTCTGGTTGGCCCCACCTCTCGATGCCCAGGTATCAGTACAGTTCCGTGTCATCCCCCCGCAGCGAGAGAGAGAGAGAGAGAGAGAGAGAGAGAGAGAGAGAGAGAGAGAGAGAGAACGTTCCACGATACAATCATCACATCACCATGAGGAATGAGGTGTGAGTATCACTACGCCACGACACTACCTCGAGGAAAATAAAAAGCTCCCCCTGACGTAGACTGATTTTCAAATGTTGCACAACACAGCTCGCTGAGGGAATGGCGTGCGCGAGAGAAAGTTAATCTGGTTCCGCGGAAGAGGCTCTTCCCTCGCATGAAATTCCTGAGACGGAGATAAAGGCGGACATGGTGATGGCGGGAAGGAAGAGAGAGTGGCTCCCGAGAAAGTGAATTCTTGGATGAAAGAGAAATGGTAAATGAGACTTCTTTCGAAGCCTTAGAGACGAAGCGAATTCTTCTTACCAATTCTAGGAACGAACCAGTCGCGTGGCTCCAGTGAGGTTCAACATATCATCTGACATCAATAAAGTATAGAGACGTCACACTAAATCATCAGTGTCTCTTCTCAATCTCCATCAAATCTAAACTTGATGGCAAACGTCGACGACACAAATAAGCCATAATTCTGTAATTGCTGAGGGTGAATTGCTGATGTTTTCTCAGAAATCCACTTAACCTCAGCGGTAGGATCATCTGAGATATTCTTAATCCCATGATGTTATCAGATGTGACCATAATTGAATCTGCTTCTTCAGTTCTTCAACAGTAGTTCATTAAGATGTTATCATTAGCTTCTCTTATCCCTGTTCTAGAGAGATGTTGTTCTGACCAAGACATCGGTCGTGTTTTCTCAGAAGTTCGATTCCAAGAGGTTTTTCTGTTTTTCAATGAGTGGAAAGGATATGATAGATTCGTTGTGAGTTGATAAGGCGTAAACCTGATTTGTGTAATTTCGCAATTTGCTCTGTAAGATTAGTATCTAAATTAACTTTTTTTTTTTTTGGTGTATGTGTGTGTTATGGATAAAAAGAGCTCAAAGGATCTTTTATTTCAACCCTGGAGAAAGATTCTTATTAAAGGCTTTCTCAGAATCACGGATCCTTAACAGCGAGGAAGGTTTGAACCATCTACAGACATACAGCAAGGTGGGCTCCCATTGCTGTATGAGACTTGTAGATCATACAACTTCACTTTTAGCTACCGCTAGGTCCTCCCTGTTCAGTATGACACACACACACACACACACACACACACACACACACACACACACACACACAGGATACAGAGAGGAGAGGTGGGAAACGGTATTAGAAAACTACAATCAGAGGAAAATAAGAACAAAGATCTGATATTAAGGAAGAAAGGAGGTTGATGAGAATAAATGGAATGATTGATGATGTGAGATAGAGAAAACATGGGAGAGTACAGAGGAGTGGGGAAAGATTCACGATAAGTAAATAAAGATTATTGAATGCCATAAAGTTATCAGTACATGACAACACTTCATCTGGTTTATTGATTCAATGTTTCTGCAAATTACATACAGGAGATGGAAGGAGCTAAGGTTCGATAATGATAATATCAGCATCTTTTATCATCAGACCTACACAGGTCAAAACAAAACAGAGAAGCTAAATATAAAGAGAGAAATGATTGTTGCTGATTTCAATCTGTCGTTGCATGACGGGCTGGGGATGCACGCCTCCGGAGAGCCGCCCTTCCGCCCCTCACTCCTGCAGGAGGGGGAGAGGGGACTCAGGAGATCAGAGATTATTGTACCTCGCCGAGAATATCGAACGCCAAATCAGGTCCCTGGGTGAGGAGGAGGAGGAGGAGGGGATATAACCCCACTGCTCGTACCTGGGAAGGAGCGAGGGGCTATATAATTTTGGTCGAAGGAAAGGATAAAAAAAGTATTAGCATGATCAAACCGCAGTCCAATATTTCTTACTCGCAAAAAAGAAGGGAATATTAGATGGATATTGAGTCTATATTCGACCCTGATGCACTGTCGAGAATAGACATGAGAGACGGAGGAGGCAATGATGCGACTAACATGTGTGATATAATCATATAAACAATAGAGCACATTTACGTTGACAACAGCAGAAGTAACAGGATGACTCTGTCTCCTTCAGTCTATTGTCCCAGTGGGCAAGGCATTTGCTGGACGAGACATCAGCGCATGTTGTCAGAAAGCTAACATCCCGGCTGGTATGTGTCTGTCATGGGAATTCTCATGGGAATTTCTCTTTCCCTCTTGCAGACGTCTTTCTCAAGGCAAAATTTACCCCAAGCTTTCCTCTTGGCAGGTTAAGGAACCTCATATGAGCTACGGTACCTTACAGCTTTCTGATAATGTTAGAATAGATGTTAGAATTGGTCCGCTAGTAACATGGGAGAAGGCAGATCCCAAAAATATATAGCTTAAAAGTTCCTGTAACAATGAATATCTTGTTGTGTAGAATTCGCTATTAGTTTAAACCTGGTAAAAACTTTGATTTGTACGTAAAATGATGAACAAGTCAATGTATTCTTCACCGTTTGTAATCTACTTTTCAAACAATCTAATCGACACTATACTCATTATCAGAATCGGTCATGATGCAAATATCTGTATAGATATGAGTGGAAAGGACATAATTACCTGACCAATCGTAATATCTAACCTGGCCATGAAGTCCCCCACGAGAGAGTGTGTGTGTTCGTAGAGCACTGAGGTCTGCTGTGGTAACCTGTCGCTCTGATTTAAGCAGAACGTAAATATTCGGGAGGTTATATTGGACACATTCTTACCACACGCTTCAGGACTCTGTGTGTGTAGCCCGGGTTAATATTGGTTCTGTACAGAGCTCAGGGCTACTGATTAAAATGTAGTGGAAAGAGGAGAGAAAAGAGAGAGGAAGAGAGAGAGAGAGAGAGAGAGAGAGAGAGAGAGAGAGAGAGAGAGAGAGAGAGAGAGAGAGATAAGTAGATAAATGAATAGATAGATAGATAGATAGATAGATAGATAGCCTTCATGAGATGGCCATGATTAGGGCCTCAGCTGCCCGTGCCGTCTCAGCTAACATAAGAAAAAAAAATGTATCGTGTGATAATCTAATCCTCGAAGAAAGCTAATGAAGATCTTTGGTACCACAACATCACGTACCAGTAATCTTATCACTTATCAAGATAAAAGCAACTTAGGACACAAGGGGTTCTAGAGAACCGATAAGAACCGGAGGTCCAGGACCTTGGCTGTGGTTTGGTCTCAGGAGCAGAGGACGTGGCTCCTCTCTACAGGAACTGTGCTTCCGCAAGGGGACACCAGACACCACCTCAGTCCTTACCATCAGCTGTGCTGGGACGTGTGTGTGTGTGTGTGTGTGTGTGTCAGTGTGTGTGTGTGTGTGTTGCTGAAACACGTACGTAAAGGATTCAGATCTGGTAAACATGAAGTGGAAGTTGTTAATGCGATGATCACATCCGATGATTGCTTTGTGATTAGCAGAAATTATCCCAAATGTAATGAAGACCTTGAATATGTTTCGTCAACCACAGTGTGAGGCAAGGGTAAGCTTTTTTATTTCCATCTGGGGGTTGGTGGTTAGTCATAGTGGTTTGGGTGGGAGAAACCAAGTGGTATATATATACATATATATATATATATATATATATATATATATATATATATATATATATATATATATATATATATATATATATATATATATTCCTATGTCCACGGGGAAATAAAACGCGATAATTTTCCAAGTACACTTTCGTGTAATAATCACATGTTTACCAAATGGCGTCCTAGCTTCGTCTCTTTGATGTATATCAACTGACTGTTATATTTCTCTCTTGTGTCTCCCCTGATGATGTGATTATTACACGAAAGTGCACTTGGGAACTTTTCGTGTTTCATTTTCCCCGTGGACTCATAGGAATATATATATATATATATATATATATATATATATATATATATATATATATATATATATATATATATATATATAATTGGTTTACTTGCAACTAAAACAATACCATAAACCCTATGACATTTCGCGTTATGTTGTATAAATTTGCAAAAAAATTCATCACTTGCCTAATATTCCACAGCTGCCACGCTCGCCTGATGCATTAGGTCATTAATTCCGTCATTCACAAAGGCATGAATTGTCCTGTAATATATTTACTGGTAATGTTGTCAGCGCGGCAGGGTGTTGGGCTCACTGTTGCCACCATTTGGTGTCAGCCTATCAAAAGCAGCTGCACTTGCCCTCAGGTTTTATGTAGTTGTATTACAGTAGGCCAGTCGCCTCTCCCCTCACCTGCCAGGACTATTACTTAAACCAGACAGTGTTTTAACAGATGTACAGAGAAGTGAACCCTTTCTTATAAAACCCCCTTTTTCCCTACACACGCGTTCCTCCTGTCTCATTGAAGGTTTTGTAATTAAAACTTATTAGCTGGGGACACAGAGTTAGCGCTGTGTGGGACTTCCCAGGAGTGTGGGATTACAGTGTAGGGTGCTTCCCAAGTGTGTGGGATTACAGTGTGGGACTTCTCAAGAGTGTGGGATTACAATGTGGGGCTTCCCAGGAGTGTGGGATTACAGTGTGGGGCTTCCCAAGAGTGTGGGATTACAGTGTGGGGCTTCCCAGGAGTGTGGGATTACAATGTGGGGCTTCCCAAGAGTGTGGGATTACAATGTGGGGCTTCCCAAGAGTGTGGGATTACAGTGTGGGGCTTCCCAAGAGTGTGGGATTACAGTGTGGGGCTTCCCAAGAGTGTGGGATTACAATGTGGGACTTCCCAAGTGTGTGGGATTACAGTGTGGGGCTTCCCAAGAGTGTGGGATTACAATTTGGGGCTTCCCAAGTGTAAGGGATGACAGTGTAGGAGCTTCCCAAGAGTGTGGGACTAGAGTGTGGGGCTTCCCAAGAGTGTGGGATTACAATGTGGGGCTTCCCAGGAGTGTAGGTTTAGGCTGTGGCTGACGACCTGTCTCCCTTGTAAAAATGGTGCCGCCAGAACCATCGTTAAGGATATTGACTAATTAATTCGACAGGGTTTCCCATAGATGTGACTGGTGATAGCGTTAAACTCGCGTCTATAGCCCATGTTTAGGTGTATCTTGGTATGTACTCATCACATCTCTTCTCTCCTTTTTCCATTTTTTTTTCTTTTCTACTTCTTGAAGGCGAAGGAGGAGAGACGGGAAAATGAATAAGAGATTAAATGTTGGTTATGAAAAGATTTGGACGGGAAGGATAGTGGAGATGTGAAGAAAATTCATGGTTTTGTCATGAAATGTAGGTATTTGCTGGTGGCCTTGTGGATTTCTGCTCCAAACACTGAGGAAAATCCTAATGAAAACTTCACTAAAGTGGATGACTCGGTGGATGACGAGAGGGTGAGGGGAGGTGGAGGTGTTCAGAGTGGAGGACTAAGTGGATGACGAAGGTATGAGGGAAGGTGGAGGTGCTCAGGGTGGAGGACTGAGTGGATGGTGAGGGTGTGAGGGTAAGTAGAGGTGCTCAGGGTGGATGGGCGATGGTGAAGGAGGGTCCAGTGTGGCTGTGGTCACCCTGTGGATGGGTGGGAGGAGTGTGGAGGGTTGTGAGGGAGGAGGAAGGGAATGGAGGAGTGTGGAGGGTTGTGAGGGAGGAGGAAGGGAATGGAGGAGTGTTGTATACGAGGAGAGTATGGGGTTGTGGTGGAGAAGGAGTAGAAAGGAAGACTGTGATGGAGAAGGAGGGGAATGGAGGGTTATGAGGAAGGAAGAGGAGGGAAGAGAAGGGTTATGATGGAGTAGGAAGGAAGTGAAGAGTTGTGAGGGGAGGGAGGGAGTGGAGGGTTGTGATATAGGTGGGTTTTGAGGGAAGAGATGAATCGATGATTGTGAAGGAGAAGCGGAGCGGAGAGTTGTGAGAGAGGAAGAAGGTTATGAAGGAGGAGGGCAGTTAAGGGCTGTGGGTGGGGAACACGCATGTTATGAGGGAGGAGGAGGAGGAGTGGTAACCCATTGAGAGTGGGAGGAGAGGAGCCTGTCGCCGCTCACAGACATACACCCACGGGACGCCCTTGGTGACCCTGAGGCCAGCTAATCAACTCCCGGCGACGCTCGAGTGTGGAACTATATATAGAAGGTAATCTAGGAAAACCCAGCCATTTTTCGATGCTCTCAAAATAGCGGTGGAGCCTCACGATTTTTCACCTTTTCACTTGCTTGGTGGGATTAATATGGCTAGCATCTGGGTGTAGGGTCGAAGATAGATGGCTGGCCAGCATATAGGTGTAGGGTCGACGATAGATGGCTGGCCAGTACGTGGATGTAGGGTCGAAGATAGATGGCTGGCCAGTACGTGGATGTAGGGTCGAAGATAGATGGCTGGCTAGTATGTGGGAGTAGGGTCGACGATAGATGGTTAGCGTCAGTAGGACTTACTTGTTTCCCTAAACGTAAGTGTAAAATCTATAAGTAATAAAGAGTTGGTAGAGTTCCAGAGAATAAGAGAGGCTCTGAAAGTGGCCCACCAGCCTTGGATAACAGATTCCTCGCAAAGCCATTCATCCATGTGCCTGGGGCCAAGCTGAGCTCCTCCTATCTCACAGACGGTGGTGCTGGACGCTGTATCATACCCCCACCGCATCACATCACTGGCGTAGAAACATCTACATACCACTCCCTTCCCAGGACACGTACGCCTTCCACAGGATACATTCAGCTCTACGCGTCAGCTATACGCACACGACATCGCCCGAAAAGCCATTCTCTCACACCCTCAAGTCACATACCATGTCCACAATGAGCCTGGCGCGACACGCACTACACGCACACGCCAAGTAATGATGTCGTAGACCTATAGATGACAGCACGCGGGTTCTCTACACGCCACGTGCCATACAGGACACACGTCCCGTACGCGTCAACTACAGTTGGTACACACGCCCTCTACAAGGCATAGATCACGTCATGGCAGCACACACGCCCTCTACAAGGCATGGATCAGATCATGGCAGCATACACGCCCTATACAAGGCATGGATCAGATCATGGCAGCACACACGCCCTCTACAAGGCATGGATCATGTCATGGCAGCGCGCACACTCCCTCTACAAGGCATGGATCAGATCATGGCAGCACACGCGCCCTCTACAAGGCATGAATCATGTAATGGCAGCACACACGCCCTCTACACACCGTGTGTCTAGTAGCAGGAACGCAAACCCTCCACTCACCACGGCGCTGGGGTGAGACTGACACCTGCCAAAGTTCCCCAGGTCACGTTGACCAACTCCTGACCTAACCCCCCCCCCAGGGCAAACCAGGTCATTTGACCTGTGTGACCTACAGACGTAAAACCAGTCAAACAACAGGCGTGTAATCAGTGTCAAACAACAGTGATAATAGATAAGGAAATGGATACGAGAGATAATGACTAAACATGAACAGCAAGTCATAACACCCGGTAAGGCAAAGAACAATTATTGAACAAATATGATCATATTCAAGAACAGGAAGGAAATAAGACCAAAGTGAAGAAAATTGATAACTGGGGATAAAATAGATGGTTTTATAGCAGGGCAAAATTACCACTAGGAAAATACCACAGTAAATTGGACCATAAACTTGAGGCACAGGTGAGCCAGGAGGCTGCTGGTGTGTTATGAGGCACGTGAGATGAGGAGAGAGAGAGAGAGAGAGAGAGAGAGAGAGAGAGAGAGAGAGAGAGAGAGAGGACAAACAGAAAGGCATACAGAGAATAAGCAAGAGACATACAGACAGACAGACAGACAAACAGATAAAGAATGAGCAAGAGAGACAGAGAGACAGACGACAGACAGACGGAAAATAGGCAAGAGAGAGAGAGAGAGAGAGAGAGAGAGAGAGAGAGAGAGAGAGAGAGAGAGAGAGAGTCTTACATCTACCTGGAAACAATAGGACAATATCCTGCGGGGAAAACAGAAGCCGAGTGATCTATGTGGCCAGTCATCACAACAACCTGAGGTGAATGACTGAGTTAAAGAAAATAATCTTAACAGGAGAGGAAAAATTGTCGTCCATTCAGAGATAATTTTACAAAAGCAAACATAAGTAAAAGTATGATCCATGAGAAGTCTTTATGGCACATGTGGGTGCCTCGACCGTACCCTGGAGATGTCTTCAGATGGGCGGGACACAATCAGTCCCTGGAGATGTCTTCACATGGGCGGGACATGACCATTCCCTGTAGATGTCTTCAGAGGGGCGGGACACGACCACTCCATGGAGATGTCTTCACATGGGCGGGAGACGACCACTCCCTGGAGATGTCTTCACAGGAGCGAGACACTGAACTCTTTTCCTTTATACAAAGTTGGGATAAAACTAGTACATTCTTCACGTCTCTTATAATCTCCCGTGTGTTCATTCGTTTCCTTAAGAGCTTTTTACATAATCAACCGTTCCTATACTGTTTATATGGCGCTGTTTATCTTAGTAATCGTTTCTTTAATATTTATGTGGTGCTCTTTATCTTAGTAATCGTTCCTTTCCTGTTTATTTCACTTCTGATTATTGAAGAGGATTCTACCTTATTGAATCGTAGGTAGGTAGGTAGGTAGGACGCCATTGGGTAAGCAAATGACTACCCGAACGGAGGTCGGGTGCCTTCAAATCTGGCAACATCCGTGCTATAAAATTTATTACGTGGTCAAGAAAGGGAACTGTTCACAAATTTTGTCAACAGTAAAGCTATCCAATTTGTATAGACCTTCACTGATATTAATGTTACATTTCTTTGTGTATGAAATGATAGAAGAATCAATATTATTTCTCGTGGTACAGATGTTAGAGTTAATACCTGAGATGGTATTATTCTAGTTAATATAATGATCAAAATTGTCAGCATCAACACCACCAGAAATATCATGACCACCACAATACCCAACCACACACCACCACCATCTGCCACATTCTACCACCAGGACCGCCAATCAACTACCCTACACTACCATCAACCAGTATGACGACACCATTCTAACTACCAGCATCACTGCTACCATCACCACCATCACCACCATCACCACCATCACTCCTCCTGCCACGCCAGGAGCCCCCTGGATCCCCCGCGCCTCACCCATCCCCCGACCTCCTGCCCACCTTCCCTCGCTACTCTGAAGGCCAAACCCAAAAGTCAGGTCCCTGGAAGAGGAGTCAGAAGGCTTTTCTTTGATGATTTTTCGCTCGAGAAGAAGTGAAAGCCACGCTCGATGTAGCGGCTCGTACGCATCCCCTGGTCTGGCTGAGGGAGGGAGGGAGGTGTATCCACCTCGGAGGGAGGGAGGTGTGTGTCTCTCTCCACGTCCTCACTCGGAATTCCTGGAAGCTGAAACTGCATAAATCTCAACCGAGCATCAGATGGGGTTATTTCCTGCCTTTGGGGAGGATCCGTCATTCTTAACGAATCAAGCGGAATAAGATGGCCATGGACCCATGACCTGCAGGGTTGAAGACTTCCCTCACTAGCATCAGCCATAACTTTGAAACTTCATTGGAATCTGCTCCACATTTCTGTGGTCAGTTTCCAGGGAATGACTGAAGGAAGGTCATGGGGGACATAGA
>NC_092232.1:3666314-3686314 GCF_036320965.1 Panulirus ornatus
AACCATGACTAGGCTCCTTGCTTTGGGAGATCTTTCTTTTGGGAAGTAATGCAGGGAAGGTTTGACGTTATAAGCCTGAGTGAGAAATCTAATGAAACTATTTCTTGCTCTTTATCACCCACCTACACCTTAGGTGGTCATGCTTGCTTTTTACCACCCACCTACACCTTAGGTGGTCATACTTACTTTTTACCACCCACCTACACCTTAGGTGGTCATTCTGAGTCATCTCCTCATCAGTCCCTCCCACCCACCTGTACCACACCCACCTGACCTCCACCACCCACCTGATCTCTCCCACCCACCTGATCTCCACCACCCACCTGATATCTCCCAACCACCTGACCTCCACCACCCACCTAATCTCTCCCACCCACCTGATCTCCACCACCCACCTGACCTCCACCACCCACCTGATCTCTCCCACCCACCTGATCTCCACCACCCACCTGATATCTCCCACCACCTGACCTCCACCACCCACCTGATCTCTCCCACCCACCTGATCTCCACCCTCCACTTCATCTCTACCACCCACCTGATCTCTACCACCCACCTAATCTTTACCACCCACCTGTTCACGCACATCACCTAGTTTTCTCCCACTCCTTCGCGACCAACAGCTCACTTACCATCCATGTGTTCACGCCATCACAACACCCAGCCTCTTCCACCTATTCCTCCCCATCCTTGGGGAGCAAGCTACATCATAGTGCTGGGTCGGGGTGACTGTAGACATATCAGGAAGCTACAGGTGGGACCTGGCTACTGCTTATCTCTCAATCGAAGATGAATGACCCAAGTATGTATGACGTATGAGCTAGTGGCATCTATGTTCTTCGTGTAGGAAATTATACCGCCTTTGTGGCACCTCGGGACCCGATAACGATATCGGATGAGTTCCGTGTTCCATTACGATACCAAAAAAGATGCGACTCCTTTGTGTGAGAGCAGAGTGTACGTGTGATACAAATAAGATGATAACGTTGTTACTGATGTTAAAACAATGGCTTGGATCTCTGACGAGTCTTCTGTTAGTCGTTTAAAAAATCGTTTTTTTTTTTTCCTGGTATCACACTTTAATCGATGGGATAAGTTGTAGCCATGTTGAAGAAAACAGATCATTGTAGTTCCAGTGAACGTATTTCTCTTTCCAGTGACTTGTAGTAACCGTTCAACGTGATGTTATACATGAACATCGTTCATAACATAACAGTTCTGGTGTCACCACTAGTGCTGCTGGATTCTGTCATGTAACTATTCTTTTGTTCTGGCTGATAATTCAGCAGCAAAGGTGTTGAGAAATCAATTTAGTATCTAAGCCTAGACTACCTCCCCACTTTGGCAAAGCAAGAGCTAATGGAAATGTCTGGATTCGTTTTGATGGTGAAATTGTCACACACATGACGTAAGGAAACTTAACAGACTGGTGTGTCTTGGGACAGACACTGATGGTTACTTTAGCTCAGGATCTGGTTGTAAATAGGTGTACAACACTGGCTGCATCAGGTCCCGTCTCTGCATCGTGATGTATACATCTGTTCAAATGACTAGACCATCATCACACATGAGAAACATAGACACGCTAATGTGTCTTGAGTTATGTAGCTATGATGGTTTCTTTTAGCTCAATGTTCAGTTGTTAATAATTAGACATACACATGGCTCTATCAGGTCCTGTCTATGCTGGCTGCGTCGACAACAGGTCAACTAACTTATAGCCATGAACTGGACCCCTAGCTCTAACACACTCCGGAGGAAAACAATTTTTTTTTCCCCTGGACTTTGTTTCATTACGTCCCTCCCCCCGCTAACATGGTGCTCGTTCCAGTCGCCATTCGCTAGATGGGAATGCTTTCGTTACCCGCTAACAGAGCTTACAAAATCACTTACAACTGTCCGTCCCGGTGACTGTTCATTGGCAACAGAAATGCATCGAAATTAAGCTATTGTATTGCAAGAATAAAACTATTGACTTCATGTCTCTGTACTTCTATCCGTCTGCTGTCACGGATGATCATGGAAGACTGTACAATTAATTGTATAATGGTGATAGACAGAGATAAACATAGCAATATATCGCTAGAGTTCGTAAGTGTAGCGGCGTACTGGTGTCTGATAGAGAGACCAGGATGATGTGGTGGAACTTGATAATCATGAGTGTAGCAGTGTAGATGTACGTGATGGAGATCATGAGTGTAGCAGTGTAGATGTACGTGATGGAGATCATGAGTGTAGCAGTGTAGATGTACGTGATGGAGATCATGAGTGTAGCAGTGTAGATGTACGTGAGGGAGATCATGAGTGTAGCAGTGTAGATGTACGTGAGGGAGATCATGAGTGTAGCAGTGTAGATGTACGTGATGGAGATCATGAGTGTAGCAGTGTAGATGTACGTGAGGGAGATCATGAGTGTAGCAGTGTAGATGTACTTGACGGATATCAGGAGTGTAACAGTGTAGAGGAACTCATTACTGAAGATGTACCTCAACCGATAATGAAGGTGAACCTCAGCCAAATCCTGAAGTTGTACCTCAGCCGATACTGAAGTTGTACCTCAGGAGAGACCGCCCTAGCCTTCACACACCACGTCAAGGAAGACTCAGGCCTCTCGTACATCATTAGTAATCTTATCAACGTACAGATTAGCTTTATTGAGGACCCGTATCTATCTATCTAGCTTCATTCTAAGTAGACAGGCGTCTCTCAGCGGAGTGTTGTGCGGGTGTTTGAGCACTGCGTCTGTTCATGAGGGTACTAGAGACGTATTGATTGACATTAATGATGGGCCACAGCGAGAATAGTTATGTTCTTGATAACAACTTAAAGAACGTGTGTGTGTGTGTGTGTGTGTGTGTGTGTGTGTGTGTATGGCCACCTATGTCAACTACAGTGGGAGGGAGGGAAGTCTTACACTCGTGGAGAGGGAGGTAGGGGGCGAGCGCGCGCCTCATCACTCGTCCGTGGGCGTGTGTGTGTTCCCTCCCACATCGTCCGATGAGAGAGGTGGTGGATGATGGCTACCTGTTCACCCCTAAATTTCCCCCGGGAAATCATGCCCCCCTCCACCTGAAAGTTAGAAATTCACTCGTAAGGAAAGTTTGAACATGAGTGATTACAAGAGGTTCACAGCTCAATTACATTCCCCCCCCCCCCCGTCCCGTGCTCACGGGTGTAATCACCAGGTTGATCGTTTGACCACCAAGTGGGTTCTCTTCTGATGGTTCTCAACACAGATGGTTCTTATCACAGATGGTTCTCAACAGATGATTCCCATCTCAGATGGTTCTTATCATAGATGGTTCTCAACACAGATGATTCCCATCACAGATGGTTCTTATCATAGATGGTTCTCAACACAGATGGTTCTTATCACAAATGGTTCTCAACACAGATGGTTCTCATTGCAGATGGTTCTCAACACAGATGGTTCTCAACACAGATGGTTCTCATTGCAGATGGTTCTCAACACAGATGGTTCTCAACACAGATGGTTCTCAACACAGATGGTTCTCAACACAGATGGTTCTCAACACAGATGGTTCTCATCACAGATGGTTCTCAACACAGATGGTTCTCATTGCAGATGGTTCTCAACACAGATGGTTCTCAACACAGATGGTTCTCAACACAGATGGTTCTCATCACAGATGGTTCTCAACACAGATGGTTCTCATTGCAGATGGTTCTCAACACAGATGGTTCTCAACACAGATGGTTCTCATCACAGATGGTTCTCAACACAGATGGTTCTTATCACAAATGGTTCTCAACACAGATGGTTCTCAACACAAATGCTTCCCATCACAGATGGCTCCCATCCTAGATGGTTCATGGTGGATGGGTCGGTGTCACCATCTGAATACATCCATGGATAGTCCCCTGAAAGCTGATTGCCATTGCAGATGGCTCCTGTCCCAGCTGGTTTCCCGCCCCAGGTGGCTCACTGTGAGTGGCAGCGCCACAGGGAGATGTAGCGAAAGTTTCCTTAATAAAGATAAATTGCGTAAGATATTAGGTCGATGTTTTCAGGTGAGGAGTTGAAGAAATTCTCATGAAACGAAAAATGTCACAGGAAAAATCTAGAATGGAACTGAACGTTTACTTTTTTTTATGTCAATTGAGATGGCACGGGCAGCTGAGGCCCTAATCAACGCCATCCCATTAACGCTATATATATATATATATATATATATACGTTAGCCTGAGCCAGGTACACATTTTATCGAGCAACCCTTACGGGTGGATGAACAGCTGGGTTGACTGTGAACCGACTGTGAACCGACTGCCGCAGCGAGGATTCGAACCTATGCGCTCGACCCTCGGCTGCTCATGAGTGCGTCACAGTCAGGAACGCTAATTTATGGGGTAATATCTATAGCAGTTAGAAAGCTACACAGTTTTTCTAAGTGAATATTTAGATGAACCTTTTTATTTGTTAGCTGAGACGACACGGGCAACTAAATACCTTAATCAAGGCCATCTCATTAAGCCGGATTCGCAATTAATCGACCAATCCTCAAGGGAAGATGAACAGCTGGATTGACTGTGGACCGACCAGGGTTCGAACCTATGCCCTCGGCCCCGGATAGCCCATAAATGCATCACGGTCAGCAACGCTAACCGCTACATTGTAAGTAATTCAGAGAAGACATTAATCAGATCTAGATTAGCTTTAAGGTAGCTTTAATGCAAGATGGAGGAGAGTGACGGTGTCAGAGAATGTTTAGGAACATCATCCACATGCGTGACCTTGGCCTGAGGCACAGTGAGGCAGTCAGGCGAGAAGTTATGAAGACAAATGTGATGCCAACTTGGGTAAACTTGGGCTAATTCGTAAGCACAGGAGGGCAGGAGGTAACTGTAGTTTAACGTTAGCGAGGAAAAGGTCTTAACTCGATTATGAACTTCAGAGGATGATCTGCATTAGACTAAACTCCTCATTATAGCCTTTCCTCACATCTGTTCCCCACACTCACTCTCGTTAATGTTTTCCCACATTCACTCTCGTTAATGTTTCCCACACTCACTCTCGTTAATGTTTCCCCACACTCACTCTCGTTAATGTTTCCCACACTCACTCTCGTTAATGTTTCCCCACACTCACTCTCGTTAATGTTTCCCCACACTCACTCTCGTTAATGTTTCCCACACTCACTCTCGTTAATGTTTCCCACACTCACTCTCGTTAATACTTTCCCTGGCACTGACATTCCCACACTCACTCTCGTTAATGCTTTCTCTTGTATTAACGAAGACACTCCCTCACACTCTCCTTAAGTCCCTTGCGCTGTATCGAATTCACTCTCTCCAACACCGTCCTTCATATCCAGTCTCCCTCAAAACTAACTCTCACCAGCATCGTCCACTACACTTGCTCTCACCCACTCTGCCTTACTTTTCCACTCTCACAACCACGCTCCTCCACACGAGTACACTCCCCACACTCGCTCTGGCCAACGCACTTCTTCACACTCACTTTCCACTCTCCCTACTCTACTCTCACTCACCCCAGCACCTCCGGCATAACCTTAAAGACACACTTCCCGTCTATGTTTCCACACGTGTCATTTAAACCTACATCAGACCTCATCTGGTTAAGGTCATGAGCTTAACTTAATCTGACATTTTCATTCACGGGAGCTGAATGTGGTTCCTCTAAGCCAAGTGGAAACATAAATACCTTTTTTATATACTCTATTTCTTCATCATTTTATAGGATAATCAGGATTACAGGGGCTGTTTCCTGCACTGGGCCATTCATCATCTAGGGTTTACGTAGCTACTTCGGGGAAACTGTGAATTTGGTGTGAATAGAAGAAACTGAGACTTAGGTTTCTCTTTCTCTTACACTTGAATGGTTGCTTTTGTTTCTACTCAAGAACATTTTTCCACTTAGACTAAAGCGCATCAGAAGGTGTGGCGTTCTGAATATAAACGCAACGCTTTTTGTACGATTTCTCTGTTTTCCAGCCTCACTCTGCACCATGTCCTGCGTTCTCCACCCATGTTCTATGTCGCCTCACTCTGCACTATGTCCAGCGTCACCACTCATGTTCTATGTCACCTCACTCTGCACCATGTCCAGCGTCTCCACTCATGTTCTATGTCACCTCACTCTGCACCATGTCCAGCGTCTCCACTCATGTTCTATGTCACCTCACTCTGCACCATGTCCACCATCTCCACTCATGTTCTATGTCACCTCACTCTGCACCATGTCCAGCGTCTCCACTCATGTTCTATGTCACCTCACTCTGCACCATGTCCACCATCTCCACTCATGTTCTATGTCACCTCACTCTGCACCATGTCCAGCGTCTCCACACTTACTGTCTATTTCCTAATTCCACGTTAGTATACCCCCCATCAACTTCATCTACTTTCCTGTTCCTTTGCATTTCTCATTACCTCGTATGTCCAGTACTGTGGGACTACTGTACGACCCTTCAGTACGACGGTACGACCCTTGAATATCATGATAAAGCCTTTGAAAATGACAATACGACCCTTAAGCACGATGGTACGACCCTCAAGCACGACGGTACGATCCTTACGCACGACGATACGACCCTTGAATACGACTCACAACCGTTAAGTTCGATTTTAAAACCCTTGATCACGAGAGTACGACCCTTATGCACGAGCGTACGACCCCTGAACACGACGGTACGACCCATGAACTGGACATCAAGCGTTTGGTCTCATTAGCGACCCATCAGACTTGAACCCAGGCTTCTCAGAGAGCAGAGGAGAGGAACTTAATCAGACTCTCGTGGGAATGGGATCAGCCTTAGGCCGAGAGGATTAGATCCTTTCCCGAAGGCGGGAAAAGAAGAGGAGTGTCGTTCTGCTGGGATTAATCCCTTGCTAGTGTATTCAGCATGTAATCCCCTTTAACCTGTCTAAGTGATAACTTCAGTCACCATATTCCTCCCTCTTTATTTCTTATTTGCTATTAGGTTCTATATTCGTGACCTCATCATTCTCCTTATTTTTTTCACTCCAAACTCTGTTGTCGAGACTTTGATCCTCCTATTTTCCCCAAAAGCATCTTTCCCTGGTGACGCGTTTGTTCCTTCCTCTCAACACAAGCAATCCGGGAAACCATAAGACACGTATTTGTAGACGTTACCAACCTCGAGCTCCTGGTCTCCCGTGCATACCAAGGACACACAAACGACAGATGGCAGAACTATTTACCTCCGTGGTCAAGTGACCTTCACTACAGGACGATCTTTCCCTCTTCGAATTGACCTCCTGAAACACTTCCCGCCTCGCTCAGCCATACTTGGGCCACTACCTGATTGTGACAGAGGTGTGTGTGTCGCAGTCATGCACTCGATTCATCGTCATATTGCACAACTTAGTATCATGCAAACGCTCTGTCATCTTCGTGAAGTTATCTTTATACGATGATCATCTGACGCTTTAGATATTTACTCTTCCATCACTTCCATAAGATATTTTTCGTCAGTTTCTACGAACTAGATCTTTCTCGTTTCCTTTATCTGATCCCACTTTGCTCCAGGACTAACCTCCAGTCGCTTCCCGTGTTGATTAGCTCAACCGCTGGCGGCCAGAGGTCGGGCTGTGAGTTCTGTATTGTGGCGAGCGAGAGGAGATTGAACCCTTCACCCTGTCCTAACCCTCTGCCTCACTCAGACTTCTGTGATGTCATAGAATTAACTCATTCATTATCTCCTGTAAGTATAACACTGGCTGGGACATATTCCATACGAGCGGTATCTCGAGAATAGTCAAATATATTGGCTTACCCGACGAGTGACTTGTCAGCGATTTGAGATAAATCCTCAGAAAGTCCCGTCTTACATCAGTGGTTACGACGCTCGGGTGTGGATTGGGAATGTTCCTAGCAGCTGAATATGTGCGCGAGGAATGATATTGCACCATATCAGCCCATCACGATGAGTATAACTGAAGAATTATCAGTGTTTGAGGAGGCTTAATCTAAACGCTTATCTCCAGTAAGACAAGAATCTTTCGGTTTAAGCTTGGCTAAGATTTTTGTACTAACCTTGACTATATTTCTAAAGACTTAGTTGAACTTGCCCCATGAACTGTGTGGCTCCAGTACGTTGCCTAACCAGCTCTCTACACACATACACACAACCAGCTTCCCACACTGATGCAAGACTCCCCAATTTGATCTCTTTCTTTAGCCTGAAACTCCTCAAAGTTCCACTCCAGTTTGGTCTTTTATGAGGATGTCTGTCTCTGTGTTTCCATTTGATTTAAGACTTTTAACAAAACGGTGTCAAATTATTTTCTTTTTTTTTAAGTTTACAGTCAGTCGTCATCCTCCTCCACCTTGTCGTCTGAGTCAGTCATATCTTTCTTCACCATCAGTACTTTTGATCTTCCCCTTTGACCTAAGACCATTTGGATATCGAGTAGATTCACCGTGTCATCTACCCGTGTCTACGTAGACTGCTGGTGTCACCATTGGAACGCCACAGGACGTGAGGGGACGGTGGGATATGTAAGGGTCCTTGTGGTTCAGGATGGCCCCAACAACACAGTTGGTGTCCAGGTGCAAATATTGGTCGTGGATTTCTTAGTCTCAGAGCCGCTGGTGAGGGGTTGTCCTGCTCCTCCTGCCAGGCACCTGCGCTCTCTCTCTCTCTCTCTCTCTCTCTCTCTCTCTCTCTCTCTCTCTCTCTCTCTCTCTCTCTCTCTCTCTCTCTGCCTCGCGTCCCGTATTGCCAGGGAGATGAAGGCGTCACTGCTAAATGTTTCCATAAATATCGGTAGTGGCAGAAAGTTTCTTGAGATTTTCAGTTTACGTTGGTAAGGACCTGCGGATGACACATTCAGCCGCAGCTGGAGACCGGCTGTTTAACATCACAACGCTGAAGGACCGGCAGAAATGCTCCGGGACGGACCTGGTTTCATGTGGGGTCCAGAGGAGGGTATCTCTCCCCGGCCGTCACTGTGCAGAGCAACCGTGAGTGACGGTCAAGGATCTCGGCACAATAAGAGGGCAGGAGGGAGGGAGCCGGTTGCTTACCTTCAGCTAATAATGCTATCAATTATCTGTTCTGGTGATTAACGTAAAGAACTATGTATTGCGATTATCAAGATCTTCGTATTGGCTACATTGTTCCTTGGCTTTGGTGAAGTTGTATAGCTTTCTTACGTGTTGGTCAACACCGTGAGGGATATGGACCATGTGGAGGTAATTACCTTGCCATGATTTTTAGATCGTGTTAGTGAGGTGGTTGATATACTCATGGAGTATATGGGAAAGACAGGCAATGGAAGGCCCGTTAGTCCCAGTTCACAGACATAAACCTAGATGCGCAGATCGTACACACCTAAGGTCCACGCGAAATGGCCTGTCCTCAACACAACTGAGAAAGATGCTATTCCTCTTGAAAGGAAGTAGACAAAGGATAGGAACTTGGACTTATTTCTGTTATTTCTTATGGTAAATGGATGATGTAAGGATAGAACCTTCGGGAAGGCTCTTTCTCCAAACCCTCCTCTTCCTCTAGCAGCGGGAGCAGCAGCAGCAGCAGCAGCTTCCTGTAGGAGGAAGATATCAAGAGCTGTTCATAGTACCGGGTTAGAAGGGCGAGACATCCCGGAGTAGTCCAGTTCCTCCTGCCATCCCCCTTTAGATCGACGCCAGAGGATATCCTTGTCATCGTAATTGCCGCAGAACTTAGCACTTGAGCTGCCTAACTTGGGCATCTCGAGGGACGACCATCCCCAGAAGATCATCGGGGAGGAGAACGAACAGGAGTGTATCCCAGGCTGGTGATGGCTGAGGCTGACGGGTAAAGAGAGAGGAAGATGTTGAGTCAGACTAGGGTTGTGGGGAGGGAGCTGAGGGAGGTAGAGGGTAGAACTGTGAAGGTTAGATGGTTATAAGTATTAATTTGTATCCCCCGCATTACGATCGACTTTGTGGCTCTCCGTTTTCTCCACAAGAGCCGAGTAAGTGAAACATGGGTGGCTGAGACCGTAGACTATTTTCACACAACATTGCTGTATAAGCCCAGCAATCTAATTTGTATGTCCTACATAGTTTAATACTTAATTTCTTGAAGTTCCCTTGTACATACAATTGATATATATTTTTTTTTCCATAAGAAGGAACAGAGAATCGGGCCAGGTGAGGGTATTCCCTCAAAGGCCCAGTCCTCTGTTCTTAACGCTACCTCGCTAATGCGGGAAATGGCGAATAGTTTGAAAGAAAGAAAAGAAGATATATATATAGATAGATAGATAGATAGATAGATAGATAGATAGATAGATAGATAGATAGGGGACAGATATAGACATTGTGCCTAGAGTTTATGTCTAGTACAATGGTACAATTAATAATGTTTACTATTATACGACTTTGAAACAGATTACTTAAACATTAAGTAGTTTACTCTTTTTCAACTAGCAACACAGACTCTGAAATGATCATCGTTACAAAATGCAATATTTAACTCAAAAAGTCGTGATCTTGTTGTGCCTAACAAAGGAAGATATCTGGTGTTGATCAAAGCAAACTGCTATATTGTACATATTAAATCAAATTTTCCCCATATATATATATATAAATGAAATTTATATATATATATGATACTTATTTTATAAGTACACTGCTGATAACAAAGCATGATAAAGTATCATACACAAAGATGGACTCATTCATCAAACCGGACAACAGAGATGCAACACATCAGTTCCTATATGATTTTAGATGTGTTGTGTTGTCTCGCATGTCATCCTGGCAACACAAGCACCCACCCCTGCAACACTCCAGAGTTCCACAGGACCCTCGTCTCCTTCATCACTCGTCCTGATTTATTACCATATCTAACTTTAATTGTTCCTAAGACCTCCAGAGCCCCGATCAGCGCCTCTTGAGGTACCTTAGCCACTTCTGCGCTTGGTAATTACCCGCAACTTGAGGCGAACATCCAGGGGAGATGACTCTACAGACGACAGTCTTGTTGCCCTACACGAGAGGCCTTTCCTTGATGCCACGCTGTGGACGTTCCCTCCCTCCGCTCCACATGGCTTCACAACACTGGAGGAGGAGCAGCAGCAGCAGGCGGAGGAGGAGGAGTGAATCAGTGTCCACACGAGAGATAGGAAAGACCAGTTTTGCTATAGTCTAAGATAAATCATCCTGTCATTATCTTTATATCATCGTATGATTATATTATATCGTGTAATTATCTTTATATCATCATATGATTACATTTATATTCATATCATCCTGTAACTTTCTTAATGTTTAGTTCATCCTGTATTATTCATGTCTATATCGTAATGTTTTTATTATGTTTATATCATCTTGTATTCTATATTCTTTATATTCATATCGTACTGTTACTTTTTCATGGTTATCTTGTAACGCTGTTATATTCGTATCATCCTGATATCATCTCCTCGTGTTTATGTTATGATACAATTCTATGTCTATATCATCTACAATTTGAGAGAGAGAGAGAGAGAGAAGAGAGAGAGAGAGAGAGAGAGAGAGAGAGAGAGAGAGAGAGAGAGAGAGAGAGAGATTTAAACCACCAGTGACCGAGTGCTTTTCAAGCTGTCATGGCCACAGACTGGGCAACACTATGATCCAAAACATGGTTCACTGGAGGTAAAGCTGACCACAGCTTGCCACCACTGATGGAGAACTGTGTCAGCTGTGGTGGCCACAGCTTGCCACCAGCGACACGGGAGTGTGTCAGCTGTGGTGACCAACTGGCTGGACGACAACCACGACCTTTTCATACCACAAGATATAATATCTTCTGACCACGACTTCAACCCTTTACACCTCCAACACTGGGATCATATAGGACCACCTTTGGTGACAAGGAGTTCCACTCTCGTTGTTCAGCTGTGGAAACTAACAGGGAAAACAATGTTCTTCATCAGGGAGACGAACCAATACCTCTCAATGATCTACGGTGAAGAGAACAACACTGTTCTTCATCAGGGAGACGAAGCAATACCTCTCAATGATCTACGGTGAAGAGAACAACACTGTTCTTCATCAGGGAGACGAACCAATACCTCTCAATGATCTACGGTGAAGAGAACAACACTGTTCTTCATCAGGGAGACGAAGCAATACCTCTCAATGATCTACGGTGAAGAGAACAACACTGTTCTTCATCAGGGAGACGAAGCAATACCTCTCAATGATCTACGGTGAAGAGAACAACACTGTTCTTCATCAGGGAGACGAAGCAATACTTCCCAATGATCTACGGTGAAGAGAACAACATTGTTCTTCATCAGGGAGACGATGCAATACTTCCCAATGTTCTACGGTGAAGAGAACAACATTGTTCTTCATCAGGGAGACGATGCAATACTTCCCAATGTTCTACGGTGAAGAGAACAACACTGTTCTTCATCAGGGAGACGATGCAATACCTCTCAATGATCTACGGTGAAGAGAACAACACTGTTCTTCATCAGGGAGACGATGCAATACTTCCCAATGTTCTACGGTGAAGAGAACAACACTGTTCTTCATCAGGGAGACGATGCAATACCTCTCAATGATCTACGGTGAAGAGAACAACACTGTTCTTCATCAGGGAGACGAACCAATACCTCTCAATGATCTACGGTGAAGAGAACAACACTGTTCTTCATCAGGGAGACGAAGCAATACCTCTCAATGATCTACGGTGAAGAGAACAACACTGTTCTTCATCAGGGAGACGAAGCAATACCTCTCAATGATCTACGGTGAAGAGAACAACACTGTTCTTCATCAGGGAGACGATGCAATACTTCCAATGATCTACGGCGAAGAGAACAACATTTGTGCTGTAAACAGTGAATTCATTCTATCCTAAAACGTGGGTAGAAGTTTAGCCGCCTGCGTGTGGGTAGTTGAACCATCCATCAACAGACTAATTGAGTCTGAGTTCTGCGAAAAATCTAAATCTGAAAAGGTATTTACGTATATAGATTTCTGTATCATAGATTTCTGCTGTATAGGAATTATGAAACAGCTCTCATTATAATGAAGAATATCCTCAGGGATTGTGACATAATCATCATCACAGACTCGTGCAATATGAGAGAGAGAGAGAGAGAGAGAGAGAGAGAGAGAGAGAGAGAGAGAGAGAGAGAAGAAATGCCAATCACAACAAATCCGACCCCTGAAACGGATGGTTCGCTCATCCACTGTGTTCAATGTGGCCCCAATGTGGATGCGCTTATAACCCGCTTCACTTCTATCAGACTCGTTAACATAAGTAATTAGAGGGAAAAAAAATACTAATCACATTAGATTAATGAACTGGCGATTTACGTCTGTTGTATCAGCCAAGACCCATCATGGGTATGTACACACCAAGATAGTCACTGTCGCCTCAAGAATGTCCTTTCAACTCCCACAGTGTTGACACCACGAGCGTACAAAGCGGGCCGCTATATACAGAGCATCGATACACAAACATTCTTCGAACAACGACAGCAAATGATTATTCTCCCATGAATATATATATATGTCAGCTACGAACCCTGTGTTGTATACTGACGGTGTTTAGAAATCCCATCGGATCTAGGACACCCTATGGTGTCTGGGTCTTGGCACAAGAGATCCCTCTCAAGTGACCACCAGATTCTCTCTCCTTCCTTACAAGGAGTTTCATCTACTCATTTTAAGAATCTTGGACGCGCTATTAGGGACTCAGATCCCGCAAATAGAAAACGAAAAAATGGATTTTCATGATCTCTCGCATATGACGTCTGTCAGAAAGGCAGCAAACGTGTGTTTCATCTAGGACAAAAGGATTGAAAGTCAAGGAAAATATCATCTGGTTCCTAAAACTGAAACAAAAGTTGTTTCTGGAAGTTTTTAGGATCCAATGGGATCATATCCCACGGTGTCCCACACGCCAGGAACAGACGAGGAAAGGCCGCGTCTCCTCATATCTATTCTCCAGCTGTCAGGTGCAATGCACCGAAACCACAGCTCCCTATCCCCATCCAGGCCCCACAGACCTCTCCATGGTTTACTCCCAGTCGCCTCTCAATGACCTGATTAAGTCCAGTGACAACACGTCAACCTCTGATATATATATATATATGCTCTGTGGAAGGTATTAAGAATATATGGTGTTGGAGGCAAGTTGTTAGAAGCAGTGAAAAGTTTTTATCGAGGATGTAAGGCATGTGTACGTGTAGGAAGAGAGGAAAGTGATTGGTTCTCAGTGAATGTAGGTTTGCGGCAGGGGTGTGTGATGTCTCCATGGTTGTTTAATTTGTTTATGGATGGGGTTGTAAGGGAGGTAAATGCAAGAGTCCTGGAAAGAGGGGCAAGTATGAAGTCTGTTGGGGATGAGAGAGCTTGGGAAGTGAGTCAGTTGTTGTTCGCTGATGATACAGCGCTGGTGGCTGATTCATGTGAGAAACTGCAGAAGCTGGTGACTGAGTTTGGTAAAGTGTGTGGAAGAAGAAAGTTGAGAGTAAATGTGAATAAGAGCAAGGTTATTAGGTACAGTAGGGGTGAGGGTCAAGTCAATTGGGAGGTGAGTTTGAATGGAGAAAAACTGGAGGAAGTGAAGTGTTTTAGATATCTGGGAGTGGATCTGTCAGCGGATGGAACCATGGAAGCGAAAATTTTGGGAGCCTTGAAAAATGTGTGGAAGTCGAGAACATTATCTCGGAAAGCAAAAATGGGTATGTTTGAGGGAATAGTGGTTCCAACAATGTTGTATGGTTGCGAGGCGTGGGCTATGGATAGAGATGTGCGCAGGAGGATGGATGTGCTGGAAATGAGATGTTTGAGGACAATGTGTGGTGTGAGGTGGTTTGATCGAGTAAGTAACGTAAGGGTAAGAGAGATGTGTGGAAATAAAAAGAGCGTGGTTGAGAGAGCAGAAGAGGGTGTTTTGAAATGGTTTGGGCACATGGAGAGAATGAGTGAGGAGAGATTGACCAAGAGGATATATGTGTCGGAGGTGGAGGGAACGAGGAGAAGAGGGAGACCAAATTGGAGGTGGAAAGATGGAGTGAAAAAGATTTTGTGTGATCGGGGCCTGAACATGCAGGAGGGTGAAAGGAGGGCAAGGAATAGAGTGAATTGGAGTCATGTGGTATACAGGGGTTGACGTGCTGTCAGTGGATTGAATCAAGGCATGTGAAGCGTCTGGGGTAAACCATGGAAAGCTGTGTAGGTATGTATATTTGCGTGTGTGGACGTGTGTATGTACATGTGTATGGGGGGGGGGGGTTGGGCCATTTCTTTCGTCTGTTTCCTTGCGCTACCTCGCAAACGCGGGAGACAGCGACAAAGTATAAAAAAAAAAAAAAAAAAAAAAAAAATATATATATATATATATATATATATATATATATATATATATATATATATATATATATATATATATATATATATATGTGTGTGTGTGTGTGTGTGTGTGTGTGTTTGTGTTTGTGTGTGTACTTGAGGGTAACTAATATTTTCAAAGCTATATCAGTACAGTAAATCGTCCATGTTGAACTAATCTTGAATAGCACAAATCCCTGATGTAGGGTTAACCCAGCGCCATCATTACGTAGCATCCCTTATACACACAGCCTAACTTCCCCACGTAGACATCCTTCAACCATTCACCTTTTGACCCATTATCAACAGGCTATTCAGGAACTTGCCTACGTACCTCCATCCCTCCTCTTCTCTTGATGAAACATGAGCGCCTCACCTTTCTGCCCAGGTCCTCCCCTCCTCCTCACTTCAGACTCTGACGCGTCGCCCTGAACTTCCAAGAGAAAGAGAGAGAGAGAGAGAGAGAGAGAGAGAGAGAGAGAGAGAGAGAGAGAGAGACGTCTTCATATGTCAGGCCTGTTAGACCTCATTCCTCCTATAACGAGGAGGAACAGTAGCTTCCATCTGGGTCTGATTTCACCTCTGGGTTCGCAGACAGACGCGTGACTTAGTCACCACCACATCAGTGTTTGTGTGGCTTGATGACAGATCAGTGGGGCATACCACACCACACCACACCATACCACACCATACCATACCACACCATACCACACCACACCATACCACACCACATCATACCACACCACATCATACCACACCACACCATACCACACCACATCATACCACACCATACCATACCACACCACACCATACCACACCACACCATACCACACCACACCATACCACACCACACCATACCACACCACATCATACCACACCACACCATACCACACCACACCATACCACACCACACCATACCACACCACACCATACCACACCACATCATACCACACCATACCATACATCCTTACTGGATCGTTGTCAGCTCGAGCTATGGAGGAACGTGAGAGACGGCCATGTCGATCTGTCACTGTCTCTCTCCAACGTAACCTTCGTCGTCTCGAATTACTTTCTCTCAATCTCTTGACGAGAGAGAGAGAGAGAGAGAGAGAGAGAGAGAGAGAGAGAGAGAGAGAGAGCAGATTTAATGAAGCAAGGGGAGAGTTTTAAATTGGAGAAGTTGGGCAGGGATATATATATATATATATATATATATATATATATATATATATATATATATATATATATATATATATATATATATATAACGTTTATGGGATGTTCTTGATTAGGGTCTCAGTTGCCCGTACCGTTTCAGCCAACATAGAAATATACGAAAGTGTATCTTTTACAACAAGACACTGGAAGCCATTTCTAACGTCATTTGCAATGGAAAATGACCTTTGATGCATTAAAGACAAGAAGGCAGAGTCACTCCACTCTAATGAGCTCATTGTTGCAAATTTGATGAACTGTACTTTTCCAGTGGGTATAATGGAGCTGCTTTTACATCATCACACTTGTCTTCCGGGGGCCCTGACGAAGACCACTGTTAAACCTGGCTGTGGCAGCAGACGAGCAGAGCTGAGGCTGCTGCTGCCTCAGGTGCGTCTGCTGAGTACGAGAACCGACTGACTGGCTTGTTGATACTGTTGTGCCAACACACTGGCGGTCGTGTGCAGGTGGAGTAGTGTGGCACTGTGGTCTATCTTACCTCCTCCACTTTGATCTCTCTCTTTCTTCCTGTCTCATTTGTCTTCATCTTCACCTCGTTTTCTCTTTAGCTCTTTGATTTCTCTCATCAACCCTTCCCATTTTCTATCATTGCTTTCATATTTTTATCTATAAATGTTACCTATTATCTCTTTTTTTCTCTTCTCTTCTCCCTCATCCACTCATTCATCCATTATTCTAACATGAACATCCGACCCACAGGGTCCACAATATTACTCCCCATCTCCCCAGCTTTTCATCCAAGCTCAAGTCTTGCCCTCTCCCCTTACCACCCTCCCAGATTCCCCCCTTATCGTCCCATCTCCTTCCCCATCCACCCTTCTCCCTTATCTTGCAAGAGTGACGTATCTCAGATCAATGTGACACCCAAGCAATAAATCTGTTCTCTTACCTTGAGGAACAATTTCTTGCGCCTCTTTCACTCTAACAGGTCACCAAGTCTCCTCCCTCACCCCGACAGGTCACCAGTACCCTCCCGTCACCATGAGAGATCACCATATCTCTACCCTAACAGAATCACCATTTTTTTTCCTCTCATTAACAAATGGAGGTCACCAGGTCACCGGCACTAGTCACCAGGTCACCAGGTCACCGGCACTAGTCACCAGGTCACCAGGTCACCCATTGTCCCTCCTCGATATGACCACACTATAAGCAGATCAACAGGTCTTGTCCCTCACCATGCCAGGACACTGAGAGTTTAAACTCACTATCACTATGGCATGTCACCATTCACTTTTCCCCTTGAGTGGTTGCAATGTCTGTCTCCCCTTCGCCTGAGCACTCCACTCCGCGCCCTTTGATGTATCTTGTGGTGGCGTCTATAACCCGGAGTTAATAAGATACACCACTACAGCCTTCACCGCGTGATTAGAGGGCGGTGTAGCCCACCGTCAGGAGAGGAACTCAATACTAACATCTTATATGGCTCCTTGTGGGTACCTGGAATGTCTCTCCTGCAGCGGTATTCGTGCACGGGTTACCATGGGCTGCTGGGACACTCATGGGTTCGATGTCCTCTACTTGATCACACGTGAGATATCGTCCTGGATGTATAAAGTTTATGAAGGGAAGGCAACTTTAAAACACACACACACACACACACACACACACACACACACACACACACACACACACTCCCCTCTCATCTTTTTCTTAATTTTCCAAAAGAAGGAACAGAGAAGGGGGCCAGGTGAGGATATTTCCTCAAAGGCCCAGTCCTCTGTTCTTAACGCTACCTCGCTAATGCGGGAAATGTCAAATAGTATGAAGGGAAAAAAAAAAAAAAAAAAAATATATATATATATATATATATATATATATATATATATATATATATATATATATATATATATATATATATATATATATATAAATATATATTTATATATATATATATTCACATACGTGTATATGTATACATGATGTGACATATATGAGCAGTCATATGAAAATATATGCTTCGGATGTACATGAACACATAAACACACGTCAGAAAGGCCAGATTTTCTGGTAAAAAACAGTGACACGTCAACATCACCATGAAGAGATAACATTAAAAATCTCTCAAGCCCATACGTGATCAATGATATCTTGTTATCTCACGCCCCCAAACACCTGCTATCTCTCAGCGTTTTCAAACACCCAAACACTTGATAGATCAACTCTGGACCTATTGAGGCCTTGCTCTCGAGCACCCTCATCACCAACGTGAGTTATCTCTGTATCTCTCCACACATGCGTCTACATTTCCCACAGCATCTCTCCTAGAGACGAGGTAGACTCCCTTCCCTGTATGTGTATGTATGTGTGTGTGTGTGTGTGTGTGTGTGTGTGTGTATGTGTGTGTGTGGGGGGGGGGGAAGGATGATACCACCTATCACCATAGATAAACACCTCCCAACCTCTTTATGATAACCAGGCCTTACAGTGATCCACCAAGTTGTCTCCGCTGATCCAAGAGTCATGGTGTCGCTGCTTCCGATACAAGAGGAAGAAGATGTGGTGCTGAGGATGATGATGATGATGATGATGATGATGATGATGGTGATGATGATGATAATGATGATGATGATGATGATCTCGACGTCTCGATGTGGTGTGTGAGAGGTGCGACAACTCGTGGTGGAGGGAATGGGGGGGAGGAGGGAGTGCCATTGACTCAGGGTCTGTCGAAGGAATGGCGCGACGAAGTGGGAGGGAAAAAAGAGGAGCGGTTCTCCTGGGTCTCAGTTGTTGGCCAAGATAAGGGAGAGAGAGAGAGAGAGAGAGAGAGAGAGAGAGAGAGAGAGAGAGAGAGAGGTTATGGAGGGAGGAGGACGGGGAAGAATGATGAGGGAGTAACGGAGAGTAACAAAGCCACACACTGCAAGATATTCAGACTGGAGGACAGTGTTACTAATTGAATAAAAGAAAAACGTTCCCAAACGAGCAAATCATTGGCGAAGAAAAAGATAATTTCTGTTATCACCAGAGCTACAACCAGGGGCATGACACCCTCACCTCCCTTCCCTGTGGTCCTCCCGCCCTTCAGGAGCCAGAGTAAGACCCGGCACAGCCCCCAGCGGACGGCTGTGCGTCGCCTTCTGAGCCCAACAGCAGGATATACACACCACACACACACACATTCCCGCCTCCACAACTTTAATGATACTTTATACCTCACCACCGAGGCGGTCCTCCGCCCCAGGGGCTGTATTGTACCAGATCTTTATATGTCTCGCTTCAATTACCCGATTTCTTTTGACCTTCTTTCCTTCTCCACACTCTCACTCCCTTCCTCCCTCTCTCCTTCCCTCCCTCTCTCACTCCCTCTCTCTCCCCCTCTCTCCCTCTTTCCCTCCCTCCCTCCCTCTCCTCAACATTAATTTACGGGGATATTTTGAGAGTTGAATGAGACATATTCTCGTCGCCGCTGCCGTACTTCGGTCTCACATTT
>NC_092232.1:3691314-3701314 GCF_036320965.1 Panulirus ornatus
GGAGGCAGGTCTCCCTCTCAGACACTAGGCCAGGACAGACATCTGTGACAGACCCGTAAAGGAGTTCTGACCCGTTGCTTTGAGCCGTTGCCGCCTTACAGCTCACCACCACCACCACCAGCAGGAGGGTGTCGCACCTCGTGACGCTGCCTCGGTGTGGAGCTGGTGGGAGATGTAAAGACATTATGGTCTGAGATAAAAGGCGTGAAGACTCCTTTGTCTCAGGGGGGGGGGGGGAGTTTAAAGAGGGTTATTATGCTAATGGGTGACTACAGAGGCGTTTGGCCAACGAGGTTTAGAAGGCGATGTCGAAGGATTGAGGAACGAGGAAGAAAAAGGATAGGGTTTCCGATTCTAAATGTGCCATATACTTGTTTGATAGAGAGACGGTTCCAACTCTCCTGTATGGATGTGGATTCTTACTTGGTCTCCGGCACAGATAGATTATAAGGTTCTTGGTAATAGATGGTCGAATTCGGAAGATATCCAGACAAAATGAGACTGTGAGAGTGACATTTGATACGCACAAAGACGCAGAGTTAAGCCTTTTTTTACGTTTGTATGGCCATGAAGAATGTATAACGGATGATTTGTTGGTGGGAAAGACGTATGACGATAAAAGTGAGGGTACGAGAACAGGGTAGACCGCGAGAGGTGACAAATGAAGGGAGAAAGTTTGCTGAAGGTAAGTTATGGGATGTTGCAGAGGAGAATGGCAAGGGAGTGATTACTGACTGATTTACTATGTAGAGGCGTGCTCACGGGTGAGAAGCTGGTGTTGCTTCATATGACATTGAAGAAACATAGTAATAACGTATTTGACGTTGTTGGACGCTAGGACGTAAATTGTGGATGAGAGAGATAGGCTGTGTTTGGTTGATTCACGCTGTGTCGACGGGAACAGAGGCAAAGATAATGTATACAAGCAGGTTAGATATACAGTCCTGGATCTTACGGGAGATGAAGTCTCGGATTAAAGTACCAGACTTTCAAATGCGAGAATTGATCAATCTTTCACATGACTGTCTTAAATGTTACTTTCATCGTCGAGTTAATTGTTCAACAGACGAGATATAAGGAAGCAGAGGCCATAAATGAAATAGATAGGAGACTTCAGGGCTTTCCATAGTATAGGACAAAATACTTCTCATTTTCCATGTAATCTCACACATATAGTTCTTATAATCCTCTATAACCTTTATCTCCCAACACCTTTCAAGTCATTCTATCTCCCTCGCCGGCCCCTATCTGTGATATCATTACCCTTAATGGTGTCTGCAGTCACTGCTCAGTTCAGTACACGAGACGAAGTGGGCAGCTGGTAGCTAGTACACATCCACCTCGTCTCACACACTGACTCCAGCAGCGTAAGGAGGGTTACCAGGCCCATTCTACATCATCCAGTGTTCTTCCTTAAGCTATTCTGTATCCCTCTGGGGAACTCCTCGCCTACGTCAGAGCCACTGAAATACGCTGAAGCAAATCCATCGACCTCCGGAGTGACGGCCCAAGTCCTGACCTGAAAGGATCTATTGACAGTGCTAATGGTGAGTTAGCACTGTTACCAAGTGCAGCTGTACCGCTCGTTTTCAATGGGCTGAATCACAGTAATCAAAAGGTTAATTACGGTCGAGAACCCAGGCTGTGTTCCTGGCGTCCCCATCAGGAGGTCTGACGTGGGCTATTGATGTGTGTTACCCTCTCCACCTTCCACGGCCTACTGCCTCGCCAGCCAGCCTACACCAGCCAGGGAGCAGTACATGGGGCACCTCACAAGCCTACACCAGCCAGAGAGCCGTGCATGGGGCACCTCACTAGCCTACACCGGCCAGAAGGACTCGCATGGGGCACCTCACTGGCCTACACCAGCCAGAGCCGTGCATGGGGCACCCCACTGGCCTACACCAGCCAGAAGGACTCGCATGGGGCCACCTCACTAGCCTACACCAGCCAGAGAGAGAGCTATACATGAGACAAAAATATAATTAACATGTACGTGAAGTTTATAACATTTTAGATGGACGTAATGGACGTGGCAAGGCAAATTTTCCAAGGCTCCTTTGGAAATAAAGATCAATGTTTTTAGGTTAGTATATCATTATTTCTCATCTACGAAGAGATATTTCTCTCACACAACAATTTAGACAGGAATTCTCTCTGTATATAAAAATTTTTCATTAGTTTCTACGATAATGACAGAATTTTTTTTTTTCTTTGACTTCTCGATTGTGAGGACAAATCTCATCCTCCACAAACAGAGAAGAAAATAAGTATCGGGGATGAAAAGATGAAAAAACAAAAGAAAACGTCGAACGTTCCTACTCTCGTCTGTTGTTCCACTGTTAATCCTGACGTAGTAACGGCCCCAGACTTTTTTCTCAGTACCTAACAACTTGATCTTTTCCCCATTGTGAACCCAGAGATGCATTACCAATCATCTGCAATGATCTCCTCACAAATCATCCTCTAGACCTGACTAGTCTGACTTCCTCAACGCAATTACATTCGACAAAGATGCAAATGAGGTTATGGAGGTGGCCTGAACACACCACCTCATGTCACTGTGAGTAACTTGAGGTGTCAAGAACAAAGGGAGAATTGTAGAGGTTTTTTGGCTCACGATGGATAGGAAAGTCTATTCATTACGTCTGTCTTTGTAAGATAGCTTGACGACAATTGAGGTGACACACCTACGTCTTCCAGCACTCGAGCTGTGCCACACAGGATCAGATATCTGTGGAACGGTCTGTGTCGCTTTTTGATCGATAGCTCATCATTTCTCACAGAAAGCTAGTGATCCCTTCATCCCCCTCTAGCACACACACACACCCACAAACACACATACACACACACACACACACACACACACACACACACACACACACACACGAATTCGTGGTTCCTGGTCATGAAGGTGGTTCTCTGAGACACCACCAGCCAAGGTCTCCTCCTGCTTCTGCTCTCCTAGGATAGCCCAGCAGGTGCCACACTATCAGCACGTGCCGCCTGGGTTTCGTAATCAGTGCAGATGGAGAATCTTTTGTGTACAAAGTGATGGGGTCGTTGGAGCCTCCTGTTGAGGGAGAAAAACCTTTGCTCAGTGTTAGGTTTAGATATATATAAAATGTAAACATTCATGATTCATTATCTATCGTGTCATGTAATAGATAATGATTCATTAATGCTAGAAATATATGATATTCATACATTTAAGGGATTTATGAGTTCTCCTTCTAAAAACATATAGGCACAACAACTTTTTTTTTAAACAACAGTGACGTATACGTATCTATAACACGAACAGTTATTGCGACGAAGAAAGTCTGAAACGAATGAACGAGACAGACGGGAGAAACGGGCGGTTCGACCTCGTCCCAAATACACGAGACCAAGTGTCGTACTGAATATGGAATCGCCTCTCTTGAAACAATTCTCTCGGCTGTACCAACACTCAGTTTGTGAACAGTGAACGATCTGTTGTTCTGTAGCCACGCTGGATGTCCTCAAGGGCCCGCGCCTGCGCTCTCTCCACCCTGCATCACGCCACGACACGAGACTGGAAAAAGTTTCTTGATAACTGTGGTGATGGAGGTTGCCACCATCTTTAATGCTAAGGAGGTGAGGGAAGCAAGGAAGAGAGTATGGTTAGCATGTACAGGGTTGACCCTCCCTCACTACAGTTACCACCGCTGTACTAACATTAAAACCTGGTATCTACTCCTACTCTGTTTCGTACTCTGCCTGTCCATCTACATTGACTAACGATTCAAATCGATTGCGCACGATTGATATATTGATCAGACCTATGTATTGATCAGCTATATCATGGTACTAAGTGGATCACTATCATCGAAGTGACATAGAGATCGTGAGACTGAAGTACCTTGCAGTAAAGCAATGATAATCATTTTTAGCATAGTCTACCTTTCATCTTTTAACCTCCAATGTTCTATATTTTTTAATCCGGGACTTGTTTCGTAATAACAATAAAACAGATTTGCCCAGAACGCTGTCGTCCTTGCTGGGAATATTGCCTAGCAACGGCATTGCATCGCCCCGTGTTGCCAACGCAGGAAAAATAGATAAATGTTACGCCTCTGAAGGGAAAAAAAAGATCATTAAAATAGACTCTCTCTCGCCGCCTCGCAGACTCAACCCATTTTTTCTTTTCTTTTTTCTCCGTTTTCTTTCTAGAAATATGGAAATTGTTCATCGGAGCAACGAAGTCCTACCCAACAATATAGTGTACTGGATATTTGTCTTTCTCTGGGGGAAAGAGAAAGAAAAAGAAATTGGAAGTAAATTTTATTATTTTCTTTTATATGATTTTTTTTTTATCCTTTGTGGTTACTGGGTGTGCTGGGTGGTCAATGGGGTGAGAAATATTCTTTGAGATGGGTAAGAAATCTTTGCCATATATAAATAGATACATATGTTCACATATATGTCAAATCTTTTGTGAAATAAAAGCAAAATTAAACAGATCTAAATGGATTTAGATGTGTCGAATGTGTAATGGATTAAAGAAATGCTTTGCGTCTGTTTCCGGCAGCAGCTGGTGTTATCAAGGTAACAAAGTGGCTGAATTGGACTTAGTGTACAAGATGGAGCCTTGCTTGCCTTTGGTCAAGTTAATGATCTGGTTATCTTCATTATCGTGATATACCTTGGACGAGTCTATGAGTGTGCAAGGAAAAAAGGTCTGAATATGCAGGAGGGTGTGAGGCGTGCAGGCGATAGCATGAATTGGAGCGATCTGCTATACAGGGGGCGACGTGCTTTCGATGAGCTAGCAAGTATGGGTATGTTTTGCCACGTGTGAATATCCGCATCTCGACACTCGCCACACAACCATCCTCCTTACAGGGCCCCCCCTGAGTGAGTACACTCAGAGGGTCTAAGTTCTACGAAAACCACACGAAGACCTCATTGTCTCTCCTTCTCAGCTGATTGTCAGCCTCATGATGAAGGTGTTCATGAGCCGACCTATCAACATCCTAGGAGCTAGGAACCTTCCACCTGACAATGCTAGGAAATAGGTATGGAATCCTAGGTTTTAGGGGGGACCTGGGCAGGCTGGTTACAAGCAGGAGGCCAGAGACGAAACGACGGTTCATATCGACAGATAAATGGTTAAAAGAAAGAACCATCACGAAAGCAAAATGCTTGAAGGTGCGCAGGAAAGACGCGCAAGCACTCACTCAAACAAGGATGACAAGAAAGCTCGATCTTTGAACCCAGGCATCAAAGAAGGAAAGTGAATGATGGACAAACTTTGACGCATAACACTGCTCTTCTCTCTCTCTCTCTCTCTCTCTCTCTCTCTCTCTCTCTCTCTCTCTCTCTCTCTCTCTCTCTCTGGGTCCTCGAATTTTTGAAGAAACGCTAAAGGGAATTCTTAGGGACATCTTGGGTCTTCTTATATTTATTTAGTATACTTATTAGATATTATCAACAAAAGGATTTGGTCAAGTGATGACACCCGGTCTGTGAGTCCAAATTGCCCATTTCAGGTCATGAGGTCAAAGGTTAGGTCAAGAGTCATTAACTAACGGTTTGTGCGTATACTGTAATTAGGTGTGGGTCAAGATCCATTATCCAGCGGTACAAAAGGTGTAGTCTGTACAGTCATACGGGGACGCAATACACCACATTGGTTACGTCAATTACCCACGGCGCATGCGCACTGATAATTGAAAGAGTGCGTTATGTGGGTGTGTGGGGCTGGACCAGCTGGGCGATGACGTCATCTGTACTGCAGATTAGAATAGTATTGAGCTTTTATGATGCTGTTGTAGCCCACAGGATTGTTGTGAGGCCTAGGTGATCAGTGTCTTGCTTGTTCGTGTGGTGGAGGACTACAGTGTAGCCAAGGTCTTGACCTGTTCGTGTGGTGGAGGACTGCAGTGTAGCCAAGGTTTACTTATATATCTGGAAGAACCAGATATGTTCAGCAGGATTTGAACCCATATCAAGGTTTCAGATGTTTGAGAGAAGACATAAAACTCCTTTATATATGTGCGTATATATCTCGAATCTCATAGAGGAATGAAACCTTGGTGAGCTATATCTGTTGATTTCTTATATGTACGTACATATAATTTACAGATTATTAAGCCCAGGTGACATACTACATTGTAAAATATGAATGTGTAGAAAACAAAAATCTATTTCCTTCCCAGTGTGGAGGCGAGGCTGGTTGACCTACCTGCAGGTCACACGTCACAAACTCGACCTGCTCTATGACCCAGCGTCGCTGGACAGACAGAAAGAAATCTCATCTTTCACTCGGCCGTGGAAAAGAATATTCTACAAAGTCATAGCGAATCGGATATAGAAATGTAGATGAAAAAGAACGTGCTGTATGCACAGAGAACACAGGTCTCTAGTTATGAAACATAGAAATTGTAATACAGCTCTGAAAAAAAAAAAAAAAAGGGCTTCTGATATCAAAAAAGAAATGTAGTTTCTTTGTAACAGTCGTGTGATGGAACTCACCTCCATACCTTCCCTACCTATGGACACAGATCGCTGCTCAGTCAGCGCTTTCGGGTATTCCAGGGTCTCAGTAGTCATCCGCGTCTCGGACAGGATCAGCCATTAAGTCGAATGGGTAGTCACTTGTTTACCAAATGGCGTTCTAGCTACGTCTCTTCGTTGTATATGAACTGACTTATATTTCGTTCTTGTATCTCCCCTGATGATGTGATTACTACACGAGAGTGCACTTGGGAACTTCATTCTGAGAGTTGCTTGGAAATGTTATACAATATTGTTCATGTTTCTCATTCAGTTCATTATAATCAACTCCTCTCTCTCTCTCTCTCTCTCTCTCTCTCTCTCTCTCTCTCTCTCTCTCTCTCTCTCTCTCTCTCTCTCCCTTCTCCACGAATCCACGAATAACTGAATGCATTCACTCACTCACACTTCCATAATTCATCACGTCACTAATCAATGAACGCCTCTGTATCGCTGAGGACCTCCCGCTGCTCACGGTCTGTTGCCCCTCGAACTCGTCTCTGCAAAATTAAAAATTCCCACTGAATTTGCGCGTCGAATGTGAGCAGTGAGCTGGCCAGGCGTCAGGCTGCGTGGGGACGCCGAGCCAGGAGAGGAAAGGAGGTTGAGGGAAGTGGAGGAGGGTGATGGAAGGGAAGGGAAGGAAGGTGTAGGAGGGACGCGGAGGGAGGTGGGGAGGGAAAGATGGCTATATGGTCGAGAGGGCAAAGGAGGGAAGTGGAGGGTAAGTGAGAACGATGGAGGGAGGAGACTCAACGTATTGTGAGGTTAAGCGGAAATGTAGAGGGAAATGGAGGAAGGAAGTGAAGGAAGATGAAAGAAAGTATGGAAGTGGAAGACGGGAATGGGGGAAGAGGAGAGGACTGTCAGGAGAGAAGCAGACACGTCACGGAGGGAAGAGGTGACGCTGAGGAGAAGCAGAAACTTCCCTCCTCAGACGCATCACAACAGGATCCCAACATCTTCCCTTCACCCAAGTAAGCTCCCTTCCTCCTCCTCCTCCTTCTTCCTCATTGCCTTTCCTTTCTCACCATCCTACTTCTCACACCTTCCTTTCCACTCAAACCCTGTGTTTCCCTCCCACTCTCCCACGCCCCTAAAACTTTTCCTCCCAGTCCTCGCCAGCGCTTCGTCTTCACTGTGGGGCAGGCAAGGTGGATGGTCTGACAGTGGAGGTGTGTCACACCGCGCGGCGGATGGCCACTACAACCACCCAGCTTGTGGTGACGGACGGCGGGACACACACCCGCCCAGTGTGCGATGGACGAACGGGTAAAACGTCTTCAGGGTTTTGGTAATGAAGTAAATCCTCCAGTGATCATAAATATTCAAGTTGATTATAATATAGTTATCCTGTTTATATATGATTTCAATTATCAAGCTCGAAATGCTTCTTCCATAATGACACACAATACAGCCTCAAGGGGGACGCTGAATTAACAGAAAGACCTCCGTAAAACGGAGAGGTACTGTCGATGTGATGGGCGTGGTTCAGCTTGGGGTTAATTAAGTTGGCCATGACGACAGAGGCCAGGGGTACAGCAAGACTAGACAGGCGGGGAACTGAAGGGTTGAGTTACAAGGTGAGGACGGTCAGGATCTACAACATGATACAGTATTCCCTCCGTCCCCTGGCTGTAGTAGACATGACGAGGGAAGTTGCCCGACGCAAGATGATTGGCTCCATATGATTCGTCCATTTCCCTAACTGGATAGACATTGCTGGCTTCTGAGGTAAAATATTTTCTGAAAGATCTATTATTAAGCAGGACGAGTGTGCTGGCAATATAGTGGGTATGGATAGGGAAAATGGCTGGGGAGGGGAGTTAACTCACTGAATGATGCCATCTGCCATTCAGGGTGTGTTGGCCATGGAGGGAGGTAATGGCGGTGGTGAAGAAGGGTGTGGTAGCCTGGTATGGAGGGAGTGGTGGTAGGGAGGAAGGGTGTCGTGACCAGGGAGGATGGGGAAGTGGTGGCGGTGAAGGAAGTTGTGGTAACCCTCCGCAGGAAATGACAGATAAGATCCCAGAGGACCTTAAGCTGCTGGTACATCTCAACATGATTCTCCTAACAGTGTCAGAATGAGAGACGTGTAGAGTTCCTTCCCGTGCATCTTGCTCTAGGGACTTTATCTCGGAACTGTGACTACAGCACAGGTCAAAATGCCTCCTCCGCCAGAGCTTTGTAGGAATTTTGGCGAATCTGTTGTGGCCACTCGTCGCCCCCAAAGCATTTGGCGGTGCGTGGCGTATGTCTTGGCTCTCCTCAGCCTCCTTCCCTTGGCGTATCTGCTTCATTTCTTTTCTCTGGGGCGTTGCGTCCTCTCTCGTGGGTCCCTGAGCGATGGGCGTCGACGAGGCGACAGTACTCCTTTTCCTATCCTATCAACAGTGGTGTGTTATCCTATCGACAGTGTGTGTGTGTCATCCTATCAACAGTGGTGTGTTATCCTATCGACAGTGTGTGTGTGTCATCCTATCAACAGTGGTGTGTTATCCTATCGACAGTGTGTGTGTGTCATCCTATCAACAGTGGTGTGTTATCCTATCAACAGTGGTGTGTTATCCTATCGACAGTGTGTGTGTGTCATCCTATCAACAGTGGTGTGTTATCCTATCGACAGTGGTGTGTTATCCTATCGACAGTGGTGTGTCATCCTATCAACAGTGGTGTCACAGTGTTCTCCTCCTATCGCCCATTTTCTTTCTTTTTCTACATTTGATTTCACTCAAAACTTTAACTCCCTATTCATTCTTATGTAGTTAAGGAGAAAGCACACATCCATGTATGTATTGTAATTAACGTTCTGAAAAAGGCATATATGTGGAATATACACATAAGAAGGTAAATAAAATGCCCTTACTAATCTATCGCCTCCATCTATTTCTAGAATTACATTACGAACCAATGCAAATGATCAAAACTAATTCTCAATGCTGGTGGAGGATTTTCAAATACTGTGAACCATTCATACAGAGAAAAAATGCATATATTACCATCATTTTCGACATTGAATTCTTGCTGAAAAACGCTGTGAGCTGCTTCCTACGTGACTTCTCGCCCTGGGTATTACCAGAAGCAGTTACCAGAGCACGTAATTCTAGTGCATGAGGCGAGGCTCCATAACCATGTATTGGGCTGAAAATAATTTTGAATTTATGCCTCGGAGGCAAAACCTTCGTTTAACACACTGGATGGAGGAAGACTTGTGCAAGCCCCGGAACCTTTCTTGGCCAGCAAAGTCTAAGGCCAATTTTTTACGACTCGCTAGAATTTTCGAAGTTAATGTTCTTGCACATTTTTACGTCTGAAAAAAAAATATAGAAACGTCATCCCAATATTCAATAGTAATTGTAACACTTGAATGACCTGGTTTACTTTTTTATTTCCCTCCAGCATAACAGATAATTGTTTGAACTTATGATAAATGAAGTTGTTAAGAAATACTTCATCAAATGATACCTCATCCGTACTCATC
>NC_092232.1:3706314-3718814 GCF_036320965.1 Panulirus ornatus
GTAGTAGTAATAGTAGTAGTAGTACTAGCAGTCCTAGTGGCAGTATCAGTGCCAGTGGCAGTATTGAAGTCAAGTAGAAAAGAAGTGAAGTAGTAGAATTTGTGAAGTCAATTGAACACGGGAGAAGTCAAATGGACCCTGGGGAAGTCAAATGAACCCCGGATAACGGGACAATACTAAATCTGAGATAAGAGATAGTGAATACACACAATAGCTTATCTTAGATACGAGATAGTGAACACATACAATAGCTTATCTTAGATACGAGATAGTGAACACATACAATAGCTTATCTTAGATACGAGATAGTGAACACATACAATAGCTTATCTTAGATACGAGATAGTGAACACATACAATAGCTTATCTTAGATACGAGATAGTGAACACATACAATAGCTTATCTTAGATACGAGATAGTGAACACATACAATAGCTTATCTTAGATACGAGATAGTGAACACATACAATAGCTTATCTTAGATACAAGATAGTGAACACATACAATAGCTTATCTTAGATACGAGATAGTGAACACATACAATAGCTTATCTTAGATACGAGATAGTGAACACATACAATAGCTTATCTTAGATACAAGATAGTGAACACATACAATAGCTTATCTTAGATACGAGATAGTGAACACATACAATAGCTTATCTTAGATACGAGATAGTGAACACATACAATAGCTTATCTTAGATACAAGATAGTGAACATATACAACAGCTTATCTTAGATACGACACAGTGAACACATACAATAGCTTATCGTAGATACGAGATAGTGAACACATACAACAGCTTATCTCGGATAGAGGATAGTGAACGCATACAGACAGAAGCGTATCTTAGATATGGAAGAGCGAACACGTACAGCAGCGAACACCTAGCTATCATTTCCGTACGATGAGCATTCTATTAGCCAACATATAATGCATTAATTACTGGGGCCTTCAAAGTCGTAACATATTGGAAAGGATCTCTTTTATCACCCATCGTTTGATCTTCATTTAAACTATTAACTCAGCACCGAATCTTTTCACAGACAATTAAACATCTGTGTTTACTCTAATAATTATATCACAAATCGCACCATCATTTTATTCTTTTTTTTTGAAAGAATATTTTCCTGTTTGTCTTGTGCAGGATCGTGTCGCAGTGAACGTGTGTACCTGTAAAGGAGATAATTGGACGTTTAATTCGTTGTAATTACCTGGGCAGTGAGGGAGGGGGTAGTGGGAGTGGGAGTCTGGAGTGTGTTGCAACACTGACGGTCCATCATGTCGCTTAATTGTTCATCAAATGTACACACACTCAGGGCAAAGGTCGCGCCATCATTAGTCACGCTGGACGACAGGCTTGGAAATTAGATATATTGTAGGGCATATTGCTAGACGCTGTACACGTCATAGTGGACGACACAGTGAAGGATATATGATGGGGGACATAGTGGCTGGAGTGTTGTGGTGGAGAGTGTGTGCAGGAGATGGTGGAGGCGCTGTGGTGCTGGTGTGGCACACAGGTTCTACCCCTCTGTGTTGAGGTCAGAGCCACGAGTGTTGGAGTGGTGGTGGTGTGGCACACAGAAACCTCCTCTGTGTTGGAGCCAGAGCTACGGGTGTTGGAGTGGTGGTGTAGCACACAGAATCCTCTACACCACCCCTCAGTGTTGGGGTTAGAGCCACGGGTGTTGGAGAGGTGGTGTAGCACATAGATAACCCTTCAATACTGACTCCTAAGCCCCACTATGATATCTTTTTTTTAACACGCTGAATGGCGACGGGAGATGCCTTGCTTCTTTATAGAACCCGCCAGTCAACCAACACACACACACACACACACACACACACACACACACACACACACACACACACACACACACACACACACACACTGCACCTTATGTCCCTTCATACTGGTTGTGACCGGCTACTGTCAGGAGATAGACGAGGGAAGATCGACTGAAAATAATGATTAATGTTATGGGAGAGTTGATGGCGTGTGAGTGTGTGTGAGAGAGAGAGAGAGAGAGAGAGAGAGAGAGAGAGAGAGAGAGAGAGAGAGAGAGAGAGAGAGAGAGAGAACTGCCTCAAATCCAACTCATCTCATATACCTGTGAAATATCAGCCAAACCAGTGGAACTAACATGAGGAAATGAGGCTATGAGTAAGTTAACCTACAACTCGTCATGAGGAATGAGGGAACACTTGAAACGCCTCAAAAGAAGACGAACAACTCAGTAAGTTAGTCAGTGATGAGGTGTTTGTGAAATGAGGCTGCCAAGTGGGCAAGGTAATATGGGAAGTACTTAGACAGCACTGTGGAAGTACTTAGAAAATAGTGTGGAAGTACGGAGAGAACAGTGTGGGAGTACTTAGAAAACAGTGTGGAAGTACTTAGAGAGCAGTGTGGGAGTACTTAGAGAACAGTGTGGGAGTACTTAGAGAGTAGTGTGAATCAGGGGATAGCAGATGGAGGAGAGGCGACTGTGCTAACACATATATATACATGAACAGCGCGACGAGTACAGAGATTCATCGGTGACGCACAGAAGCGTTTAAATTCCATGGAAGACATGTTAAAAACTATATGAAAATACAATGTAGAATTACATCACCTTTTTTTTCTCTCTCCCTACGTACAAATCCTGCTAGAATAGATCTTTTTTTTCCCAGCTATAGATGCAGACCATTAGTTTGTTAACACTGTTTTTAACACGTCCAGCCTTTATAGTCCTGTCGCTTCCCAGTCACTATGTAAATGCTACAGTTATTGACTCCAGTTCCAATAAACACTAAGTGACTTTACACTCGTCCAAATTTAGCCTTTGTGTGTGCGTCTGTGTTATTGTTTTCGTGTGTCTGGGTCTGTGTTTTTGTGCGTTTGTGTGTTGTGCATGTATCCGTGTGTTTGTTATTAGCATGGACATGTGTATATGTGCGTGTGATTACTGTTTATATGTTACTAAGAGAATTTAACACTGGTGTTGCCTCGTCCTCTAATCTTGTGTATATGTACAATGTCTTTGCTCATATATGCCCACCAACACACACACACACTCACGCACACACACACACCAGCCTAAGCTAAGTACCCATTTATCAACCAATCCCTAAGGAATGATGAACACTTGGGTTGAACGAAGGTTGAATGCCGCGACCAAGATTCGAACCAATACGAATCCGACCCCATGTGAACCCGTCTGGACTTAAGATCAGTAATGAGAGCCACTATTCCACGGAAGCCCACTTGGAAGTGTGCGTGTGTGTCTATGTCTTTTTGGAAAATTGATTGCGAGCGCATCTTCAAGTATTTCTTCCGTGCATATCAACTGACATGTTTCGTTCTTGTGTCTCCCCTGATGATCACTTGGGAACTTATATATATATATATATATATATATATATATATATATATAGAGAGAGAGAGAGAGAGAGAGAGAGAGAGAGAGAGAGAGGGGGGGGGGGAGAGAGAGAGAGAGGAGGGAGGGAGAGAGAGAGAGAGAGGGGGGGAGAGAGAGAGAGAGAGAGAGAGAGAGAGAGAGAGAGAGAGAGAGCGAGTGTGAAACCCAGCCAACAGTCCGCTGTGTCTTGTGGAAGTACAACATAAGTCCCTCACGACCCGGCAGAAGTTCCTGGAATACGACCAAACCTCCCTGGAGGATTACGTCCATCTTTAAGACATTCCACAAGACGCCACACGACCTCCAGCGACCCCGGAGTACCGGGTGAAAACGTCATAAGAATCTGTAAGCCTCTGTGAGCCATCGTAAGGCTCGTAACAATACTCTAAGAGCCTTTAGGACAACACCAAGCCTCCGTAAGTCTCCCTACAACCTCCTAAGCCTCTTTGGCATCCCAGAGGACGAAAGACGTACAGACTAACATGTTCTAAACCTCCCACTCAGTGGGGAGGGAGGGCTCCAGGTGAGGGGGAGGGTGGAGGCAGGAGGGAGCGTACAGCGCACAACACAGTAGCGTCATCAAAGATTCGAAAGATTTTTATTCCCAGGAGGAATCAGCCTGGGTGGCTGCTGCAGGATGATCTATGTACACGTGAGGCGGTGAGGAGGGCACATGTGTGTGTGTGTGTGTGTGTGTGTGTGTGTGTGTGTGATGTGTGTGTGTTGGTCCTAGTAGAGGAGGGGCATATGGACTGGTGAGTTCGGCCAGCACCTCTGGCGGACGGGTCATCTTCATCGTCTCTGTGATTCTCTGATGATCAACTCAGTACCGACAGATCTCCAGTAATATTAGGAACCACTGAGACCAAGCGTTGGGTTGTGTTTCATTCCAGATGTGTTCTGTGAGAAGCTACGTGAAATATAAAGGAGCTTCGAACTGGGATTGTGGCATGTTATGATCACCTCGATCAAAGCAGAAATATCTACTCCTTTTTATACACTTTTTTGAGCCTTAGAGAGTGAGGCGTTAGCCCTGGTACTGTAGCAATGTTGATGTTCGTTACTGTGAGTGTGGTGGTGGCAGACGTGTCCTGTGGACTCCATCACACTGCTGCTGGTCACTGTGGTACATCATCTGTTACTGCCACACTTACGCACCACACCACAACCACAGGGCTACTTAGTATCCCTACCACTTCTCCTACACTACAGTAATCCTCAGAGACTTCTCTCCTTCCTGGACGTGGCTCACAGACGTCTGTATAACCTGTCCGTCCCTTCCCTCAGGAGACTTTCTGAGATCACGTTACGTCAAATTTACGTGAGTCGTCACGCGTTACACGTGAACAACCCCTGACCCCCCGAGCCTCACCCCTCACAGTAACCTCATCCTAACCCCCGTTCCGTCCTGTCCCCACCCCAAGCTCCACCCCGCACCCCGATCTGTCTGATGGCTCATTAATCCATCTTACCTTTCGTTGATAATGAGCTGCCTACATTTTAAGAGCTCTTGCAGGTTTTTTTTTTCTATTTTTCTAAGCCTCCATAATTAGCCCGTCCCTGATAACATCTGACAGAGGGCTGTCTAGATGGCCTCATCCGGTCTTTAAAACTGACATGTATTACGTAATCATTGGTATCTCCCACCGTCCACTGTTATATAACGATTAATGCATTACGTAATGCCCTCTTCTCGGGTCGTACTTTGACAGAGCAGTGGCCCTAGTGCCATTACAACCCACTTAATTAACGGCAGGGAGTTAATTGATAGGTTCACGGTGCTTTCAGCAGACTTAACCACAAAGACTTCAAGATAAAGTTCCACTTCGATGTTCTGGGAGATCGTGGAGGAGGTGAAGCTTGACATCGAAGCCTCTTTACTGGGCATGTGTGAGGCTGGCGAGAGCCTCTGTGTTAGCCAGTCTGTGCCTCTTGCTCTTAGGAACTTCCCGTCCCGTAACCCTGCTTTACGACTTTTATGTAAAATATATGGTAGGGTATACAAGACTATATATCTCCTCCCAAAGGCTTCATCTAAAAGATTCAACACTATAAATGCATTCTGGAAGAAGATAACAACAATAACATCACTTTTTTATCAATGAGATAACACCGGAAGCCACAGACAACACTGTCTATCGAATTATATCTATCTCTCGATAGAGCCAGATGGGGGCCACGAGGGAGCGAGGTGGGGAGACAAGACAGCCACCAGCTAAAACCCGCGAGAGAGGCAGCTTAAGCCCCGAGAGAGAGAGAGAGAGAGAGAGAGAGAGAGAGAGAGAGAGAGAGAGAGAGACAGACAGACAGACAGACAGACAGAGACAGAGAAAAAAAGAGAGAGAGAGAGAGAGAGAGAGAGAGAGAGAGAGAGAGAGAGAGAGAGAGAGAGAGAATTTCGTATCCATAATCACTCAGTCCCAAGACAGACGTCTGGGTTCTGTCTTGCTCAGATTATAATCCCATTTCTCTAATCCTCTGTTCTCTCCGGCTGCGCAGTTCTGTCCCGTCTCACCCCTCACTCCCTCACCCATCATCCCTCACTCCTCACTCCCTCACTTCCTCTCCCCTCATCCCTCTCCCTCATTCTTCTCTCCACACCCTCGACCTTCACCCGATTCCTTCACCCTATGTGAAAGAAGAGAGAGCGAGACGAGAGGCGAAACAGAAGATGATGAAAGTGAAGAAGAGAGATTAAAGAAAGAAGGAGAAAGCGAATAAACCAGAGAGCTAATGAGAATGGCAGGTCAGATTAGGCTAAAGATAGGCGGACGGCAACACTGTGGGAGGAGAGGAAAATGTTTACAAAAAAAAAGGAGCTGGAAGATGATCTTTTGAACACTGATGAAGAAAACGGAACTGAGGAAACTCTCTCATAAGGATGGGAACAAACAAGTGGAGACGGCTAATGAGAACACGGGTTACTCAGGCGAAGAGAAATGTCTCAGAGTGAGGAAAATGGTGAGACAGAAGACAAACCAGACACTTCATAAGACCTCATTAAGGATCCAGACGATGCCGGAGGAGGAGGAGGAGGAGGAGGAGGACCGTGACGGAGAAGATGATGACGAGGAAGCAGAAGAAGAAGAAGAAGAAGAAGAAGAAGAAGAAGAAGAAGAAGACGAGAAAATAGGGTCACGTTGCCCTCCACCATTATACCCGTCCCTCACTACTATCCACTGTCGCCAGCGTAGCAGCCGGAGTATGACTCGAGCACAGGAGTAGTATATGTCGGGTGGTAAGAATAGATGGACTTTGGAAGGGTTTTTAGGGCTGGTATTGGGTTTGCGAGCTTCCAGGTGATGGAGACTTTGTTGTGTATAGCCATTACCAACATGTGAGGCTGGCGGAGGAAGTGACTACAGCGACACGTTTGCCCATGTCTAGCCAACAACACTCCACTCCATCATGACCAGGCAGGATTTAATCCCCAGGCGGAGGCCAGACGGAGGACGAGAGGCAGTGTTTACAAGGAAATGTGAGACTTTGTAGCTGTGGCGGTGGCTTGGACGTGAGGACCCCCGGCTCCTGCCCTCACTCCTCCCGTCCCTCACACCTCCCGTCCCTCGCACCTCACGTCCCTCGCCACCACCGCCAAGCGAGGTAACCTCTGATATTGTGACTTAAACGAAGTGAATATCCGCCAGCAGGAACGTTGGTGGTGGGACTCGCCTGTCTAGGTTCCAATTCAACTCGCGCACGTTTATAGATAGATAGACAGATAGATAGACGGATAGACAGAGAGGTAGATAGATAGGTATAAGTAGATATATAGGGATATAGATATATATCATTACCATTACATTCAGAGATAGGCGTCTGACTATCAACACCGCTACCACTCCAAGGACACACACTGAAGCATCGAAGAATTCTGAATGAGTCTTTCCTCGTTCGCCCTCAGGAAGATGATGTGATCCTGATGTGATCTTTACGCTAAGAATGTTTCATTGTCTACTCATCTTGGAATATTAAGGGCTGGATCATTTCTTTTCCATGACTTAAAAGGAAGTGTTTAAGGCCTGATCCCTAACGGCTATAGCGTTTCGTGAACTTCAACGAACATAGTATTTGGTGAACTTCAACTAAAATGGTGTTTCGTGAACTTCAATGAACATAGCGTTTCGTGAACTTCAACGAATGTAACGCTTCATGAATCTTACGTGTGTTCACTTTTGCCTGAAGTATGAAACTTTTACGAAATCTTTCCTCGGAGTTTCATGTTATTTGATGTTTCCTCAGTGACCCATTAAAGCACCTTCCCTGTCCTTCCACGTATTATAAACCATTATTGCTCTATGATGTCCCATTATCCTTCGAGAGGTGATGATGCCTAATGGTGGACTTCCTGTCTTTTCAAGTATGGTGTCAAACCTCCACGTATTGTGACCCATTAGGCTATCTTCCCCCTACACCTCGAAATATGGTGACCTATGAATGACCCTTCACCCCTTACCTCCTCTTGCCCATCCACAGACTATGATGGTCCAGTAAGATATTGCTACAAGGGACGTGGGCTTTGGTGCACTCCCCCATCAATGATCCAGTCACATACCTCGTCGACTGAAGGCGAAGTTACAGAAGACTTGTCACTTGTCTGTACGCCATAGGACGGCATCGAATTATTGCGTATTGGAACTCTTATAGTCTCTCTGGGGAAGGCAGTACAGTGGCCTCAGTTTGTGAGATACGACGATGGTTGGGATGGTACATAATGGGACTCACTTTCACGAGCGTCTCTCTAAGATCAAGACCGTCCCAGCTTGAGGTCTGTGTCTGGAGCCTCCACCACTGGCCAGCCTAACACAGCAGCCCCAGCTTGAGTTCTGGGTCTGGAGCCTCCGCCACTGGCCAGCCTAGGACAGCAGCCCCAGCTTGAGTACTGGACCAGGAGCCTCCGCCACTGGCCAGCAACAATTATGTACCCGTCCAGTAATTTCTTTATAGCGATTGTTGCAAAAACGTATCGCAAAGCGCAACGTTGTGTGAAATATTTTCAAACCAGTTTTGTTTATCGCTTCTGAGAAAAGTTATTGTAAGGCTTTTGGCCAACTTTCCTCACATATCAAACATATTTATTGCAAAACTGAGTTGCCTCAAAAAAAAAAAGACCCTTGTAAACTTTACACCGAAGACTTAGTTCATAATATTGTCACGAAATTGAAAACATAAATCATACTGAAAAGTATCTGCAGCAAAATCTGGCTCAAAGCATTACCAAGATAACTTAAGATGAAGATGAACGTAATCATGCTGGAAATAGTGTGAGGAACAGTGTGGATGGTTCGCTCCGCCTGAGATGGTAACACTGAAGCTCCGCTCCTCCACCAAGAGACCATCAACTCATCAACACCAGATGCAACAGGAATTTACAAGTCGTTGATGTAAGTCAACAATGGCAAAGGTGTGCATCTCTTGTGGGATTCGATTCTGCATAATCGAGGAATGGAAGGACGAAGCAATATTCATTGTATGAACATCTGCCTGGGATTCACACACACACACACACACACACACACACACGTCTCGATACGTCTCGAAGCAAAGGTTCAAAGTTTCAGAGCTTGAGGTACGGCATCGAGCAGAACTATGAGCCTGAACCGTACATGAACGCCCCTTTAGATTCGGTTTAAGATCATCTCTGAATAATGAAGCCACGAATCAGATAGAGATCCTCTGTCGTCCAACCCCGTGACCATCATCTGGGATGAGTTCTTGAGACGGTGTCAGTCATCAGAGTCCAGGGATGGTGATCCATCGCAGGACCAGAGCCCGTGTCTGGCTAAGGCCTGGTGAACGCTTAAACAACGGCAGGTTGACTGGCTGGACCTCTGGTGACCTGAGACATTTGTGCATGAGGCCTTCGCTGAGGCTTTTCTTTATGTCGTCTTTCTCATTTCTTTAATGTTAGCTGAGATGGCACGGGCAACTGAGGCCCTCATCAAGGCCATCCCATTAACGCTACGTATTATATACCCTAGCCTGAGCCAGGTACCCATTTTATCGACCAACCCCTAGGGGTGGATGAACAGCTGGGTTGACTGTGGACCGACTGCTGCAACCAGGACTCGAACCCATACCTTACTCGACCCTGAGCGGCCCGCGAATGTGTCACGGTCAGATCCAAAGTCGTAATATCGGAATGGTTCCGATAATAACCTTTCCATCAGTCATGAGATGAAAACGTGAGTAATGAACAATGGACATGTGATCACTGATCAATTATCCACATCAGATGCTGCACCTTTTGTTCACATTAAGCTAATGCTTTAAAGATAGGAAGAAACAACTCTAAACTTTACCACATTCAACACAAAACAATCCTCAGATGCCACATCTTCAACACACCTACGATGCAAAACATCAGACTCAATATACCATGAGGTAGTGGGTGGAGAGCGGGAATACTGTGTGGGGACATCCATGGTGAGATTCCAGAATATGCAGAAGGAGGAGAAAGCAAACGCTGGCAGCCCATCACGACCCTGGGCCAGCTGGAAATTGACATCTTCCCTCGCCTGAAATGTCCAATATCCTCTCGTATTTTCCACTTGTGGGTCATCATCTATGGGTAAAGACATTCCCTCTCGGATCCCGTGGACGATGTGCGCTGACGGCTTCCCAGTCATGGATTGTACGTCCACACACACGTTCGAAATGTAATTTATATCTGCTGAAGTGAACTATCAAATCTGTGATGAATTGTCATCATGTATGGTAATTAACCTCCGTCTCTTAACTCCTGCGTGCACACACACACACACACACACACACACACACACACACACACACACACCCTAATTTATGCCAGATACCCATTATATCAACCATCCTCTGATGGAGGATGAACAGCTGGGCGGACTGTGGACCTCCTGCCGCAACCAGGATTCCAACCAATGCTTTTGGTTTTGATCCCAGGCGACCCGTACATGCGTGATGGTCAGTAACGCTAACCGCTCCACCACGGAGGTCCGTGTGTGTGTGTGTGTGTGTGTGTGTGTGTGTGTGTGTGTGTGTGTGTGTGTGTGATAGAGTGATAGATACTTTACTTAGCCTTAATCTATATTGTGAAATGGTTTCTGTCACTGCTAAACCAATTATAACACTAAGTATAAGGGAGAAAATATTTGCCGTAACTTTTATCATAATAAACTAAAGAAAAAACCCAAAAATATGATTTTTAGGTAAAAGTAGATACACTACAAGCCACCGACGATTAGCAGTTGATGCTAACAAGACCAGCGGACATTCGAAAGTGAAAAAAAAAACATAGTTTTGTTCGCTGCTTACAAAGCTCCGAGAAAAGCGGACCCACCCACGCCCCAGCCAGCCAAGCCAGCCACACCATGTCCCTCCGTCTACCGCTAATGGTAGGAACTTCCTGCACACCCACCTTCCCCTGGCCTTCCCCTCCGCCTCACATCACCACCAAGACGGTGGTGAAATTACATTATGAAACTCCACATAGGAAAGATTGTCTACTGATTTATGTTTTTTATAAGAAATTATCATATGTTACGCAGAGCCTCTGGAGCTCCAAGTCTGCGCTACTCCCAGTAGCAGGGAAAGTATGGATCCATTTGGAGTGAGAAGTTCTTAGACGAGTGATAAAACCTCGGAAAAGGTAACGTTTTACTCGAGATGTGTATCAAAACATGCATCACTTTCATTCCTGAGTAGATATTCGTCTTCAATTGTCCACCTTCACTTGTTTTTCGTCCTCACGCTGCTCTCCAAGTATCAGTCACCTCCTTTTATTCTGTTTTTTTTTCTTTTATTTCTTCTCTTTCTTCTTTTATTTCTTCTCTTTCTTCTCACCTTCCGCTACTCTGGTCTGTCGCCCTACCTTCCCTGCCATTTGGCTCCCTTCTCTCTTTCTCTACCTCACCCTCCCGCCGGCGTCGTCCGCCACACGCTGCGGTAGGCCACATCCATTACCTAAACGAGGTCTCTCTCTCTCTCTCTCTCTCTCCTCCTCCCGGAGGCAGAATACATTCCTGTGGAGGTAGTGCGTGCCAAGGGGCCGCGCGAGGGGGTGGCGGTGGTGTACATATTCCTCCCCGCACTGAAGGGCCGCCCCACAGGGTTTACCTGAGCTATCAGCCTCGAGGGGCGCGGCGCGGCCCTCCCCTAGAAGGTGTTCACCGCCTCTCTGAAGGACCTCATATCCTGTGGGTACGTCGGAGTATGACTGTATGGCTCTATACGCTGGTGTATGACTCTGTTCTATGTTGCTGTATGGGTCTATATCTTGTTGTCTGGCTCAATATCTTGTTGTGTGACTCTATGTCTTGTTGTATGGCTCTATATCTTGTTGTACGGCTCTACATGTTGGTGTATGGCTCTATATCTTGATGTATGGCTCTATATCTTGTTGTATTGCTCTATATGTTGGTGTATGGCTCTATATGTTGTAGGACCCGAGTGATAAAAAGCATTTTCAGAAGGTATTTACAGAAAACGCTTTGTGTGAATATGATATCCGGCGACTAGAAAGTTGCCTTCGCAGTGTTCAGTAGTTTTCAAAGTTTTATGTATCTTGCCCATTAAATCCTCGGCTCCCTAGATTTTGATAACACATTATCATCCTCCTCCTGAGCCAGCTGTGGAGGGGTACCGTAAATAGCTGAGTGTTACTGGTGTGTGGCTATAGTGAGACTCATCCAAAATGACCTGAGGATTGAACCCCATCATGTCCATGCTCGATGTGAAGGTGTGGTCGGAGATGCTGGACGTGGGAGGAGAGGGAGGAGGAGGTGGAGGCGATGTGGTAGGAGGCGTGGTTGAACACTCCTGAATTGGCGATGACGTGGTAGAAATGCATTGTGAGGAGGGCCTGAATTTCATAATCCAAGCCAGTATTGTTGTGCCAATGATCCTCCACCTGATAACATATCCACAACGCCCCTCCTGGTCAGGTAGTGTTGAGATAAGACAGGAACAAAGGCTTAATTCTTAACTCGTGGCTTCGTCCACAGAGTCTCCATCTCCCACTGGACCCGAGGTGCAGCCAGTGTCAGGGTGTCTGTGTGATGAAGATGATAACAGGGAAGGTATGTTAATCACACAGACTCTGGACAAATATGAAGGTG
>NC_092232.1:3723814-4021314 GCF_036320965.1 Panulirus ornatus
ACCCTCTCAATCTAAACTAGGAACACTCTGTAGATACCTGCAGTTTCTAGCTCTTTGTAACTTATCACCACCCCTAAAAAAAAACCACTTCACAGTCGATATACCACCTCACAAAACCCCCTCACCTTCGTCTTGTGGCATTCCCTTTCAATTCCTTCCTGCTCGATATTGTTTCAAAGTCTCTAAAGTGTAACGAAGCTTCGTTTCCGTTTCCTTCACCACACAGCATCATCCTCATATAAGATCATCCCAGCTTTCCACTCCTATCGTTATCTTTCCATTCTCGCTCCTCTTTCTACATGTTACCATTGATGCCCGCCTCACAGCGCCATCCGTGAGGGTAATAAACAACCACAGGGTGGACACACTCCGTGTATGAACCCTGAACCACTTGCTTCAGCTGGCCTGACACGTGTGAACCATTTGGCAGAAACACTTCACTGTCTCCAGTTGCATGTGTCAGGTCCAATGAATGTCCACAGTCCACAGCCTCTGTGATGAGTGATGCTTTACTGAAATTCTCTTCTTTTCTCTGACAGGAAATCATAAGTGTTGATACCCATGACCTACCTGGCCCCCTCGTCTCCCACCTCACACCACAGTGTGTGGCTAGACATCCTCTCACAGTGACTGTGGTCACCAGAACACCCCTCCTCAACCCTACGTCTCACGCCTTACACCGCAAAATGAGGACATATTTGTTACACTGACGAGGTGGAAAAAATCTCGCCGAAAACCTGTACTAAAAGTATCATTTTCGTTATCATTGCACTCTCATTACGAGGGTGGAGAGGAGGTAGCAGCCAGTTTAATGATAACTTGACGAGGAGGACGCGTGTCCTTATGATGATCCGTGGGTCATTAGTGAGGACAGAGAAGGACCTGGACAATGTCGCGGGCTGCTCTCCAGTAGGCCCAGCCCCAACATGTCAAGGTGATCATAAAGCCATATTTCCCCTCATATTTTCCTCCCCCGACCACCACCCCCCCCCCCACCCCCACCCCACCAACCTCGACTCATCTCATCCCTGGAGGGTCTAGAAATCGAGGTTGTCGTCTGAGAGAGAGAGAGAGAGAGAGAGAGAGAGAGAGAGAGAGAGAGAGAGAGAATGTGTGTGTGTGTTTGTGTGTGTGTGTGTGTGTGTGTGTGTGTGTGTGTGTGTGCGTGTGTGTGTGTGTTGATGTGCGTGTTGATGAGGAGGAAGTGAGGTGAGAGTGGTCCTTTGGTGATGAGTGAGTGAGATGCATTGGTATTTTGATGAGGGAGTGAACCACGTCATACGTCGTACTGAGTGGGTACAGAATACTTCATCCTCTACTGACGCAAACATCTTGGTCCTCAGCCGGAAGCATTTCCCGCGACTTCTGTCATTCAACCGATTATTATCATCTTATCCGACCTGATAAAGCCACTTTCATTTTGTTTCCCTCTAGCTCAACTGTAGACGATTCAGATTCGAACCCTCCTCCCAGATCTCCTTTCTTCCCTTCGAACCTATGCCATCTATGTCTTCCTCACTCAATGTTTTCCACTTACTCTCACATATTCAGGTAGACACGATTTCTCACCACCCAGATCTATGCTCCACCCGACCACATTCAACCACATCTACCTATCACCACCTAGATCTATGCTCCACACGTCCACTATCATCCACATCCATCCCCCAGTGGACCACCACCATCCAGCTCTGTGCTCCACCCGACCACAGTCAGCCACCGTGTGCGCGCGACCCTCCCTCCTGTACACTCCACCCGCCTTACCCCAGCTGGCGGCTCCCTCAGTGTCCGCCCAGCTGCGGTGGTGAACGGTCGTGGCCTTGTGCTCTGCCACGGCTGCCCTGTGTGTATGTGTGTGTGTGTGTGTGTGTGTGTGTTTCCAGATGCAGTTTGAATGCTGGGAATACGTGTTTATATCACCACAAATCGAGTGACACGTCCCTCAGTGTACTTACACGAGAATCAGGGTCTATAAAGCATTATCATGACGCCTGGTACTGGTGCCTTGTGGACAGTATGAGAATATACTGTTCCCATTGATTCAAAGTCTTGCGGCAGCAGAGTGTAGGTAAATGGCTCGCATTGTGGATCATCTGCTCAAAGGAGGTCATAGATCATACCGTAGGTCAATCGGTCAGAGTAGGTCATCTGCTCATATTATGGGTCATCTGCTCATACTGTAGGTCAGTTGCTCATACTTTGGGTCATCTGCTCATACTTTGGGTCATCTGCTCATACTGTAGGTCTGCTGCTTACACTCTAAGTCTACTGCTCATACTGCAAGTCATCTACTCATACTGAAGGGCACAAGAGGAGGTCGGAGGAGGGGAAAGCTTTGATGGTCAGTTGGTCAACATTCCATACCAGACCCATCATCTTGGCCAGCCTCCCTCTCTCTCTCTATATATACAGAGCCCTCTCCAGGGGGGGCAACTCTCTCTCTCTCTCTCTCTCTCTCTCTCTCTCTCTCTCTCTCTCTCTCTCTCTCTCTCTCTCTCTCTCTCTCTCTCTCTCTCTCTCTCTCTCTTGCCAGCCAGCTTGCATGCAGGGAGCAAACGCCTCCCTCATGACGGTATATGTACGTTCGTACATATTCTCACTAGTAATGGAAGGAGTTACTAGCAGTTAAGGTTCGGTTTAGCGACTACTCTTTACCCCGTCATTGAGGCACTGTGTGTCAAGTGAATATAAGTCGTGTTTCGTAGTCGTAAAAGCGAATGATATAATTATGGGATTTGAATCATGAAATTCCCATTTGTGCAATCAGACACTTGGGAACTTATCGTGTTTCATTTTTCCGTGAAACGATCACAAGTTTGCGCGTGATGAAAATATTCGTGTTTCATTTTCCCCATAGACTCATAGGAATATATATATATATATATATATATATATATATATATATATATATATATATATATATATATATATATATATATAAATATATATATATATATATATTTTTTTTTTTTTTTTTTTTTTTTATACTTTGTCGCTGTCTCCCGCGTTTGTGAGGTAGCGCAAGGAAACAGACGAAAGAAATGGCCCAACCCCCCCCCCCCCATACACATGTACATACACACGTCCACACACGCAAATATTCATACCTACACAGCTTTCCATGGTTTACCCCAGACGCTTCACATGCCTTGATTCAATCCACTGACAGCACGTCAACCCCTGTATACCACATGACTCCAATTCACTCTATTCCTTGCCCTCCTTTCACCCTCCTGCATGTTCAGGCCCCGATCACACAAAATCTTTTTCACTCCATCTTTCCACCACAATGTGTGGTGTGAGGTGGTTTGATCGAGTAAGTAACGTAAGGGTAAGAGAGATGTGTGGAAATAAAAAGAGCGTGGTTGAGAGAGCAGAAGAGGGTGTTTTGAAATGGTTTGGGCACATGGAGAGAATGAGTGAGGAGAGATTGACCAAGAGGATATATGTGTCGGAGGTGGAGGGAACGAGGAGAAGAGGGAGACCAAATTGGAGGTGGAAAGATATATATATATATATATATATATATCCCTGGGGATAGGGGAGAAAGAATACTTCCCACGTATTCCCTGCGTGTCGTAGAAGGCGACTAAAAGGGAGGGGAGCGGGGGGCTGGAAATCCTCCCCTCTCGTTTTTTTTTTTTTTTTTTTTTTTTTTTTTTTTTTTTTTTCCAAAAGAAGGAACAGAGAAGGGGGCCAGGTGAGGGTATTCCCTCAAAGGCCCAGTCCTCTGTTCTTAACGCTACCTCGCTATCGCGGGAAATGGCGAATAGTATGAAAAAGAAAAAAAAAAAAATATATATATATATATATATATAAATATATATATATATATATATATATATATATATATATATATATATATATATATATATATATATATATATATATATATTATGAATTAATGACACGGACAATTCTCCCACAATCTACTTACGCACGGCCGAAAAAAAAGGAAATAATACGCACCTTGACCTCGCCGCAGTCATTAGTTACTCCGGTAATTAACGTAGTTTGCGTAATTAGGTCGGCCTCTTGGGAGCTGACTCATATATTCACGTGGGTCTGAGGAGGGAAGGAGGCCCAGCGTTGCTGCACTGTTGGTTGCTGGGTAGAGCTTGGGTGTGGAGGAGGGAAGTGTGTCAGAGATGGTATTTCAATTGATAAATTTCACTCCTGGATTGAATCATTTTCCAGGCGACTGCAGGAAAAATGAGATGTGTTTGGTTATTCCATACGGCGGCACCAGCAACACGGATGATGAGCCCCGCTTCCTTCCCTCCCTCTCCTTCCAAGACCCCTCTCCTTCCAGCACCCTCTCCTTCAAGCACCCTCTCCTTCCAGGACCCCTCTCCTTCCAGGAACCCTCTCCCTCCAGCACCCTCTCCCTCCAGCACCCCTCTCCTTCAAGCACCCTCTCCTTCCAGGACCCCTCTCCTTCAAGCACCCTCTCCTTCCAGGAACCCTCTCCTTCAAGCACCCTCTCCTTCCAGGACCCCCCTCCCCCCCCCCCCTTTTTCCCCCCCCCCCCCCAAAAATTTTTTTAATTTTCCCCCCTTTTAACCCCCCCAAAAAACCCCCTTAACCCCCCCCCCCAAAAAATTTTCCCCCCCCTTCCCCCCCCTTTAAAAAAAAAAACCCCCCCAAAACCCCCCGGCCCCCCCAAAAAAACCCCCCCAAAAAAACCCCCCCCCAAAACCCTCCCCCAAAAAAAAAAAAAAACCCCCCCAAAAAAAAAATTTTTTTTAAAAAAACCCCCCCCCCCCCGGGGGTTTTTTTTAAAAAAAAAAAAATTTTGGGGGTTTCCCCGTTTTTTCCCCCCCCAAAAAAAGAAAAAAACCCCCCCCCCAAAAACCCCCCCCTTTCCCCCCCTTTTTAAACCCCTTTTTAAAAAAACCCCCCCCCGGGCCCCCCCCCCCCCCCAAAAACCCCCCCCCAAAACCCTTTTTTTTCCCCCCTTTTAAACCCCCCCCCCCCCCCCCCCCCGGGTTTTTTTTTTTCCCCGGCCCTCCCCCCCCCTTCCAGGTTTTTTTCCCAAGATTTTTTTTTCCCCCCCCCCCCAAACCCCCTTTCCCCCCTTTCTTTAAAAAAACCCCCCCAAAAATTTTTTTTTTTCCCCCCCCCCTTTTTGGATTTTTTTTCCCCCCCCCTTTTTTTCCCCCCCCCCCCCCCCCCCAAAAAAACCCCCCAAAAGCCCCCTTTTTCCTTCCAAATTTTAAAAACCCCCCTTCCAAAACCCCCTTTTTTTTTTTCCCCCCCCCCCAAAAAACCCCCTTTAACCCCTTTTCCCCCCCCTTCCCTTAAATTTTTTTCCCAAATTTTTTAAAATTTTTTTTTCCTTTTTTTTGGTTTCCTTTTTCCCCCCCCTTTTTGGGCCTGATGTCGTCCACCATCACAAACAGCGTCGAAAGAACCCAGTGTTCTGACGCTGTTGGAATTCCTTTCTATTCCTTTGTACTGTATATAAGGAGGTCTAAAGAATAGACCTGAATAGTGATGATGAGGTGAGAGAGGCAAAGTGGCCGAGCTGGCGATGAAACAGGATGAGAATCAGAAATAAATGATTCATAAAAAGTCTTGATTCGGTGCTTCGAATTTCACCCTTCGAAATCCTCCTCAATCTTCCGAGAAGTAAATACAATTGTTTTTGAGTTTAAGAACCACAGAAATAATTGTTCAAGAACTATAAATATAATTGCTTAAGTTTAAGGACTGTAAGTTTATTAGGTTTGTTGAGATGCACAATTTTCTCATCACAATTCCCTGGAGACCAACAAACACAAGACTTGACGTAGACAGGATAAGGGAAATATGAAGCTGGAAAAGGAACGTAACCGAAGCTCCGAAATGAATTTGATGCGTTTTCTAAAATGTCATATATCCTCAAACAATTTCATCCCCCCTTTTTTTTTTCCATTATCTATACTACCATGAGATTTTTACGATATCTCTTAGGCTTACAGTGTTCTGTTCTTGTATAATGATCCGCACATCACGACATTTGATAGTTTCCACTACGATTGGCAAGTCATGTGCGACTACATTGTATCCCAGTCTGGCATCACGGCCGACTCCGAGGTGAGAGTGTTGAACGACTTCGGCCCGTGCACCGGCGACGCCTCCCGCTTCGCCCACACCGCCTTCAGGGACAATCCCCACACAGTAATCACCATGACGAACGATCACATCCTTATCTTAAATGTGAACGGTGACGAGTTTCCATAGTACCTGCTTGCTGGAGTACATGCTGTTCGTTCGTCATACGCCCGCCACCCCGTCCTGGCCAAGCAGGAGGAGGGCTGTGTTTTCATGCTGGGCTCCTCCAAGCTTGTCCTTCAGTAGTGTCGGCATACGTTGAACGTGTTGGTCTACCCGAGCCACAGCAATTGCCTCTATGACCTGTGTGGCTGTTTCAACTCCTGCATAGACGATGACTTAATGGACAGTCGCGGAGCAACTCCACTCCCTCCACCCCAGAGAGTCGTCAGCTGCTGTGGTGTGTTGTAAGGGTCGTCAGCTGCTGTGGTGAGTTGTGAAGGTCGTCTGCTGCCGTGGTGAGTGGTGAGGGTCATCAGCTTCTGTGGTGAGGGTCGTCAGCTGCCGTGGTCAGTTGTGAGGGTCGTCAGCTGCCGTGGTGAGTTGTGAGGGTCGTCAGCTGCCGTGGTGGTGAGGGTCGTGAGGCGTGAGTGGCTGACTGTGGTCTCTGGGAGCGCCAGGGGGGAGGGGCTGGGCCCAGGGGACGGGCCCGCACTGGTAGATGAGCCTCCGTGGTGTAGTGGTCAGTGTCTCTCTACTTGTGGGTCACGCAGGCCCTGTCTCCCCACCAGTGCTGGGGAGTCATGTCATTCTCTACCTCTCTGTATGTCTACATCCTTCACCCCATCTCCCCACCAGTGCTGGGGAGTCAGTTCATCCTCTACCTCTCTGTATGTCTACATCCTTCACCCCATCTCCCCACCAGTGCTGGGGGTCATGGCGTATTCTGCCCCAGATACTGGGGGTCGTCGCGCGCCTTCCTGGGGTTAAATATTCCCCTCCAGATATTCAGCTGAGGCGGAGACGCATATCTCGCCGGGAGGGAGGGAGGGAGGGAGTGGTTATTGTTGGACGTTCCTCTGGGTAGTAGAGAGAGAGAGAGAGAGAGAGAGAGAGAGAGAGAGAGTTAGGGATCGACGGGAGAACATAGAAACTAATGATGGGTCCGGCATTTTCCGTAATGGTCAACTAATCCCGTGGAAATTAGATTGTTGGCTGCCGTTAGACCGCATTATTTACGGGGTAGAGGCGATTGTCTGGAATTGCAGGTCTTTGAGCAAGCAATAAAGTTTTCTGGGGTTCATACGGTTCACAGGATACCGTAGCTGTTACGAGATGATTCGCTGTGGTTCATTTGAAAGGTTTGGGTAAAACGAAAAGGGTTTCACACTCAAGGTACTGGTATTCGAAGCGGTTTACGCTTAATGATATTCGAATCGGTTCACACTCACGGAACTGGTGTTCGAAGCGGTTCGCACTAGCGTCGTTACTTGGATTCAAAGGTCGCGTTGCATGATGTTCGAAGAGGTTCACATTTACCGTGGTGACCGGTTCGCGCTAGTCCCTATCTTCAGAGAAAGTCTCGCCGTAGGTTCTCGAAAATGAGTTTCTCTCTCTCTCTCTCTCTCTCTCTCTCTCTCTCTCTCTCTCTCTCTCTCTCTCTCTCTCTCTCTCTCTCTCTTCTCCCCCCTAGTACTGGATTTTTAGTTTAAAGAGGACACTTTGCAGGTGAGAGAGAGAGAGAGAGAGAGAGAGAGAGAGAGAGAGAGAGAGAGAGAATGATTTTCACCGCCCAAACTTTCCTCTCGGTTTCATCCACACAACAATGGCGGGGAAAAATCATTGGTACTGTAAAAAAGAAAAAAAAAATAGTATAAATTGTGTTAATGAACAGAATTCCTGTTTCGTCACCGAACATGACAAGTCTATAATTGTATTTCCCAATGCGGTTCACAGGATGTCACGAAACAAAATAGAAATCGGATCAAGTATTATTCATTATGTGTCACACATCAATCACCATCTGTAGAAAATGGAGAGAGAGAGAGAGAGAGAGAGAGAGAGAGAGAGAGAGAGAGAGAGAGAGAGAGAGAGCAATTTCAGCTCTATAATATACAGGAAAATCAGAGGCCATTATTCAATGCACTATGTATACGAACAACGGGGAATAATGACACCGTGTGTGACACATATATTTTTCTTGGCGAGGAGAACGTATCTTGGGGTTTAAAAAGCCATCTATCATACAGCATGTGGGTTATGACTGGGGGTATGATACAGTATGTGGGTGATGACTTGGGGTATGATACAGCATGTGGGTGATGACTAGGGGTATGATACAGCATGTGGGTGATGACTAGGGGTATGATACAGCATGTCGGTGATGACTGGGGATATGATACAGCATGTGGGTGATGACTGGGGGTATGATACAGCATGTGGGTGATGACTAGGGGTATGATACAGCATATGGGTGATGACTGAGGGTATGATACAGCATATGGGTGATGACTGAGGGTATGATACAGCATGTGGGTGATGACTTGGGGTATGATACAGCATGTGGGTGATGACTTGGGGTATGATACAGCATGTGGGTGATGACTGGGGGTATGATACAGCATGTGGGTGATGACTGGGGTATGATGCAGCAAGTGTGTAATAACTATTACCGGGGAATATAATATAGCCTTAAGTAATCAATATAGCTTCAAGTAATCAATATAGCCTCAAGTAATTGATATAGCCTCAAGTAATTGATATAGCCTCAAGTAATCAATATAGCCTCAAGTAATCAATATAGCTTCAAGTAATCAATATAGCTTCAAGTAATCACTATAGCCTCAAGTAATTACTGGGAACAGAATATATAGCCCGAGTCATTAGTGGGAGGATGATATAACGTACAGGTGATTACTGGGAGTTAGTTCTTCCTTACACTAATTAAGAAGATGTAATTACCTTGTGACATGATGGAGCTCCACATAACCCAGCCAGTGTGTGGAGGACTGTAAGAGATGATGAACCACCTTGGTGGTGGTGGAGAGGGAGAGTGATGGTGGTGGCGGTGGTGGAGTGATGGTGTTGGTGATGATACTTATGGTGGTGGTGATGGTAGTGAGAGAAATAGTGGTGGTGGTGGAGGTGATGGTGAGAGTGGTGGTGATGATACTAATGGTGATGGTGGTGTTGTTGATGGTGAGAGTGATGGTGGTGGTGATGGTGATGATGATGCTTATGATGATGGTGAGCGTGATGATGGTGGTGGTGGTGGAGAGAGTGATGGTGGTGTTGGTGGTGGCGAGAATGATGGTGGTGGTGGTGGTGATGATGAGAGTGGTGGTGATGGTGGTGAGAGTGATGGTGGTGATGATACTAATGGTGGTGGTGAGAGTGATGGTAGTGTTGGTGATGATGAGAGTGATGGTGATGGTGGTGGTGATGATGATGGTGGTGGTGAGAGTGATGGTGGTGGTTTTGGTGGTGGTGAGAGTAATGGTGGTGATGGTGAGAGTGATGATGGTGGTGATGGTGAGAGTGGTAGTAAGTAGTGATGTAGGAAACGGCGATCTTGTGTTGTAACGTTTAACTGCGGTGTTGATGTTCATTGGTCAACCTTCGATGGTTTTTCGCAGTTAAGGTAGCGTCGTAGATCAAGTAGCGTCGTAGTTCTTGAAATGCTGTAGTTCGTAGATCGTATAGCGTCGTAGATCGTATAGCGTCGCAGATCGTGTAGCGTCGTAGATCGTACAGCGTCGCAGATCGTGTAGCGTCGTAGATCGCATAGCGTCGTAGATCGTACAGCGTCGCAGATCGTGTAGCGTTGTAGATCGTGTAGCGTTGTAGATCGTGTAGCGTCGTTGATCGTGTAGCGTCGTAGATCGTGAAGGGTTGTAGATCGTGTAGCGTCGTAGATCGCATAGCGTCGTAGATCGTACAGCGTCGTAGATCGTGTAGCGTTGTAGATCGTGTAGCGTCGTAGATTGTGTAGAGTCGTAGATCGTGTAGCGTCGTAGCAGCGCGTCAGAGTTATCGCATGGTGTTCATAATTCCCTGTTGCTGCTGCTGGTCACCCCATATCTTCCCCCATATACGAGGCGGGACAGCTGCTATTGCTCGATCCTTGATGCTTTGTTGCTAGTCCGGGGATAGGTTAAAGATAAGCCACATCTTATTATCAAATACAGAAAAAAAAAAAAGTTTTTTGACCATTTACAGAAATTTCAGTATTACCAGATTTTCATCACAGCTTGCATTTCATCCTACTAAGTTTTTTTTTTTTTTTTGGGTGGGCTTTAAAGTTATAATTAGGTTAATTACTCGTGTTATTAACCCTTGGTATGATCAGGGTAGGTAATTACATGTTAATTTCTTAGTCACGGTCTGTCGATTAGGATAGACTGGATTAAGAACAAAGATTGCAAACTCTGGAAATCCTGGAATTTTCCAGTTTTGAAAAAAAAGAAAATGATGATACAAGACCTGACCCCATTTTTCTTCTACACATTTCATATAAATTTTGCTTAAAAAAAAAAAAGATTTATCAATTCTGGTTTTCGAAAAATGTTATCGTTAAGTACCATACTGATAAGATGGAGTGGAGGCATGACGTGTGATAAGATAATGGATCTTCCAGGGGAGACCCCGTGTATGACAGAGGGGCTTCGTCATAGAAGCACCCTGTGGTCAAGGGAGACATCGTGTCTACCACAAGGGTAAGTGATACTGGGCAACACATGCTTGCCCCGGGTGTGTTCACGGAGAAGACGAAGTGGTGTAGTGGCTACAGCGTTCGTGACCGTGACGCATTCACGGGCCCGCCTGAGGGTCGAGTGCATAGGTTCGATTCTTAGTTGCGGTAGTCGGTCCACAGTCAACCCATCGGTTCATCCACCCTGAGGGGTTGGTCGATAAGTAGAGTGCCTGACTCAGGCTTAGGGTATATATATATATATATATATATATATATATATATATATATATATATATATATTCATGTGTGTGTGTGTGTGTCTCAGAGCAAAGGTGTTCAGGGGTGAAGAACTGAAGTGAAACATTAATTACCTCAAAATCAGATAAAGACATTAAAGTTGGAGGACATGTAAGGACTCGTAATGTTTACGTTTTCCATCTCCGTGAACGAGTCACATTATTGCCGGAGATGTTAGCCAGACTGACAGCTAAATGTGGCCACCATCATGAGCGAGAGGACGCTATCTCTCACGTTGATCTCAGCTGGGGGAGCGAGCGACACCAGAGGATTCCTCCACCGGGCGGGGAACACAAGTGGGGTCCGAAGCTGGCGAGGGTGGCAGGCGGCTTATTTACACTGTAAACACGGTTACGTGATAAAGGACAGCTCTGGTGTCTGCTTTTTATAGGATTCCGTAATGGAGTGTTAAAAAAGTGAGATCTGATATTTGCGTTTAAACAGGTTCCAGATAATGATGATAATGGGGATGATATTCACCTATTTTCTAATGTCATATTAGTTATCATAACTTCCTCTCTCTGCGCCACGTTATATCTAAACTCCTATTTTAACATAGTGAAGTTATTTAAGCTTGGAAAAAAATAAAAATATTAGTTTCAAAGCGTCACTCTATATTGAGAAATGTGAAATATATTTTCCGATGCTCTTCAACATGCAAGGCAAGGCTACCATCATTACTTACAGTTGTCTTTCAATGTTGATGTTTCTTTTACTTTCCTGAGGCAACATTACTGTTCATTGTACTTGTCTCAGATGTGTGAGTGAAGCAGTAGGAGCAAAGCGACGACTCGAGAGCTGTAATGTAGACAAAAAGTATCACAGATTAACACGTACTAGAGCTTACGTATCAATTTAAGGAAGAAGACCTTCATAAAAACTAACCATCAGATCACCAAAGAAATTCTAGGTGCTACATCTCAAGTAAATGAAAATAGTATCATAGTTATAGCTTCAATTTTAGTTTTCTATGGAGTAATTTACGAATGAGTGCTTATTGCCCTTAGATATGTCAAGGGCAACTATACAGTAGGCCCCAAAATATTTCAGGGATGATGACCAGACATTAGTAAGATGAAAACAAAAAAAGAATATCACCATTGATTCTCACCTCAAGGAAGCTATACTTGTGATCAGAGAGAAGGCTGATTTTTTTGAGGTGTTTAAGTTGAGGGCGGATTCAAAGACTTTGGAAAGGATCTATGTCAAAGTAGGTATTCCCAATCATCAGTACTTTTTCAGCACACAACTCCACAACTTGTTAACAAATTACATTCACGTTACTGAATATCCCATGTTCCCCTATTATACTCTCAACTGCCACATTACTTACATTGCATCTTGATCAATCATCACTAATACCCGGTTTCTTACATCAAAACTGCCTACACACTCACTCAGCTGCTCCCAAAACACTTGCCTATCATGACCTTTCTTCTCTTGACGAGGTGCATAAGCACCTATAATCACCCATCTCTCATATACCAATTTCTTTTTTACTTACATCGATCTACAATTTACTTCCCTCACTCTTTCACACACTCCTACAACTCCTGCTTCAGGAATAGAGATACTCTTTCCTTAGCTCTTGACTTCTCATCAAACCCTGAGTTTAATCTTAAGACATTTTCAAATTATTCTTACTCTTTACCCGTGAGTTTTGTTTCACTCAAACCCAAAACATTCAGGATTCTTTCCTCAGACATATCACCAATCTCCCCGTTCTCCTCATCTTTGTTTCATCCTCACACATTCAAGCACCTTAGCCTAAGCCTTCGAGAAAGTTGAACACTCCCTGCTTGATTCCTTCCGTACCACCTTTTAAGAAGATATATATATATATATATATATATATATATATATATATATATATATATATATATATATATATATATATATATATATATATATATATATAATTTCCTTTACTTCGCTTTTAGTTCATTTACTTAAGTTACCTATAAATAATTTTCTTTTTCGTTTTCTTTGACTGAACCATGGAATGGTTTTCTGTAAATCATGTTTAGACTACTAGGACTCTCATGAGTAGAGATTATCAAAAAAATTAACAAAATCTACCCTAGAAAGAACATGTGTGTGCTTTCCTCTGTCTCTTTACAAAGTAATGTAAGGATCACTATATTTCATGCCAGAGTGTAACCCAATGACCACTTCGTACGAAACCCCGAGTATTAATAATGTCAGAGGCGTTGTGTGGCTTGGCTGTTTTACACCCTCTCAAGCCTATACTCTACGAAGCTGTTTTACACGCTCTAAAGTCTACACCTTCCTAGGCTGTTTCACAGTCACACCCCACCGCCTAGTGATACAGTATCACCCAGACTGGTAGCATAGTAATTGCTAGGCTCGCCTTCCACTCAATGCACCACCACCAGCTCGCGTTCCACCCTATGCACCACCACCAGCTCGCCTTCCACCCTATGCACCACCACCAGCTCGCCTTCCACCCTATGCACCACCACCAGCTCGCCTTCCACCCTATACACCACCACCAAAATCCTCCAAATAGCCCGTCTCAAATTCTTTAACATACAAAACCATTCCTTCTGGTCAACCAAAGAAAGAGATCCTCGTGGCTTCATCTCCAGCCATTGACTGTATCACACGCCACTGTGTTATAATCGTGCTGGTTTATGGATAAAGATTTGTGCGTTGCAAGTCAACACTCGCGTCTAATTCTTTGCCTAAATGTTGACCTGACGTAGAAGCCAGTACGATATCATTAACATTTCCATAAGGCTTTCTGGTCATGGGGATTTTCCTCTGCGATGATACTGACTGAGACAGACTCGTTACATTGTGCTTAATATAAAAAAAAAAATAAAAGACCTATTTACAATATAGACTCAGATCCTACATCTCTTGTTTGCCAATCTGACTCGACCTACTTCTCGCATGAAAGTTAGGAGCCAATTTGGCTAAAAAGTTAATCCAATTCTCACGTAAAAAGAGGTTTTCCATGTGAAATATAGTTAGCACTTAGGCCTGGTCTTGGTTCCAACAGCTTCTCATCATTCCGAGATCATTTCTTGGCTGGAAATTGGCAAAACTTTGGTAGTGGAGGTAGTCATCGTGGGAGGAGGACTATATCACACAATGCGTCGACGCGCTCATCGCGAAGAAAACAAGGAGATCGGCACATGAAATGATCATATTAAACCTTTTAATGCATCCTCGCATTATGATTTATTATACAGCAGTGTGTAAATAACTAGATGAGCTTTTGACATTCAAACCGACAGGATTTCCTGTTTTGTGGACACGGCCTGAGAGAGTCTTGCTCTTTGAGTACGTGCTTGAGTTGGTCGCGTAGTATTCCTAGTGCATTCGTCTGGTCAAGCGGTGCTTCATTTGGACTTGATTCTCGAGTTGCCATCGTCTCTCCACACCTGCTGCTACTCTCTCCTGGTAGCCTGGACTGCCATTGTAAACTGCGGTAAGTTGTATCGTTCTCGAAATCATGTTGGTAAAGAAGCCGTTGTTGGGAGTCGTAGGTTTGGTTATACTCCGTGACTCAGGATCGCTAGGGTTTGGGAATGCATCGGTCATTTTCGTCATTTTCTCTCTATAGACGCTGATGCATTGTGCCCGTCCCTGTTATTGTTGTTATGATCTCGCGTGTGACGTAATGCCATCCGGTGACACGTTGTGTATTGATCATCTTGGACAACGAGCCTTCCAGAAGAAATCAAATCTCTAACTTCCGTCCCACTTGACACTCTCTTCCTTCCGTGGTTTCGTATGGTCTTGGGAGACGTATGATTAAGACAGTGTTCTCCTCACACCTTTTAATTCTGGTAGTGATATATCACCCAAGAACCGTCGCCATGTCACTGGAAGTAGAGAGAGGAAAGACTCCTTAATCTCATTGTTTCATGAGTTACCGATAATCTGTTTACCTTCTTACACATCCTTCGCCATTTTCTCAAAAGAGATTTTCCCTGCTGGAATCCTCACACATGCTCAGTTTGGGGGGTGGGGGGGATTTGCTCCTGTTGTCTCGGCACAGAGCGTAAACCAGCCTCAGCTTTTGTATTCAAAAGTGTCTAACCAGATATGGCCTCAGTATGTAACCCGGAGTTACCTCAGCAGCTGTATCATTATATGAACCTCCCTGAGGACATATATACCTCAGCCGCTCCTCAGCACGTAGCACGGCGTTGTCTTAGCATATATGTGCCTAGGACCACCTTCCTATGTAGCCGCATGATGCCTAATTCTACACGTAGCCCTAAAATCTACTTCCAATATCATATAATTTCCCTCGACATGTAGCTTAAAGTCTTATACAGAAGATAGAACAGGAAGTCGTAGAGGATTCAACATTAGAATAGTGACTTTCGGTAACTTCACCATTATAATAGGGAATTGGGGAGGCTTTAGAGGTAACACAGGGACTTATGGAGGCTTAAGCAGTGGAATAGTGATTCGTGAAGGCTTCACCAATGGAATAGGGATTCATGGAGAATTCAGCAATGGAATAGTGACTCGTGAAGGCTTCAGCAATGGAAGAGGGACTCGTGGAGGATTCAACAATGGGAGAGCGCTGATCCAACGCCTCCGGCACTCGTCGTACCCAAACCCAAGTTTGAATTCTGCCGACCGACGGCTCCCGATCGCACGACATCCTCCTACTCACTCCTCAGAGGAGGTGAGGTGACCTCTGCCCGCTTACCGTGGACGAACACAAGACCCAGTAGCTGCTGGCTTCACCCAGACCTTTGGGCATGGCTGTGTCTATTTCGTACGGCGGGTGGCTGGTTTGCCCAGCCGTTAGTGGGATGTCCTTGAGATGACCGAAGCTCCTGATCCCATCCGATTTCGTTCACTCTCACCTGGGACTCGCTATTGTCACGATATATAATGAGGGATGGTTACGTCGGTCCTCGCCATTGATGGTATAGCGTTTGACCAGTCAGTCGCCCAGACTGTTGGATGTTATCATAAGCCACCCAACCCCAAACCCCTTTCATCTAATCCTTTGTATCGGTTTGAACTCGACGATGTCATGGACCCATTCCCATAAGGACAAGTTACCAGGACAGCGTCCTCAGCACCTGTCCTGCGATCCTCCCATCCTGCCTCCTCCTGTCTTGCGTCCTCACATCCTGCCTCCACACACCCTGCCTCCTCACATCCTGCCTCACTGCTACTGATCCAATCTCAAACGCCGCAAGAGCCTAGGAGCCACTTCCACCAGCTGCAGTGCCCTGACCACCACAGGGCCAAGTGTTTTGAATCGGTCCATTGTGACCAGCAAGTTAGTGACGCCTGCTGGAGCCTCTACCTTACCTCACCTTTATGTAGGAACACACCGGCTGGTGGCAAATCCCACGCCAACTGGAGTCGTTACCATCCACGGGCTCTGCTATTTCTTCCCAGATGAGCATCGTGTCACCATTCTCCTTAGCCTCTACCGCGGAGACAAGTTTTCTCTGCTGTTAGTAATTGTGTGTCATGCGAAGAGCTTTCCTTCGTCCTCTGAACTTAAGAGATTAGGAGTGTCTGTGGCTCCAAACACATCCACATCATCATCAACCTCTCACTGAGAGGCCTGGGGGACCTTTTTAAAGTCCCCGACGTCGAGAAAAGGTCTGGTTTATATGTTGCTGCTGTCCTTCGACCGCTGGTGGTGCTGGGGTAACGTTTTGTGAATGTTTGGAGCCGAACCCAGGATGAATGAGACATTCCCCAGATAGTATTTAATGGCAGGGGTCAGCACGCACACACTCTCCTCCCAGAAGCCACAATAAGGCTGTAGTTGGGTCAGAGGTGAGGAAAAGGCCTAAGATTTCTTCATATGGATGATTAGGTTGTCTGGGGTCAGTGCTAGATACCCAGTCATACGCCTGTCTCCTATGGTCTTGCTTGCAGTGAAGAAGGCGTTGTGAGACCTGTGTCTAACACTGACGAAGATGTCACGACGATTAGCAGTGCCACAGACAACTTTATGACGCATGGTGTGACGGAAACAGGGATCGTATTTACAGTGAGTTCGGTTCATCACGACGGGTCACAGGCATTTTGGGATCGTACGTACAGTGAGACGGTTCATCACGACGGGTCACAGGCATTTTGTGACCCTGTGATAAGGTTAACAACAGGAGCTGGGAGGGGGTCGACTCCAGCGACCGTGGCGTGTGTGGGTCCCCGGGAATGGTGGGTCCCCGGGGTATGGTGGGACCCCGGGTATGGTGGGTCCCCGGGTATGGTGGGTCCCCGGGGTATGGTGGGACCCCGGGTATGGTGGGTCCCCGGGGTATGGTGGGACCCTGGGAAAGGTGGGTCCCCGGGTATGGTGGGTCCCCGGGTATGGTGGGTCCCCGGGTATGGTGGGTCCCCAAGTATGGTGGGTCCCCGGGTATGGTGGGTCCCCGGGGATGGTGGGTCCCCAAGTATGGTGGGTCCCCGGGTATGGTGGGTCCCCGGGGATGGTGGGTCCCCGGGTATGGTGGGTCCCCAAGTATGGTGGGTCCCCGGGTATGGTGGGTCCCCGGGTATGGTGGGTCCCCGGGGTATGGTGGGTCCCCAAGTATGGTGGGTCCCCGGGTATGGTGGGTCCCCGGGGATGGTGGGTCCCCGGGGTATGGTGGGTCCCCGGGTATGGTGGGTCCCCGGGTATGGTGGGTCCCCAAGTATGGTGGGTCCCCGGGTATGGTGGGTCCCCGGGTATGGTGGGTCCCCGGGGTATGGTGGGTCCCCGGGTATGGTGGGTCCCCGGGTATGGTGGGTCCCCGGGGATGGTGGGTCCCCAAGTATGGTGGGTCCCCGGGGATGGTGGGTCCCCGGGGTATGGTGGGTCCCCGGGTATGGTGGGTCCCCGGGGATGGTGGGTCCCCAAGTATGGTGGGTCCCCGGGGATGGTTAACCACTCCAGGTATGAAGGACTTCAGTATCCCGCAGGCGGTACTCTCCCAGATGGTATATACTCCCCTTAGTATGCCGCAGGTGGTAATCTCCTCAGATGGCTCGGACGGAGTACTCGCCCAAGGTGGTACTGGTAGTGTAAGCTACCCAGATGGTGAAGACAAAGACAGATGGTACTGACACTGTAACTCTTCCCCAGATACCAGAACCGGTGCGCCCTTCCCCAGGTGGTTGGGTGAAGCCTCAGCTGGCTATGGTTTGGGCACAGATGGCTACCAGATGGCTGATCTTCTTCTTGCGTAAGTTCATCATCCTTTTATGAGTCTATTTGAGAATATATATATATATATATATATATATATATATATATATATATATATATATATATATATATATATATATATATATATATATCCCAGGGGATAGGGGAGAAAGAATACTTCCCACGTATTCCTTGCGTGTCGTAAAAGGCGACTAAAAGGGGTGGGAGCTTGGGGCTGGAAATCCTCCCCTCCAGTTTATACTTTTTCCAAAAAAAGGGACAGAGAAAGTGGGCCAAGTGAGGATTTTCCCTCTTAGGATCAGTCCTCTGTTCTTAACGCTACCTCGCTAACGTGAGAAATGGTGAATATGTATTAAAAAAAATTATATATATATATATATATATATATATATATATATATATATATATATATATATATATATATATATGCACAATCACCACTGGAAAGAGAAAATAAGAACAGTGAGTACTTTCGTTTATTACATCCACTTAGTCTGAGGATGTAATAAACGAAAGTAGTCACTGTTCATATATTCTCTTTCCAGCGGTGATTGTGCATATACCTCTTCACAGTGAGGTGAAAGTTATATATATATATATATATATATATATATATAGAGAGAGAGAGAGAGAGAGAGAGAGAGAGAGAGAGAGAGAGAGAGAGAGAGAGAGAGAGACTCTTATCTGTGTTGGTTAAATGTCATCACAAGACAGGAAACTACTGTCACCAGAAGCTGAGTCAACGTAAACATTGTCACCTCCCCATAGATGTAGATGGACAGATAGATAGATAGATAGATAAATACATCTAGATAGATAGATATGATGATCACGCTAGTCCGTGGTCATTGTATGAAGGTGAAGTAAGTCGTGCTTCAGTAGGAGTCCATACAATTCTATGTAACATATGTAATTTCGTGGAGACAATCCACCTCATCAGTACTTAACAAAGATATTTAAATCCCAACATCATACTTGATTCTCCAGCGATCTACCATCATAGATAACACACTGGGTAATGTGCCTTCTCCACGAAACATGTCCTGTCACATGAATAGTAAAATTACGTATAATATATATATATATATATATATATATATATATATATATATATATATATATATATATATATATATATATATATATATAATATATATAAAACCGTTGAACACCAAATCATTGTGCTTTCATATACAAGATCATTATACGATTATACCTAACGTATACAATGCTATATGAAAAATGACTGTTTACCCAAGGGAAGCGGTATGATAATATAAAGAATATCATTGCAGGATTATCTGAAATGCAGCTACTTTATTTTCCTTTTTTCCAGTTGGCAGAGCGGTAATGGTTTCCACCTTACTGGAAATGTAAGTAAGACAGGATGTTCAGATCTAAGTAAGACAGGATGTTCAAATCTAAGTAAGACAGGATGTTCAAATCTGAGTAAGACAGGATGTTCAAATCTAAGTAAGACAGGATGTTCAAATCTAAGTAAGACAGGATGTTCAAATCTGAGTAAGACAGGATGTTCAAACCTAAGTAAGACAGAATGTTCAAATCTGAGTAAGACAGGATGTTCAAATCTGAGTAAGACAGGATGTTCAAATCTGAGTAAGACAGGATGTTCAAATCTAAGTAAGACAGGATGTTCAAATCTAAGTAAGACAGGATATTCAAACCTGAGTAAGACAGAGTGTTCAAATCTAAGTAAGACAGGATGTTCAAATCTGAGTAAGACAGGATGTTCAAATCTAAGTAAGACAGGATGTTCAAATCTAAGTAAGACAGGATATTCAAATCTGAGTAAGACAGAGTGTTCAAATCTAAGTAAGACAGGATGTTCAAATCTAAGGAAGACAGGATGTTCAAATCTGAGTTAGACTGGATGTTCAAATCTAAGTAAGACAGGATGTTCAAATCTAAGTAAGACAGGATGTTCAAATCTGAGTATGACAGGATGTTCAAATCTGAGTAAGACAGGATGTTCAAATCTGAGTTAGACTGGATGTTCAAATCTAAGTAAGACAGGATGTTCAAATCTAAGGAAGACAGGATGTTCAAATCTGAGTTAGACTGGATGTTCAAATCTAAGTAAGACAGGATGTTCAAATCTAAGTAAGACAGGATGTTCAAATCTGAGTTAGACTGGATGTTCAAATCTAAGTAAGACAGGATGTTCAAATCTGAGTAAGACAGGATGTTCAAATGTAAGTAAGAAAGGATGTTCATCACTCAGAGTTATTGTTCATGAGGATCTTTAAAAGAAAGATGAATATATACTCGTTTTTTTTTGTTTTTTTGTTTGTTTGTCTTTGTCTCATCTGATATGGTAGCCATGGACATGGATAAGTTGGAGGCACTTAAAGGGTCTTCTTGACTGAGGGAGGAAGATAAGTCTCTTTATGCTTGCCAGACGAGTCAGTGTGAGTCATTTGAGTCAGTCAGTCATTTAAGAAGTTTTCATGTTAGACGTGTGGCACAGCTACATAGACTGGAGGCTTAGGACAGCGTAGTGCCCTGGGTTGTGGGTTCAGTTGTGCACAGCAGATATGGAACTTCAAAGGGCACACATGTGACATTGTCACATTTGTCACACTGCCTGTTACTCCCGTAAGTAATAAAGGTCTTACCTGTGACGGTATATTATAGTATATACTTGTAGTTGTGTAAGGTATACCTGTGACGGTATACCATAGTATAAACTTGTAGTTGTGTAAGGTATACCTGTGACGGTATACCATAGTATAAACTTGTAGTTGTGTAAGGTATACCTGTGACGGTATACCATAGTATAAACTTGTAGTTGTGTAAGGTATACCTGTGACGGTATACCATAGTATAAACTTGTACCTCTGTCGTGTATACTTGTGATACTATATAGTATAGCATGAACCTACAGTATACCTCTGTGGGGGTGTGCCTGTGATAGTATGCCACAGAGTATACTTGTGCCAGTGTAGGAGGGTATGCGCGTAACTGAGCAGGACTGACAAAATGACAGTGGAGTCCGGAACTATGACAGCGAGAGAGAGAGAGAGAGAGAGCATATGGTTACGGGAGCCCTGAACCAGACGGCAGTTGTCAGATAGCGCTATTTATAATAAATGTGGTAATGGTCTAGATGAACAGATGATAAATGATTAGTTATTTTCATGAACGTACACACACACACACACACACACACACACACACACACACACACACACACACACACACACACAGTTATCTCTGTCTTTGTTTCTAGTTTTCTCTTTTTCATTTTGTTTTTGTTTTCTCCTTCACAATCTTTTACTCTCCGTTGCCTTCCTCCTTACCGCAGGGTTGAGCGCCACAGGTCACGTGATGTGGCTGGCGCTCCTGGCGTGGTCCAGACACGAACTCAAAGGTTATCTACCTTCCTGGCGTGTACCGGGTCACCAAGCGTGGGTGGGTCGCCTACAGCATCACCAGGCGTGGGTTTGTCGCCTACAGCATCACCAGGCGTGGGTTTGTCGCCTACATCATCACCAGGCGTGGGTGGGTCGCCTACCAGGTCACCAGGCGTGGGTGGGTCGCCTACCAGGTCACCAGGCGTGGGTGCAGGGCGCCAGAGGAGGTCATCCTCCTTAGCACGTCGGGGGCCGAGCATTGTGCTGGAATACGATATGTCGCACCCCAGTGGTAAGGTGCGGGCCAGATGCCTCTCCACCAATAAGGAAGGCAGGATTCAACGGTATCTCGTCCCCATGAGCTCCCGTATCTACCAAAGCAAGTATCTTCGTAACACACACACACAACACACACTCTCACACACACACACACACACACACACACACACACACACACACACACACACCAGAACACGTTAGAAATGTTAAGTTCTCTGTTCATTATCCTAGATGTTCTTTCTGTACCTTTGTTTCGATCCTTCTGTTCTCTGAAATAGAACACAGGTTATCCGTTAGTGACACTGCTATATGATCAGGTACCAATCGTCCAGTGCTTAAAGGTATAGCACATGACACTAGCTAGTGACATTGCTATGTAAGGTGACGTCTCCCATACAGTGTATCAGAGTATAGTACACGGTATGAGTTAAAATCAACCCTCCCTTTCTTGTGACATGAAGCCAGCCTTCAACAGAGGAACATGATCAAGAAGAAGCCACTGGATCCTCTTCGGGGGAACATGATCAAGAAGAAGCCACTGGATCCTCTTCGGGAGTCAGTTTGAGGCGGGAGGATGTATGAGAAACACTGACCGTTGTGTTGAGGGGAATTATAAGGTAAACAGACATACGCGGGTGGGGGGGGGGTTGTAAGGAGAAATGTCCATCATGGACTCGTAGCGACGTATTCTTTCGGTACATTCCAACGTAAAACTTTTTGGTGTTCCTTCGAACTGTTTTCGTTGTTCCCACGCTATAATGATATTGTTTTAAGAACCAGTAGTGCGTGTATGTGTGTGTGTGTGTGTGTGTGTGTGTGTGTGAGCGAATGCAGCCTTCTTGTGGCGTGCGTAAGTTAATATACATCGTATGTGTGTGTGTGTACGCGAGAGCGCTGCTCTTTAGTGGTGTGTTGTGCGAGTTGCTACGGGTATTTATATGGTTGTCAATTCCTTGTCCTAGTGTTGGGTGTGGAAGACGTGACGTCAAGACTCACCTCTCACGTAGTGTTGCTCCGGGGAAGGGCTTCTGTGATCAAAGACTCCCCTGTTGATTGTTCGATGGTGTCACTCACAACCCATCCTGCAACTGTACTATAATGGTCATTTTGGAGCGAAATTAAAATAGTTATATGGGGTATGAGCACAAATGTTCCTTCAAGTCTTTTCAATGCCTTTACTGAACTTTTCTAAAACATAGGTTTTATAGTCAAAGACTATGTTATCCCAGTTCAACTTGTCACGAATGAAAAATGACAACAGTATGAGGTTCAGAGTCTAGAAATATAGCATTTCTTTGACGAAGTATCGTGTTGACAAACAACACGAGTGGAATTGAACTCTATCTCGCGTTAGTCATTTTGTCTGTGCTTGAAGGTATAACACAAGCACGAGTTCCTGGCTTTCATTTTCTATTTAAGCGTAGAAAAAAACCACACGACTGCACACCTCTCTTTTTAAAATGAACAAAAAGCTCCTCTAATATTATTCTCCGTATATTTCCAGAAGTACTTTTAACATGTGTAATAGCTTCCATGATAGTATGTGTTGATTTGTATGGAAGTAGAGTTTTTTGTACATAGCTTCATTGCTCAGTACCAATATTCTCTGACCACTTTACGTTTCATTAAGGTGACCGTCGTGATTACGTCGAGTGGGTTCCCGGTGACGAGCCGCGAGGGATAGAGTGTAATGACCGTTTTAACTGGAACGTCAAGGCGGTGGCCCCATTCATAGACCACAGTGGTAAGTGACAAATCCTTTGGAAAAGTTGGTGAGCCTTCTACTTGATTGTTGTGTGAAAATTGTATGACGTAAAGCACTGAGTCTATTGTGTGTTCTCACGCAGTGTAAACGTGAGAGAAGGTGGAATGGTATATGTTCATTATCATCATACATATTCGCCATTTCTCGCGACAGCGAGGTAGCATTAAGAACAAAGGACTGAGCCTCAGAGGGAATATCCTCACTTGGCCCTCCTTCCCTTTTAGTCGCCTTCTACGACACGCAAGGAATACGTGGGAAGTGTTCTTTCTCCCCTATCCCCAGGGATAATATATATATATATATATATATATATATATATATATATATATATATATATATATATATATATATGTATATATATATATATATATATATATATATATATATATATATATATATATATATATATATATATATGTGTGTGTATATATATATATATATATATATATATATATATATATATATATATATATATGTGTATATATATATATATATATATATATATATATATATATATATATATATATATATATATATGGGTGGGTGGGTGTGTGTGTGTGCGTGTGATAGAGTGTAAGGAAATAGATTCTAGATTGTAGGTAAGATGGAAAGTGGTTGGAGAGAGATGGGTGATTATGCATATGCACCTGGTCATGAGAAGAAAAGTCATGAGAGGCAAGTGTTTTAAGAGCAGCTGAATGTGTTAACAGGGACCGGGTTATAGTGAAGGTTGATTTAAATGCAATGGTGAGTAATGTGACACTTGAGGGTATAATTGGTGTGCATGGGGTATTCAGTGTTGTGAATGGAAACGGTGAAGAGCTTGTGGATTTGTGTACTGAAAAAAGACTGGTGATTGGGAATACCTAATGCCTAGTTTAAAGAGAGAGATATACATAAGTATACGTATGTGAGTAGGAGAGATGGTCAAAGGGCATTATTAGATTACATGTTGACTGTTAGGCGTGGAGAAGAGAGACTTTTGGATGTTAATGTACTGTGAGGGGCGGCTGGTGGGATGTCTGATCATTATCTTGGGAGGCGAAGGTGAAGATTTGTAGTGTTTTTTCGAAAGAAAATAGAGAATGTCGAGAAGAAGAGAGTGGTGAGAATATGTGAACTTGGAAAGGAGACTTATGTGAGGAGAGATTGGGTGTAGAATGGCAAAAATTAGGAGCAAATGACGTGAAGGGAGTGGGTGAGGAATAGGATGTATCTAAGGAAGCAGTAATGGCATGCGCAAGAGATGCATGTGGCTTGAGAATGGTGGGAGGTGGGCAGATTAGGAAGGTTAGTGAGTGGTGGGATGAAGAAATAAAGTTGTGAGTGAAGGAGCAGAGAGATGTTTGGACGATACATCCAAGGAAGGAGTGCAAATGACTGGGAGATGTATAAGAGAAAGCGGCAGGAGGTCAAGAGGAAGAGGCAAGGTTTGAAAAATGAGAGTTGTGGTGAGAGAGTATCATTAAACTTTAGGGAGAACAAAGAGATGTTTTGGAAGGTGGTAAATAAAGTGCGTAAGACAAGAGATCAATGGGAACACCAGTGAAGTAATAACAAATAGTGATTAAGTGAGGAGAAGACGAAGTGAGTATTTTGAGGGTTTCTTGAATGTGTTTGATGATAGAGTGGCATATGTAAGGTAGTTTGGTAGGGGTTGTGTGCGAAGTGAGAGAGTTAGGGAGAGTGGTTTGTTGAAGAGAGAAGAGGTGGTGAAAGCCTTGAAGAAAATGAAATCCGGCAAGGCGGCGGGTTTAGATGGTATTCCAGTTGAATTTATTAAGAAAGGGGGTGATTTTGTTGTTGATCCTCTGGTAAGGATATTCAGTACGCATGGATCATGGTGAAGTGCCTGAGAATTAAGGGAATGCGTGTATAGTGGCACTGTACAGAGGCAAAGAGGATAAAGGTGAGTGTTCAAACAACAGAGTGAAAGAGGCTTTGAGAAAATAGGGTCAGACAGGAGGGTGAAAAACGTATATGAGATAAAGCAAATTGCAGCGGACAGGTATACAGGGGGCGACGTATTGTCAGTGGGCATATGAAGGGATTAGCGGGGACGATGGAAAGGTGTGTGTGTGTGGGCTTAGCTGTAGGTAGGGGGCTGTGGGGGGGTCTGTGCATTATGCCTGACAGCTTCAGGGTGGATGCAAACAATGAGGCTGTCCTTCGTCTGTTGTCGGCGTTATCTTGCTAATCAGGTGAAGCTGCGAACAAATATGAAGAAAGTATAATCAATATTTCTGCTTAAGATAAATGAATGTGTCACCACGTTAGCATTCTTTTCACTCGTGTGGTAATTCTTTTAGTTCATCAAGTAGATTCAACTCTGATTGTAATCTCTTAACCCTCCACTCTCTGCACGTGGAATGCCATGTCTCTGAATATATCTGAGAACCAGAGAACAGCTTTCAGTTTCTTCCCCCCCTCCCCTCCCTCACCTCCCTCCCCACTCTGTAAACTGTTTTGCTAACGCGTATAGAAGTGTCCTTGTTTCAGAGAGAACATGCAAATGTTTTGCGTAAAGTTTATGTGCACAGTTGACCTTCTTTCTTCCGCCAGCTCCCTTTGTGCCTGACCGTCTGAGCATCGCGGTGGTCGAGGATGAGGACCTCGACCTTTCCTTCACCACGAGGAGTAGTGAGAGGATGGTGATGTGGGAGAGGGAACCTACCGGGTCCAGACGCTGGCGGAAGGCTACCCTCACCAACGACAGTCGACTGATCATCCCACATTTCCAGTTGTCCGACGCTGGCCTGTATTCTGTTGCTCCCTACAACTCGGCCGTCTTGCCTCGCGTGAAGCGATCAGATGTTACAACTTTCAGCCTCTTGGTGAGACGTAAGTGATCAACAGAGTCTGTACTGACACAGTGGAAACCCACCTAATTACACCTTGTTGACGCCTCCTGATCACCTTAATGAACGGATGCCGTTGCTTTGTACTGAACTGTTCCTTGTCTGATTTCCAGGGTAATGATATTCTCTTGTCATCAACACAGCGCAATATTATGACAATATTCTGATCAGTCACAGCAGGCATTGTTCTGTATGACAGCTGGTGGTGTTCTGAGCGGTAGGTGTGTGTTCAGACCTCTGGCGCTGGCTGTTCTGTATGACAGATGAGAGTGGCAGGGATGGGAAACAGATCCATAAGCCCCCCTCTCACCTCCCCACCTCAACATGACCTACAGGTGGCCTGATCTATTACAAACTCTCGTTTTCGTTGATTTATGTTCTTGCACCATAACGTTTTCTAAGTCACTTTACTTCTGTTATGAATTCTGATGAAATTCAATAAAGATTAAACCACATGGGGGACGTCGGAAGCACCCTATCACAATAGATGGCTAAGGTCAAGTTGAAGAGAGGAGCGATCCTCTTCTTTCCTACCACGGCTCCGTTAAGCGACCTATGTGGCACACGGCTCTGTAGGCGTCCTGAGCAAAGTCCCCTTTCCTCACCCACGGTTATATGTTGGCGTCATCACTTATCCGGCGGACAAATGATCTGGATTAACGATACTTTCAGGCTGCCCTCCTCATCGATTTGGCCCACTCTGTTCCTATTGGTGTCCAGACTGCATGAACGGCGGAATGTGTGACGACTTCACCGGTGACTGTCTATGTACCCCATGGTTCTCTGGGGACCGCTGCCAGACGTGTAAGTTGTCGTACTTGATCCTTGCATAGGAGAAGTATTATATACTACATTTATTATACTTTGTCATTGTCTCCCGCGTTAGCGAGGTAGCGCAAGGAAACAGACGAAAAAACGGCCCAACCCACCCGCATACGCATGTATATACATACACGTTCACACACAGCACACACATATATATATATATATATATACATCTCAACGTATACATATATATACACACACAGACATATACATATATACACATGTACATAATTCATACTGTCTGCCCTTATTCATTCTCGTCGCCACCCCGACACACATGAAATAACAACCCCCTCCCCCGCATGTGCGCGAGGTAGCGTTAGGAAAGACAACAAAGGCACATTCATTCAGCCTCTAGCTATCATGTATAATGCTCCGAAACCACAGCTCCCTTTGCACATCCAGGCCCCACAAAACTTTCCATGGTTTACCTCAGGCACTTCACATGCCCTAGTTCAATCCATTGACTGCACGTCGACCCCGGTATACCACATGATTTTTTATGGCTTCTGATAAATGTAAATGTTAGTTTTGTTATGATTTATTTTTATTGTTTACATATTTGTGTATGTAGAATCATTTTAGATAAATGTAAATATGATTATTCTGCAATTTTTATGTTGATAATTAAGATTTGTATCTCCTAATAATAGATCAATTTTTCTTTATCTATAATGTAGTTCACGAAAATTATTTTACTGACATATTTAGTGGTAAAAGTATGATTTCTTGTTTTTTGACGTATGAATTGATTAGTTTTATAGAACATGAGCGTCTTCCATTAAGGAGTAACTGTACAAGAACCTTTTTTTGTCCTTGGCTCTACCTAACCGTTAGGCAATGTCACCTGTGTCCTTAAACATCACTTATTTTCTGTACCTTGTCTCTGTCGTTACCATTGGGAAAGGTTTTATGGCTAAAATTCAAAGCATTAGGTTCGTTAAGGCTTTAGGGAAAAGAGGAAACTATATAGGTGGGAAGATGGGTGGTCTATGTAAAATGATTGGGGTAAGAATTATAGCTCCGTGAAATATAGCTTTACAGGTAATTATATAAACTTTATACATATTTTCATGAATAATTTTACTAAGGATTTCATGAACAGTCCAAAAGAAAATAGACTCCCAGATCGCTACACATGATTTGCCAGGACCAGGAGTTTAATTAGTAGATTGAACAGAACACTGCGGAGAACATTTTGATTGACTCCAGATAAATCTTGTGTGTGTGTGTTCCGGACGTTGCCATATATACCTGAAACTGTTGCCCAGAACCTGAGGTTCATGTGCCATGTAACTCTGGTAATTCGGTAGACATTCACACAACCAAAGAGAGCCATATTGTTGCGAGAATCATAAAGTTCCGACAGTTCCGACGCTGTGGGAGGTAATAGCCAGCATGATGGAGAGCATTATGTGAATGTAAATCTGCTGCACGGTGCAACTAAGGGACTTGTGCGTCAAAGAAAACGTCTGTTATGACGCACATACTGCGTCAAAGAAAACGTCTGTTTTGACGCCCATACTGCTGAAAATAGCAAAAAAGCAAAAATGGCGTTTTATGGTTATGTTAGAAGCATGAGTCATTATCGGTCAACTGGACCATTAGATATGGATAATGGTGACTTTATCTAACACTCCGAAACTATGGCAAAAATTTCTTTTTCTTTTTTATCTATGAAGTTGAAACCAAAACTCGTGTTTTTTTTGTTTTTACCACAGATTTGTTTTCGTTGGAATCCGTCATTCTACTCTGACCACATTAATCTGTGAGTTTCTGACATCTTCCACTATAACAAACAGGCTCGTTAGAACCACAATGGACTGCTCCTGTTTGAATCCCTTTGTATGATAATGTCTTGAGGACCATAATTTTTCTGAGAGCCACAACGCTGAGTCGTGACGTTATGAGAGCCACAATTTTTATGAGTTCCATAGCGTTGTGAATGTCAGTGTTGTGAGAGCCACAATGCCGCGAGAACCACTTAATACCTGTGATGTACATGTTAGTCACCTGTTAAATCATACGTGACTGGCAGGTCTTGGTGTTGATCTGAAAACGTTGTCATTAGTCGCTCTTTTAGGGGGAGCCATGTGTCTATTGAAAGAAGAATCATGTCAAGTGGTGTTTGATGTGTTGTTCTATTTATTCTCCCTAAAGTTTAATGATACTCTCTTACCCCAGCTCTCATTTGCCCTCTTTTTCAACCCTTGCCCCTTCCTCTTCACCTCCTGCCGCTTTCTTTTATACATCTCCAAGTCATTTGCACTCCTTCCTTGTAAGTATCGTCCAAACGCCTCTCTTTTCTCCTTCACTAACAACTTTACTTCTTCATCCCACCACTCACTACCCTCTCTAATCTGCCTACCTCCCACCTGTCTCATGCCACATGCATCTTTTGCACATGCCATCACTGCTTCCCAAAATACATCCCATTCCTCACCCACTCCCCTCACGTCATTTGCTCTCACCTTTTGCCACTCTACACTCAATCTCTCCCGGTACTTCCTCACACAAGTCTCCTTTCTGAGCTCAATTACTCTCACCACTCTCTTCTCCCAACATTTTCCCTTCTTTTTGAAAACCTCAACAAATCTTCACCTTCGCCTCCACAAGATAGTGATAAGACATCCCTCCAGCTTCCCCTCTAAGCATATTAACATCCAAAGTCTCTATTTTACACACCTATCAATTAACACGTAGTCCAGTAATGCCCTTTGACCATCTCTCTTACTCACCTATATCTCTCTTTTTAAACCAGGTATTCCCAATCACCAGTCTTTTTTCAACACACAAATCCACAAGCTCTTCACTTTTTCCATTCGCAATGCTGAATACCCCATGTACACCAATTATACCCTCAACTACCACATTACTCAGCTTCGCACTTAAATCACCCATCATTAATACCCGATCTCGTGCATCAAAGTTGCTGACACACTCATTCAGCTGCTCCCAAAACACTTGCCTCTCATGATCTTTCTTATGACCAGATGCATATGCACCAATAATCACCCATCTCTCTCCATCCATTTTAGTTTTTACCCACATCAATCTAGAATTTACTTTCTCACACTCTATCACACATTCCCACAACTCCTGCTTCAGGAGTAGTGCTACTCGTTCCTTAGCTCTTGTCCTCTCACCAATCCCTGACTTTACTCCCAAGACCAAACCATTCTTCCCCTTTTCCAGCCATACTTGGATTACCTGATACTCTTGGCGAAATCAAAGGAGAGGGTATCCAGGTGTGTCTTCCAAGCCCCTTCGGCTGCCGCTGTTCTCCGGGATACACGGGTCCCAAGTGTGACACAGGTGAGACTTTGAGATTTCTCATACGGCTTGTGCATAAGGGACAGTGGAGCACATCTTCCTGTGAATCTGTCATTCCTATCTCCATGTGATGAATGCTTCAGTGCCGCGCGTGAAAGCGAACCAGTGTTATAAGAAACGAATCTCCTGAGACAAGCTTTTTAATGGCACAGGTTGTCTTACTTTTTAATGGCACAGGTTGTCTTGCTTTTTAATGGCACAGGTTGTCTTGCTTTTTAATGGCACAGGTTGTCTTGCTTTTTAATGGCACAGGTTGTCTTGCTTTTTAATGGCACAGGTTGTCTTGCTTTTTAATGGCACAGGTTGTCTTGCTTTTTAATGGCACAGGTTGTCTTCGTAGTGGACGGGACGTGGGCTGTTCCCAGGCCTGTGAGAACTGCAAGGTGACCTGTGAAGAAACGGACGGCTCTTGTTACGAGGTTACTCCTGATCCATGTTCTAAAGGTCAGCATTGTGTCTGTATTGAGTATCGTTCTTAGCGTCCTAGCTGACATTGGCCCGCTCATTTGTCAGGGAAGTAAGTTACCCTTGATCACTCCTAACTGATGGTCATTTTTCCTGTGATTATAATGGGTCACTTTTCCTGTGATTATAATGGGTCATTTTTACTGTGATTAGAAAGGGTCATTTTTACTGTGAATATAATGGGCCATTTTTCCTGTGATTAGAATGGGTCATTTTTCCTGTGATTAGACTGGGTCATTTTTCCTGTGATTATAATAATGATCATCTGCTTTTTTTTCATCTTTCTCGTTTTGTTTTTGCTTTGTTCATCATTTCTACATCATTTTTTCTTTTTCTTTTCTCATTATCTTCTGATATTTTTTGTTATTGCTCTGTTCAGTTTAAGCTTTTCTTTTTTAAATGTTATTTACTTCATCCTGGCCACTGCTTACGCCCTTATTTCTGTGGGCTATTTGCATACCTTTTAATAAAAAAAAAATCTTAATCTCTCTTTTGTCCGATATTGCTTTCCCGCAATGCCCTCCACTGTAGCCATGAGTGATGCAACTTATCTATACATAATGTGTGACTCAGACCAGACCCGACTGAACCATTTGAACTGAGACTTAGACCAGACCTTAGTAAATCGTTTGAACTGAGACTTAGACCAGACCTTAGTGAATCATTTGAACTGAGACTTAGACCAGACCTTAGTGAATCATTTGAACTGAGTCTTAGACCAGACAAGACTGAACCATTTGAACTGAGACTTAGACTAGACCAGACTGAACCATTTGAATCGATGAGGCGGATTTCCCTGTGTGTTCATAAGGATGAACGCCAGATATCCTTGAGGCTTCCTTTTTTTTCCATTAAAGTCTTGCTCTTCTCCATCAAAGTCATCCTTATCCATAAAAGTCTTGTGTTATAGGAAATTATACGTTGTTAGTAGTACTGCTGCGCTGAAATAAGGTGCAGGTAAGTTTGCACTTCTTTGTGCTGGTCTTGACATTGCGAAACCTGGGATGATAGGATGACTTCTGGCAGTGTCCTCAGCAGGTGAGTCTTGCTCACACACCAGGAGCGTCCTCAGCAGGTGAGTCTTGCTCACAGGCCAGCAGTGTCCTCAGCAGGTGAGTCTTGCTTACAGGCCAGCAGTGTCCTCAGCAGGTGAGTCTTGCTCACACACTAGCAGTGTCCTCAGCAGGTGAGTAGTCTTCCTCACACACCAGCAGTGTCCTCAGCAGGTGAGTCTTCCTCACACACCAGCAGTGTCCTCAGCAGGGGTGTTGCCTCACACAGGGAAGCTGGGACTGCCACGCCTACGCAAGCCTCCAAAGATCACCAGCTTCCAGGCAGACAGCGCCGAAGTCTCCTTCCAGGCGTGGAATCCAGACTACGACGATGGACAGATGACACGAGGGAAGATATCTGGCTACATCTTGGTGCTCACAGTGAGTATGGCAGACTTCTGAGGTGGCGACTCATGCTGTGGTATTGGCTGCCAGTGACTGAACTATGGCTGCCAGTGACTGCTGCACATTGTGTCCTACAAAGAGAATTATAAGAATGAATATGATAATAATTATAATACTGGTAATGATAATGATAATACTGGTAATGATAATGATAATACTGGTAATAATGGTGATAATTCTGGTAATGATAATGATAATATTTACGATAATGATACCCTTTTGGGGGTAAGGGAGAGAGAACACCGGTCGCTCGTATTCTTTCTCTACGTGTCGTGGAAGGCGAATAAGACGGATGATAGTGGTGCGGGGGGAGGAGAAGGAGGCTGGAAAGCCTCCCCTCCTGTATTACTTTCCAGCAGAAGGAACAGAGCAAAGAAGCCAAGTGAGGATCCACCCCCTTATAAGGTTCAGTCACCTGTTCTTGGCACTACCTTGCGAAAGCGGGAAATGGCTTATTAAATGAGATGTAGTCAGAGGCACGAAATTGTACACAGAAAATTCAAACTGTATTAAGAATGGATCCTTTTAGAAGAGGAGGGAAGAGGGTCTTTACGGCACCAGCTGACATTTTAGCGATTATTTGGAAGTGCTTACAATGACTGGGGTGTGAGTGCTTCCGTGACGGTCAGTAAGTTCCCCGATTGGCCTCGATGGGCTCGTGCTGACAAACTGCAACTTGGGGACGGGGGATCTTATGATGGGAAATGACGGTGGCTGGTCTCGTGCCGTGCCTATATCTCAAACTGTCGAGTAGGATTCCAAGTTGGACCGAGGATGATCGTGTGTGCCTTTTTGTTATCACTTTTTCTCTACCAGTCTACATTGTGTGATGGTTGAGGACGATGGCCAAGTAGGGAGTCTTGGTGCTTTAGATCTACTGTGAACATTCATTTGCTCGGTTTACCATCCAGAGTAATAACGAAAAGCTTTGTGGACTAAACAACCTGGAGGCGCTTGGGGACTAGGAACCAATAAGAAATGGAACGGAATTGAAAGCGAGGCGAATGATATGCCTGGCTATGGTCTTTGTTTGGTTGCTAGCTACTTTGTTGGCCGTAGTCCAGTTGTGGAGATTGGTAATAATGCTTTTATTTCTGGAGGAGGATGCAATTGGAGGAGTAGTTTTGTCAGTTCCGACACCACTAGTAGAGTGGTCGATGCACATTCATCGAAATGGTGCATCCATCAAAGCGATATTGATAAGGACATGGGCACATATGAAGGACACATGTTCGTACCTTGTAGAATACCAAGATGGGAAGTGGAGATGACCACTTGGAAGCGTACAGCCTGACGACATTCATTGAGAAAGTCTACGGTTCTTCATAGTCCACGGTCCATGGCTTTGTTGATGATGCTTGGCTTGCCTGGGTCGTAACGTAGATGACAGACAAGAAGGTACCGCGAAAGATGTATAGTTCGCTGACGGAGGCAGTGTGTATCGGAGTAGATCCTCGTGCGGAGAAACAGCCGAGCGTCTACGAAACTTGCATATCCGAATCTCTTAACGGAGTAAACCTACATTAAAGTCTTCCATTTAGCGGGGTAGCTTCAGCGATTGCGGGAAGCAACTGATGAGAGAACAACAGATGGGTATTTGGGTCAGCTTCATAGTTTGTAGGTGTAATAGAACGGTATGCATCCCGAGGCTCTGTCATCGTCTGGCCACTGCAAGTCCTTGTACAAATTCCTGGAGGAACTGGGGTGGAAAGTAGGTCTAAACGCGGGTGGTGTAAAGATGGGAGAAGGCTTCTGGCATTTGGTGGTGACCTGAGCCTCCACTCGAGAGGTGATTAAGTGGGTTGATGGAGTCTGCATGTTCAAACAGCTCATCCCTTTCCCATACCACTGGCTGATGATGGACTTTACCCACTGCACTTGTATAACGAATTTGGTTCGTAACAGAGGGACTTCTGGAGGTTAGTGGTGTTGTAGGAGAGTCTGTGTAACCGCTGATGCTCTGTATTCGTCTTTTAATGCTGGATGTGGTGTTGGGCACGACTACTAGATGGTGTTGAATACTTTACTGTGTGTTTGTGCTCGTACACTTTCGTGACAGTAGTCTAACTACCCCATTTAGTCTGTGTCTTCCATGCTTAGCTCTCCAGGCCAGGGACACTGAACAAGCCAATGAGCAAAGTAAAATATTATGGAATGGATGATCAGACTTTCTTGTTCTTCGGCCTCAAATGTTGGGTGTTAGTGGGCGAAGGCGACCATGAAACTGTAGTGTGTATACAGCATGACCAAGGGATGATAATTGCCTGGATCTATAGGCACTGGTCTGCCATACAAGGTAAAAACAAGATGTCTATATAACAATATTGACTGATGGTAATAGTTACCAGTGAGATATTCAGTCACAGCTCCCAGTCATTGATGCTGAATGATCCTCACAGCTCCCAGTCATTGGTGCTGAATCATCCTCACAGCTCCAGTCAGTGATGCTGACGGATATAGTTACAGCTGAGAGTGTTGAATGGGTTACCTGTTATAAATTGTTGTGTATCGGTCATGGGAACAGACCAGTACACTCAATGCAAAAGTTTCGTGTTGATGAAAAGCCCATTTTCTTAAATCCGTGTTTATAATTTTCAAAATGCCACATGCCCTTGTCTAATGGTAGGTGTATCTTTCTAATAAGACATTCCATTCGCCTAAAATATATGTATATATATATATATATATATATATATATATATATATATATATATATATATATATATATATATATGTATATATATATATTTTATCTATTTTGCTTTGTCGCTATCTCCCGCGTCAGCGAGGTAGCGCAAGGAAACAGACGAAAGAATGGCCCAACCCGCCCACATACACATGTATATACATACACGTCCACATACGCAAATATACATACCTATACATCTCAATGTACACATATATATACACACACAGACATAAACATGTATACACATGTACACAATTCATACTGTCTGCCTTTATTTGTTCCTTTTCCCTTAAGTATCTGATCCTCAAGTGTAACCTGAGTTCTCTGTTCGACACAGGCAGCCGACGGTCGAGAGATGACACAAGCCACCGTCAAACCTCCCTCATGGCCACTGGCTGGCCTCCAGCCCGCGACGACATACGGAGTTCGAGTGTTAGTCGAGGTGGAGCATCGAAGTAAAATCTGTGTGGCGAGTGGTAACGGACGAGAGAGGGTCTACACAACGAAGTTCACAACCAGCTGCCTTAGTAGTATGTTAAGACACTGATGAGTGTTCCAATGTAAGAGTAGACAGATGTCTTTAGGATGAGTCTCGTTCACACTATTTGAGAAGGAAGGGAATGTTTGGTTGTGAAATGCCATCCCACACACCCTACACAGCTTATCGCCATGACATGTTTTTCACTCGGTAAATATACCTGAAGAAATCTCCTTCGACTTTTGAGTTATCAGGTGGCCAGTCGGGCTCAGTGATTAGGAGAGACATTAGCCGAGGTACGAGATTATTCTTGTTTTATTTATTTTTCTTTTAAAGGTGTTCGAGAACATCCAGGTCCTCGAATGCCTGATGATGATCACAGTGGGTAGCTTAATGTTGGTGGACTGCTCCTGGTTATCAGTGTGGCTCGCGTGTGGTGGCGTGGCTCTTATGGTGCAGTGTTGGTGTGGCTATCATCATGTACTGTTGGTGTGGTTATTCACGTGGTGATGTGGCCACGAGCATCAGATTTCATTCTCATTTTGAATGGATAATCACAAGAAGGTAATTACGCACAGAGTTTGAACAAGACGAGTGTACAATTCGTCCCCAGCGACAGAGTAATGAATGATGAACATCACTTAGAGATGGAGCCCCCACGAGATGTTATATGATTATATCTTACTAGTTTGACGACGCCATCATTGAATTAGGCCTTCAAAAGGTGCAGATACAGAGCAACTAGAGGCCATAACATGAAATCAGAAAAGGTATAGAGAGGGAGGTACCCATTTACTCAACATCAGTGGAGCGAATATATCGGAAGATCTTGGTGATACAAATGCGAATGTGGATATCATGCAGAAGTTTAAGACACTGTACGTTGAAGTAACACTTGCCTCAACAACCCAGAGCCACCACTCCTGACACTTGCCTCACCCATAGAGCCAACACTCCTGACACTTGCCTCACCCCCAGAGCCAACACTCCTGACACTTGCCTCACCCCCAGAGCCAACACTCCTGACACTTGCCTCACCCCCAGAGCCAACACTCCTGACACTTGCCTCAACAACCCAGAGCCACCACTCCTGACACTTGCCTCAACAACCTAGAGCCAACACTCCTGACACTTGCCTCACCCCCAGAGCAGCCATCACTAATGATGCTGTCTCCCCCCCCCCCCCCGAGCCATCACGTCTGATAATGTCACCCCCAGAGCCACCACCCCTGACACTTGCCTCACCCCCAGAGCCACCACCCGTGATACTTGTCTCACCCCCAGAGCCACTGATGCTAATCTTCGTTTCCCCAGAGCCACCGTCACCAACCGGCGTCACTGTGTCGAACGTGACCTCCAGCACCTTCCTAGTGAAGTGGCAGGTGAGTGACTCTACCTGGCAAGGTGGCAGATGACTCACATTAAAGTTGCTAGTGAGTCAGTATGTGACCCTACTTAGCAAGGTAGCAAGTGACTCATATTAAGGTGACTGATGAGTCAGTAGGTGACCCTACCTGACAAGGTAGGAGGTGATTCATATTAAGGTGACCGGTGAGTCAGTAACTGATATAATGATTAACAAGGTGGAAAGACAGCATCACTAATCTCTCACACCTCATCCTCGACAGGGCGTACCCAACATGGAGCTCTGTAACTTCACGTACTGTCTTCGTATTCAGGATGATTACTTCTACCCAAATGCGACAGAATACATGGTCTCTGGGCTCCAACCTTACACCAATTACAGTATCTCCTTGTGGGCTTATCACATGCCCACTCATGCTTTCAGTTCGGAGGTTCCGTTTCTCATAGGAGCGAGGACTTTACCCACTGGTGAGTGCATGGACGTGCTCTGAATGTTAGTGTTAAGTTTAATCATGAGGTTTTAAGTGCATAAATCGCCAACGAGTGTCGATTTGAGTGTGAGTTTAATGTTTATTTCAGTCTACCCTTAAATGTGTATATGACGATATATATATATATATATATATATATATATATATATATATATATATATATATATATATATATATATATATATATATATCGCTGGAGACAGGGGAGAAAGAATACTTCCCACGCATTCCTCACGTGTCGTAGAAGGCGACTAAATGGGACGGGAGCAGGGAGGCTAGAAACCATCCCCTCCTTGTATTTCAACTTTCAAAAAAGGGGAAACAGAAGAAGGAGTCACGCGAGGAGTGCTCATTTTCCTCTAAGGCTCAGATTGGAGTGTGTTTGAGGAAAGGAACCTGGATGTTTTGGGTCTGAGTGAAACGAAGCTCAAGGGTAACGGGGAAGAGTGGTTTGGGAATGTTTTGGGAGTAAAGTCAGGGGTTGGTGAGAGGACAAGAGCAAGGGAAGGAGTAGCACTACTCCTGAAACTGGAGTGGTGAGAGTATGTGAAAGAGTGTAAAAAAGTAAACTCTAGATTAATATGGGTTAAATCAAAAGTGGATGGAGAGAGATGGGTGATTATTGGTGCCTATGCACCTGGGCATGAGAAGAAAGATTATGAGAGGTAAGTGTTTTGGGAGCAGCTGAGTGAGTGTGTTAGTAGTTTTGATGCACGAGACCGGGTTATAGTGATGGGTGATTTGAATGCAAAGGTGAGTAATGTGGCAGTTAAGGAAATAATTAGTGTACATGGGGTGTTCAGTGTTGTAAATGGAAATAGTGAAAAGCTTGTAGATTTATGTGCTGAAAAAGGACTGGTGATTGGAAATACCCGGTTTAGAAAGAGAGATATACATAAGTGTACGTATGTAAGTAGGAGAGATGGCCAGAGCGTTATTGGATTACGTGTTAATTGATAGGCGCGCGAAAGAGAGACTTTTGGATGTTAATGTGCTGAGAGGTGCAACTGGGGGATGTCTGATCATTATCTTGTGGAGGCGAAGGTAGATATTTGTAGAGGTTTTCAGAAAAGAAGAGTGAATGATGGGGTGAAGAGAGTGGTGAGAGTAAGTGAGCTTGGGAAGGAGACTTGTGTGAGGAAGTATCTAGGGAAGCAGTGATAGCTTGAGCAAAAGATGCTTATGGCATGAGAAGCGTGGGAGGTGGGCAGGTTAGAAAAGGTAGTGAGTGGTGGGATGAAGAAGTAAGATTGTCAGTAAAAGAGAAGAGAGAGGCATTTGGACGATTTTTGCAGGGGAATAATGGAAATGACCGGGAGATGAATAAAAGAAAGAGGCAGGAGGTCAAGAGAAAGGTGCAAGAGGTGAAAAAGAGGGCAAATGAGAGTTGGGATGAGAGAGCATCATTAAATCTTAGGGAGCATAAAAAGATGTTTTGGAAGGAGGTAAATAAAGTGCGTAAGACAAGAGAATAAATGGGAACATCGGTGAAGGGGGCTAATGGGGAGGTAATAACAAGTAGTGGTGATGTGAGAAGGAGATGGAGTGAGTATTTTAAATGTTTGTTGAATGTGTTAGATGATAGAGTGGCAGATATAGGGTGTTTTGGTCGAGGTGTTGTGCTAAGTGAGAGGGTTAGGGAGATTGATTTGGTAAACAGAGAAGAGGTAGTAAAAGCTTTGCGGAAGATGAAAGCCGGCAAGACAGCGGGTTTGGATGGTATTGCAGTGGAATTTATTAAAAAGGGGGTGACTGTATTGTTGACTGGTCTGGGGTAAACCATGGAAAGTTTTGTGGGGCCTGGATGTGGAAAGGGAACTGTGGTTTCGGTGCATTATACATAACATTTAGAGACTGAGTGTGGATGAATGTGGCCTTTGTTGTCTTTCCTAGCGTAACTCGCGGGCATGCGGGGGGAGGGGGTTGTCATTTCATGTGTGGAGGGGTGGCGACGTGAATGAGTAAAGGCGGCAAGTGTGAATCATGTACATGTTTTTATATGTATATGCCTGTGTATGTATATATATGTATATGTTGAAATGTATAGGTATGTATATGTGCGTGTGTGGACGTATATGCATATACATGTGTATGTGGGTGGGAAAATGTTGTTGGCCACGTGGATGAGTATTTGTTTTTCGATGTTAGTTTCATAAATGAGTAATTGTTATTGTTAGTGTTGATGTTGGCCGTACGCCTGAATGACTTTGTCGTTCTCTCTCCAGTCCACCTCATTAAACTGACACGTTGGCTTATATTCACCACAATTTCTCTTCACAGTCTATCATATACTGTCTACCATACCGTCTACCATATACTGTCTACCATACTGTCTAGCATACCGTCTACCATATACTGTCTACCATACTGTCTGTCATACCGTCTACCATACTGTCTACCATATACTGTCTATCATACTCTAGACATTGGAAACAGCCGTGTACCATAGCATGATATACTTAGCCTGGGTTTATATAAGAATATATTCGTATATGACGACGCTATATGTGTGTGCTCTAATCATACACCCTTTAAGGGTATTATACACCCTTTATGTGAGTGTTGTTAAGGGTATTATACACGCCTTGTGTGAATGTGTTGTTAAGGGTATTATACACCCGTTTGTGTGAGTGTGTCGGTACCAGACCTTGGAAAGAAGAGAGAGAGAGGGGGAGGAGTGAGTTCTTTACGATCATCCGTAGCTAGCTATCCTCAGCTGTCGAAAGTTACCAATCAGTCTCAAATTCTTTTCTCTTATATTTTCTCTTCAAGTGTATGAATGACGACGCCATTTGTCTCACATGTAACCCCAAAATTAATTTCTCTCTCTCTCTCTCTCTCTCTCTCTCTCTCTCTCTCTCTCTCTCTCTCTCTCTCTCTCTCTCTCTCTCTCTCTCTCTCTCACTCTCTCTCTCTCACAGTACCGGGTCGGGTGGCGGGCCTAAAGGTGGTGGACAGGACAGCCACGTCGCTCGTCCTTGCGTGGCGCGACCCGGAGGATCGCCCACCCAAAGGCCAGCTCGAGGCGTTCAAGCTACACTGGAGGAAGAGAGGGGAGCCGTCATGGAGTCTGGAGACGTTATCACCTGGCGCCAGTAACTCCTTCACTCTTGACAACCTCGAACCCGGGAAAGAATACAGCGTCCGGGTAAGCTATGGCACCTCCGCCCACCACCACTACCACCACCGTCCCTTTACGTGAGTAATTGCCTTTTCGTAGGAGACGGGGGAGGGTGGAGGGGAGGGGGTGGTGGGGGGTTGACTTTCGTGTTGGGGGAGGGGGAGGGGGGGGGGGGAAGGCCGGGGGAGAACGGCCTTCCCTCCCTCCTCCCCTCCCCCTCCCCCTCCTCCCTCCCCCCCCCCCGCTCCCCATATCACCTAAACAATCTATATCATACCACCTCCTCAATTCACTCATATTCAGTTGTTGTGGTTGTCGTTGTTATCTCTTGCATAATTTCATGGCATGTCGTCTGGTTTCTCTTTATCTACAACACTCGAAGAACTTGTCCACGTCATCGATTTAATCTTATAAGAGGTTGTGAAGCAGGTTGTAGCAGGGGCATGGCGCTCGTTGACCCCTCCCTCCTCGCCCATCCAGAGTGCCTGATCCACACTGGTCAGACATCCACCCCCACTGTGTACCACTGTAAGCTCTTCTCTCCCACGTTACCGGTAATCTCCCCTCCTCTCCCTCAGTAATCCTTTCCCCTCTTCCCAGGTGACCATATCCCATCTCTTCTCCCCTCCCATTTCTTGGTACGTTTCTCCCACCTCACCAGTCGGCTGTATTCAAGGGGGTCGCCACAACCTCCACACTCGCTCCTACCCTTACCACACCGATCACAACACACTTCAACCATCCCTTTAAGTAATCAGTGGTTGATACATTCCATTTTCTGTTTGCAGGTCAGGGCTAAGAATGCTGGCGTTTTGGAATACGGTCAATTCGCATCTCTCACTATCAGAACCCTACAGATGAGTACGTATGTCATTTTGTGTTGATTTTGTACCCTGTTTATATATATATATATATATATATATATATATATATATATATATATATATATATATATATATATATATATATATCATTTTTTTCATTTTCTGTTGATGTTCACGAAAATGATGTGATATGATGCCATATCGCTTCAGCATCATCTAATTGATTAAGATGATGTCGGTGCATGGTAAAGCTGTAGGTTCGTTAAAATGGTCTTCAAAAGATACTGTGGTCTTCGGTCGATCTTCCTTCACATGATTATGGTTAGATTATAGTGCGATATGTGGTGTTAGGTGGGTATAGTTCGTTCATTCCCTGAATTATCAGAAATGGGAAATTATGTTGCACATGTATTATTATATCGATGTTACCTTGTCAACAAACTGTTACACACGTGTTACCTCACCACACTGTTACACACGTGACACCGTCACCACACTGTTACACACGTGACATCGTCACCCCACTGTTACACACGTGATACCGTCACCACACTGTTACACACGTGACATCGTCACCACACTGTTACACACGTGATACCGTCACCACACTGTTACACACGTGACACCGTCACCCCACTGTTACACAGGTGACACCGCCACCCCACTGTTACACAAGTGACACCGTCACCACACTGTTACACACGTGACATCGTCACCACACTGTTACACACGTGACACCGTCACCACACTGTTACACAAGTGACGTCATCACAGCATCATCAATTGTTTATCTTTAATCTGTAGATCTCCCACACTAATCATCTATCCCCACCTTTGATGTCACAGATCTCCCACACTAATCATCCATCCCCACCTTTGATGTCACAGATCTCCCACACTAATCATCCATCCCCACCTTTGATGTCACAGATCTCCCACACTAATCATCCATCCCCACCTTTGATGTCACAGATCTCCCACACTAATCATCCATCCCCACCTTTGATGTCACAGATCTCCCACACTAATCATCCATCCCCACCTTTGATGTCACAGATCTCCCACACTAATCATCCATCCCCACCTTTGATGTCACAGATCTCCCACACTAATCATCCATCCCCACCTTTGATGTCACAGATCTCCCACACTAATCATCCATCCCCACCTTTGATGTCACAGATCTCCCACACTAATCATCCATCCCCACCTTTGATGTCACAGATCTCCCACACTAATCATCCATCCCCACCTTTGATGTCACAGATCTCCCACACTAATCATCCATCCCCACCTTTGATGTCACAGATCTCCCACACTAATCATCCATCCCCACCTTTGATGTCACAGATCTCCCACACTAATCATCCATCCCCACCTTTGATGTCACAGATCTCCCACACTAATCATCCATCCCCACCTTTGATGTCACAGATCTCCCACACTAATCATTCATCCCCACCTTTGATGTCACAGATCTCCCACACTAATCATCCATCCCCACCTTTGATGTCACAGATCTCCCACACTAATCATCCATCCCCACCTTTGATGTCACAGATCTCCCACACTAATCATCCATCCCCACCTTTGATGTCACAGATCTCCCACACTAATCATCCATCCCCACCTTTGATGTCACAGAGCCGTCTGCCCCACGGGGTTTGGTGGTGGTGTTCGCTGCGCAGACAGACCTCGTCATCCGGTGGGAAGAACAAGAGACAACAGCAGGTGACCCCATTTCCCACTACACCGTCTCGACCCAGATCGTCCAGCCCTTCGGCAGCCAGCGACCGATCACCCACCACACCACAGCTACTTCCGAGCGGGTCTGGATGTTGATGATGAAATGATTTTGATGTTTTGTTTGTCCGTTTTGCTTGAGCGGGAGCAGCGGGGGCGGGGGCGTAGATTATGGCTGGGTTCCACGGGCGGTTTGAAAGACATACACACGTCCATGCCTGAGAAAAGAAGTTTACGTGGTTGTGCCATTCATTGGTGTGTGTGTGTGTGTGTGTGTGTGTGTGTGTGTGTGTGTGTGTGTGTGTGTGTGTGGTGAGGGGATGGGTGGGGGGTTGTGAGACCTGGGTTCATGCTGGTGATCTTGATGTTGTGAGTTGATTTCATTGTTGGTGTGGCTGGTGGTGTTGGTGATCAGGTCGTGAGCGGCGAGGATCACATTGGTGACGATGATGTGGATCAGTAGTGTGATGTTGATGATGGTGAGGATCAGTAATGTGATGGTGATGATGGTGAGGATCAGTAATGTGATGGTGATGATGGTGAGGATCAGTAGTGTGATGGTGAGGATGGTGAGGATCAGTAGTGTGATGGTGAGGATGGTGAGGATCAGTAATGTGATGGTGAGGATCAGTAATGTGATGGTGATGATGGTGAGGATCAGTAGTGTGATGGTGAGGATGGTGAGGGTCAGTAGTGTGATGTTGATGATGGTGAGGATCAGTAATGTGATGGTGATGATGGTGAGGATCAGTAATGTGATGGTGATGATGGTGAGGATCAGTAGTGTGATGGTGAGGATGGTGAGGGTCAGTAGTGTGATGTTGATGATGGTGAGGATCAGTAATGTGATGGTGATGATGGTGAGGATCAGTAATGTGATGGTGATGATGGTGAGGATCAGTGGTGTGATGGTGAGGATGGTGAGGGTCAGTAGTGTGATGTTGATGATGGTGAGGATCAGTAATGTGATGGTGATGATGGTGAGGATCAGTAATGTGATGGTGATGATGGTGAGGATCAGTAGTGTGATGGTGAGGATGGTGAGGGTCAGTAGTGTGATGTTGATGATGGTGAGGATCAGTAATGTGATGGTGATGATGGTGAGGATCAGTAGTGTGATGGTGATGATGGTGAGGATCAGTAGTGTGATGGTGATGATGGTGAGGATCAGTAGTGTGATGGTGATGATGATGTGGATCACTAGTGTGATGGTGATGATGGTGAGGATCAGTAATGTGATGGTGATGATGGTGAGGATCAGTAGTGTGATGGTGATGATGGTGAGGATCAGTAGTGTGATGGTGATGATGATGTGGATCACTAGTGTGATGGTGATGATGGTGAGGATCAGTAATGTGATGGTGATGATGGTGAGGATCAGTAGTGTGATGGTGACGATGGTGTAGATCAGTAGTGTGATGGTGATGATGGTGAGGATCAGTAATGTGATGGTGATGATGGTGAGGATCAGTAGTGTGATGGTGATGATCACTAGTGTGATGGTGATGATAGTGAGGGTCAGTTGTGTGATGGTGAGGATCAGTAGTGTGATGGTGATGATGGTGAGGATCAGTAGTGTGATGGTGATGATCACTAGTGTGATGGTGATGATCACTAGTGTGATGGTGATGATAGTGAGGGTCAGTTGTGTGATGGTGAGGATCAGTAGTGTGATGGTGATGATGGTGAGGATCAGTAGTGTGATGGTGATGATGGTGAGGATCAGTAGTGTGATGGTGATGATCACTAGTGTGATGGTGATGATAGTGAGGGTCAGTTGTGTGATGGTGAGGATCAGTAGTGTGATGGTGATGATGGTGAGGATCACTAGTGTGATGGTGATGATCACTAGTGTGATGGTGATGATCACTAGTGTGATGGTGATGATAGTGAGGGTCAGTTGTGTGATGGTGAGGATCAGTAGTGTGATGGTGATGATGGTGAGGATCAGTAGTGTGATGGTGATGATGGTGAGGATCAGTAGTGTGATGGTGATGATCACTAGTGTGATGGTGATGATCACTAGTGTGATGGTGATGATAGTGAGGGTCAGTTGTGTGATGGTGATGATCACTAGTGTGATGGTGATGATAGTGAGGATCACTAGTGTGATGGTGATGATCACTAGTGTGATGGTGATGATAGTGAGGGTCAGTTGTGTGATGGTGAGGATCAGTAGTGTGATGGTGATGATGGTGAGGATCAGTAGTGTGATGGTGATGATGGTGAGGATCACAGTTGAGGTTGGTGAGGATCAGGTAGGTGATGATGGCTGAGGATTAGACTCACAGGTGGTGGTGCAAATCAGGATTGGTGATTGTGGTGGTGAGGATCAAGACTGGTGTTGGTGGTGATGGTGGTGGTGGTGGTGGTGAGGATCAAGACTGGTGTTGGTGGTGATGTTGGTGGTGGTGATGGTGGTTGTGGTGGTGAAGATCAGAGTTGGTTATGCCACTTAAACTCCGTCCGTTCGGAACGTTTCGAATCACCGTGAACGACCCCAATGCTGAAGGACTCGAGCCTAGAGTTATCCCAGAGTCTCACCATTATCATAAACCAATTCGCTCCAAGCCAACAAGCTGTTGCTGACCATTCCCTCTTTACAACATGTTTGACATGTTGTAAAGGTGTTATGTTAGTTTCGTATGGATATGATGTTTACTAAAGATGCTAAATTTTCAGTCAGGTTTTCTTTGTAGTTACAACTCTTGCACATTGATGTTTACTCGTTGCATTCTTTTATCTGTACAGTTAGTTCCTCATGTCTAGCACTGCCGAGATCCTTGTCATTCCCATTACTATTTGTGCTCAGAGAGAGAGAGAGAGAGAGAGAGAGAGAGAGAGAGAGAGAGAGAGAGAGAGAGAGAGAGAAGCAGCTTGGAAGTTTGAGCTAACAAGTTTTTGAATTCAAGGGGACGTAGGAGGCTAGTCTAGGTAACTAGGATTCTTTATCTTAAGGATACTTTTATTCTCTTAATCCCATTCTTAGATCGCGGAGTTAAAGGCGGGTCAGCAGTACAAGGTGAGAGTGGCAGCGTGTACTAGCCAGTTGTGTGGTGATGAGACGCAGTTACTCGTATGGACCAAACCAACAACGCCTCATCCACGCTCAGGGGTCGAGTGGGTGGACGCCTCCGGTACCACCATCACCATCCGCCCACCGACCGTCACGAGCTTCCCCGTGTAAGTACAGTACCATGCACGCCTTTCACCCCTGCCGCTTCCTCTTGTACACCTCTCAGTCACTCGCACACCTTCCCTGCACGCATATGCCGTCCGCCTCTTATTTTCTCACTCGCATTTCAACATCATTTGACATAACATTACGTGATGACAGTACTCGCCCATGAGCGAGTAGCACTCTTTTTTTTTTTTCATCAGCCAATGACGACTTAAAGGTTCACCCACCGCATTCGGTGGATGAACCACTGTTGTCATCAGCTAGTTACCCTCACAACTTGACAATCCCTTAACTCTGCCAAACAACCTAGTCGTCTGCTGCTAATCTACGCGACTCGTACATACTACTGTCAGTCTTACGTTTCGCAATTGTTTGATATTCCTGGTTCCTCTCTTAAAAATGTGTTTCTCCTGGTCTCTCGATCTCTTTCTTTATCCGCGTCATGTGTTTCTCTTGCACATGTAAGCACTGTTTCCCTTTGGACACCTCCCGGTCTTCGCCCAGTTTTAGTTTCGTTCACTCTCACCTTTTGTTATTCTTCATTCAGTCTATCCTTGTGTCTATTCACTCAAGCATCTTTTACAAGCTGTGACATGTATTTTTATGTGAAAATGTGACGTGGATTGTGTCGAATGCTTTCTTTATATATATATATATATATATATATATATATATATATATATATATATATATATATATATATATATATATATATATATACATATATATATATATATATATATATATATATATATATATATATATATATATATATATGTGTGTGTGTGTGTGTGTGTGTGTGTGTGTGTGTGTGTGTTCATGTAATCTACTGTATTCCTATTTACGCGAGGGTGGCAATCCAAGGTCGGAAAAACATAGTTTTTTCTTCATTTTTGTCCATTTAACTTGACCATATCTTACCCAGTCTCCCTTGTAACCTAGTGACCATTATTTCTAGAAATCTATGTACATGTTATTACCCAAAATCTTTTGTACCTTACCCTTCATTCAATGCCTACATGTATAAAATCCTATTCTTCTTTTTTCTATAACTCGAACGTTGGCTTGCTGGGGGATTTATCCTGCCCCAAAGCAATGCTGACCACATGAAGCACAAACCGTGCCAGTGTTCTTAAAATGGTGTGCAGCTTCCAGTCAGGTGCCGTTGTCTTGTAAGGTTCTGTGTCTCCTCTCCGGCAGTTGGCAGTGGGTTGTTGTGTCGGAGGAGGAGGCGAAGTTGACGAAGGATTTGGCCGAAGATCTGGTTCTCAATGATGACCTTCCTTACCGTAAATCCAACTCACAGGTTTGGATAGCTGCCAAATTCGCCCTCGTAAGTAAATCATCGCTTCCACATATTTTCGTCTTCTCTAGAGTGATTCAGATATGCTTGCCAGTGCACAACACGCGTACCTACTTATATGACTAGAATTTCTCAGATTCTTGTATGCTTCAATAGGTTTTAAAGATGTTCATTTTTGCGGCAGTCGGTCTACCGTTAACCCAGCTGTTCATCCATCTCTAGTGGTTGGTTTATGAAATGGGTACCTGGATCGAGCTAGGGTATATATATATATATATATATATATATATATATATATATATATATATATATTGCGTTAATAGGATGGCCTTGATTAAGACCTCAGCCTCCCGTGCCGTCTCAGCTTACATTTATAAAAAAAGATATATGATTGAGAAAGTCTAAATTCACGTGGTCTATAGAGAAAAGGCAAAAAAAAAAATAGAAAAAAAAGAGTCTTTTTGCTTTCATGAACACGTTGCACAGATTGTTATACACACACTTGTACACCGGTCAGGAAATTTTGCTTGTATGTTCACCAATGATGGTATGATGGCAGGATGATGTTAACATCAGTGAGTTCGTCGTGGGCGACGGGAAACGTTACAGTACCTACTACAACCGTCCGCTGGAGACCAACACCAAGTACTGCTTAGCGGTCGTGACGGAAGCCAAAGCGGGTGAGTTATCTGTTCTTTCTCCTGCCTTTCCCTTGGTGCCTGAGACGGTGTATCCATACGTAGGAACCTCCTGTAGAAGGTAGAGCTTGTAGTACTTCTGTCACTATATGAGAAAACCTCCTGTAGAAGGTAGAGCATGTAGTATTTTTGTCACTATATGTAGAAACCTCCTGTAGAAGGTAGAGCTTGTAGCACTTCTGTCACCATACTTAGAAACCTCCTGTAGAAGGTAGAGCATGGAGGACTTCTGTCATTATATGTAGAAACCTCCTGTAGAAGGTACAGCATGGAGCACTTCTGTCAAGATACTTAGAAACCTCCTGTAGAAGGTAGAGCATGTAGCACTTCTGTCACTATATATAGAAACCTCCTGTACAAAGTAGAGCTTGTAGCACTTCTGTCACCATATGTAGAAACCTCCTGTAGAAGGTAGAGCATAAGCAATACTTCCGTCAGTATCTACAGCCTGTATCGCATGTAGTGTGGACAGATGTTTAGATACAGTCTGTCATTTTGATAGTGAGAAGAGACGTCAAAGAGGCAAATTTTTTGTCTGACGTCCAGGCATCAGTGTGTGTGTGTGTGTGTGTGTGTGTGTGTGTGTGTGTGTGGTAGTAATGTGTATTGCCTCTGTGCGTCGGCGGGTATTACAGGACCTTACAGAGAGCTCTACGCCTCGGAACCGAAGACCTTCCAATCCAGAGCGCCATTCCACACCGGTGCCCTGGTAGCCAGCATCCTTGTCCTGCTTCTCCTGGGGTTGATCTTCGCAGGAGTCTTCTGGTGGCGCAGGTATTTATGCTTTCGTCCGTCTATCTGTCTATCTATCTATCTATCTATCTATCTATCTATTTGGGATCGCGTAGGTATGTTCTTCAGCAATTCAGGTACACCCACACTTCCTCTGCAGGTGCACAGGTACACCCACTCTTCCCCTGCAGGTGCACAGGTACACCCACTCTTCCCCTGCAGGTGCACAGGTACACCCACTCTTCCCCTACAGGCGCACAGGTATACCCAGTCTTGCCCTACAGGTGCACAGGTACACCCAGTCTTGCCCTACAGGCGCACAGGTACACCCAGTCTTGCCTTACAGGTGCACAGGTACACCCAGTCTTGCCCTACACGTGCATAGGTAGAGTCCCTCTAAGTTCCAGGGTACCAAAGTCAACTTCCACCTGAGCTATACCTATTATATATTGTCAACACAGATACAATATTACAGTGATAGAACAAATAAGAAGACATTGCAATGACTATCTTTGTCTTGATGGTACATTTTTTTAATCAATTCATAGCAAAATATAATACTCGACAGTGCAAATCGACCAGTACCTAAGACATTGCTAATTACAATATCATCAAACAGTACAAGCTAATAAGGAAGTCTTTACCAAATTTGTTGACTAGAACATTGTTGAAACATTTAGGTTATCAGATCATGGTTGGAATGTGAGTTTGTAAAAAACAATGCTTGGCCTTTTCTTAGTGAAGGAAGCCTATCTGTAATATGTACTATTTTCTGTAACCTCGATTTTCCCAGTAAACGCCTTATGGTCAGCAAACTCTCTAACTTCGTAAGCAATCCTGTGGCAAAAACTAACCTAAATCATATGTATTTTTATCTTTTGTATATGTTCGCCATTTTTCGCGTGAGCGAGGTAGCGTCAACAACAGATGACAGCCTTAGAGGGAAAATCCTCGCTTGGCTCCTTGTTCTGTTCTTCCTTTGGAAAGCGATACAGGAAAGGAGGATTTCTAGGCACTCACTCCCTCTCATCTTAGTCGGCCTCTACGACAAGCAGGGAATACGTAGGCAATATATATATATATATATATATATATATATATATATATATATATATATATATATATATATATATATATATACATATATTATCCCTGGGGATAGGGGATTAAGAATACTTCCCACGTATTCCCTGCGTGTCGTAGAAGGCGACTAAAAGGGGAGGGAGCGGGGGGCTGGAAATCCTCCCCTCTCTTTTTTTTTAAATTTTCCAAAAGAAGGAACAGAGGGGGCCAGGTGAGGATATTCCAAAAAAGGCCCAGTCCTCTGTTCCTAACGCTACCTCGCTAACGCGGGAAATGGCGAATAGTTTGAAAGAAAGAAAGAATATATATATATATATATATATATATATATATATATATATATATATATATATATATATATATATATATATATATATATTACGACGATCACATTAGTTAGTGATTTCATTTAAAGATAATTGGACTTCAGGCGTTTTACGAACATACCGAAACTTTACATTGCGCCACACGTTTCATGCAGGATATACGCCTCATTAAATGTATACAGTTCACTAAGAACTGCAGGGACTCAGTGCTGCTCTTTTGATCAGTACAAAATCCTGCCCAACACATGAAGCTACTTTGAATGCCTGGGAACCTTGGCTGAAAGGATTGTGTGAAGCAGTGGCAGCTCTTGATATGTAATCATCTACAAACGATAGCTTAATATGTAATCATTTACAAACGATATTACAAACGATAGCTTACGTAATCATTTACAACCGATATTACAAACGATAGCTTACGTAATCATTTACAAACGATAGCTTAATGTGTAATCATTTACGATAGCTTACAATGTAATCATTTACAAGTGATAACTTAATGTGTAATCATTTACAGATCGTAGCTTACTATATAAGCATTTACAAACGATACCTTAATATGTAATCCTTTACAGACGATAGCTTACTATGTAAGCATTTACAAACGATAGCTGATTCTTTATTAAGCCAAAATTAGTTTGTCAGCTTCTCAGTGAACATTATTAGCTTAATAGCCTATCGTTAAGCTATAGTGAATTATAAGAATATCGTTAAGCAGTTGTGATCATTAGAATACCATTAAGCAATGTCAGTATTGTTGTACTATTCTATCTCGCCAATTTTGGTGAATAGTTATTGTTCTTTAGATATCGTTAAACAATACTGTTCTATTAGAATTTAGTGAAAGTATATCTTGCTATCATTCTATTAAACATTTTTGATTCATTAGGCTATCCTTTAAAAAAGAAAAGAATTGCATTTTTTATAGCTACACCCTAAACTCAAGTTAATTGATTACTTGGTTAACACAATATCCAGTATGCGTTTGACTTACATTTTCAACAGGATGGGTCCCGAGGTTCGAACTGTAATGGCTGATTTTTTGACCTCCCCATCCCTCCTTACCCAAGCATACTGTGTGTGTGTTTGATTCTGATCATAACGAATTCTAACAGGTTTGGCTACAAGCGCTTCCATCAGTCGGTCTCCTCAAGACAGTTGAACTCCTATTTCCCCTTCGGTAAGTTGAAGATTTTTGAGTCTGTCTGTCATATTAAGCCGGGAAAGGATCTTGCAATGGCTGGCTTCCTTAACCCTCAAGTTTTTTGGGGGATACACCAATCTTGCTGTACTTGTGGCTGCAGGAGATGAAGACGACGAGCTGTGTGTAGCCTAGCGAGCACCTTTGTTGTCAGTCCTCAAACCCAGCAACACAGGGGAATAAAATCATTCTTGAATCTCTAATCATGTAACTCACAGCATTATCCAAATTCTTTGGCTTTTTCACACTGATTATTCAAGTTTTCTTATAGATTCGTTAACATTTATTCATATCAAGGTTTCCTTTTTGTCATTCTGAATATTTCTATCATTTTCTGAAAGCCTTTGAATGATTTTATCATTTGCTGTCGCTTGTTTGTTTACCAGATCGGCCATCTTTGCCTCTCTTCAGACAATCGTCCATAAGCATTTTTTAGTGTGTGTGTGTGTGTGTGTGTGTGTGTGTGTGTGTAAACGAAACAGCGTTGGTAACATGATCGAGCCTTGCCCAACCCCACGCCTACTGCTACAGAAGCCCTTCCTTCCACTCCACCAACCTTGTAATTACCGCTTCTTTGACGTAGCCACACCTGTTGCATTATGTGCCTTAGTTATTATCGCCCTCCTGCCTAATGCGTGAGGTTGAGAAAGCAGAAGAGGTTGTGTCGAAATGGTTTGGACACATGGAGAGAATAAGTGAGGAAAGATTGACAAAGAGGATATATGTGTCAGAGGTGGAGGGAAGAAGGAGAAGCTTGAGACCAAATTGGTGGTGGAAGGATAGGGTGAAAAAGATTTTGAGCGATCGGGGCCTGAACATAGAGGATGGTGAGAGGCGTGCAGGGAATAGAGTGAATTGATACGATGTGGTATACCGGGGTCGACGTGCTGTCAATGGATTGAACCAGGGTATGTGAAGCGTCTAGAGTAAACCATGGATAGGTCTGTGGGGCCTGGATGTGAAAGGGAGCTGTGGTTTCGGTGCATTACAATGACAGCTAGAGACTGAGTGCGAACGAATGTGGCCTTTTTTTGTCCTTTCCTGGCGCTACCTCGCTGGAGGGGAGGGTATGCTATGTCATGTGTGGCGGAGTAGGCGACGGAAATAGATGAAGGCGGCAAGTGTTGGTATGTACATGTGTATATATGTATGTGTATGTATGTATACGTTGAATGTGTATGTATGTATATGTGGGTGTGTGGGCGTATATGTATATACATGTATATGTGGGTTGGACCATTCCTCGTCTGTTTCCTTGCGCTCCCTCGCTGACGCAGGAGAAGGCGATTAAGTATAATAATATCTATACACACTCGCATCCATACTCTTCTAGCAAACATGGGTGACTAGCATGGCTGGTATTCAGAATCAATTTCTTACTGATGCCTGATAATATAGAGCACTTCACATCACAGATACCCCATATCCTCCTTCCCTTTCTCTCTGTTACATAGGAACGTTGCTCATTTCTCCAACATACTTGGGGAAATGGTGTAAATAACTAACTATTACTTGACACAAAGGCATGCAGGTAGCGACAATCCAAGCGGATCCTTTGGAAGATGTGAGCCATTTGTGGATATTTAGAAACTTAGAGCTTCAAGTGAAGTGAGGGAGGAAAGCAGACAGATTTCCTCGAGAAATGCCTATCAAATGTCCATCGTGGACTTGATTCGACTCATTCTGAGCTGCCGTTATTAAACGTTTTTTTTTATATCATTACCTTAAACAACTTTTATAGCACTTCATTGCATTAGTCTGAGGCCAGAGTTATCCATGTAACACGGGCCACCCAGGGTTTAGCGCATAGGTTCGAATCCTGGTTGCGGCAGTCTGTTCACAGTTTAACCAGCTGTTCATCCACCCTTAGGAGTTGGTCGATAGAATGAGTGCCTGGCTCAGGTTTGGTTAATAGGACTTAGACTTGTGGTCCTTTAGTTTGCTTAAGTGGTCTGTCACGAGGGAGGTGGTGGCGGAGGTTGCTTGGGATGAATTGGAGGAGTTTGTTTTAGTTGGTGTATGAAGGAGTTAGTTAGTCTAGGATGTGTGAAGGGTTCAGTTAGTCTGTGTCGTGTATAGGGTGATGAGTTAGTCTGGAGTGTATGGAAAGGTTTGTCTGTGTAGGTGTTGGGGGTGTCGGGGTAGAGGGTTGTTTTGTTTCTTTGAAGAGTATGGAGAATTTTGTTTGTCTAGATAGTATGTAAGGAAGGTTGGTTAGTCTGCGTGGCGTGTGGAGAGGAGGTTTCTGGTTTATAGATGACGCGTAGAAGGGTTTGTTAAACCTTGGGTGTGTGGTGTGGGAGGGTCAGTTAGTTTGGATCTATGGATTATGAAAGCGCTTGGCTAGTGTCTGGGTCTACGGGAGACCAGTAGTTTTTAAGTTGCCCTTCCATTGTTCTTTGGCTTGTGAGCATTATAGCCCGGTTCCTCCCAACTTCTAATGGCCATCATGCTTCATTTTTTTTTTTTTTTTGATAATGAGCCTCTGTTGCAAACAGCCTCTGTTGCAAACAGCCTCTACCTAGGCGTAAGAGTCTGTGACGTTCGGTGGAACTGATCCCAAAACTTATAAAGGATGTATGAAATCCCTATGTAAACCTTTGTCTCTCTTATCATCACAGGTTTCTTCAGGAGGCGTTCTGCTTCGGCTGCTCACGGTCACACTAAGGAGGTAGACGAGGAACAGGTGGAAACCACCAGAAACAACTACCATTCCCACGGCTCGACCACGTCTTCGGCTGCTGACGACGAGTCCAACTGCGACACTACCACCGCTACCACGACGGCTCGTCGCGTGTACAGAGCCGAGGCGGAGGCCTACCTTGCGCGGGCTATCCACTCCCCAGAGACTGAAGCAGAGTTCTTGGTGAGCCAAACTGCTGAAGCCTTTTGGGTCGAGACCCCACTCGAACTGACCTGCCCCCGAAACACCCACTTTGGGAACTCGATAAGTGTTATCTCTCATGGTTCACGATTTTAAGATAATATTCTCATGAGGAGGTTCGAAATATGATAAAGTCCCATGTCGACTGGTAGTCCCCAAGTTTGGGAGGGTCAGTCCTTCATTACTGCCACGAAAACTTTGTGGCTCCATTATTCCCGAGCGTCGTACAGAAACTTGGCTGTTCGGTGTAGTCAGACTGGATGACAAGTCTGTTGTATCTGGTAGACTGGGTGGCAAGTCTGTTGTATCTGGTAGACTGGGTGGCAAATCTGTTGTATCTGGTAGACTGGGTGGCAAGTCTGTTGTATCTGGTAGACTGGGTGGCAAGTCTTTTGTATCTGGTAGACTGGGTGGCAAGTCTGTTGTATCTGGTAGACTGAGTGACAAGTCTTATTTCATCATGCCAGATTAATCTCATGACATACTTCATCTTTGTCTTTGCAGAGCGTACCAGCCAGCATGTCGAAGAGCTGCTCTGACGCCGAACGCCAGGAGAATCGCATGAAGAACCGATACGGCTACAACCTCCCTTGTAAGTACTTCCTCCTCCTCCTCTTGCGTCCAGTTTTGAAGTGAGAAAACACAGTCATCCTCTATATCCTTATATGTCACACAGATGACGATTGAATACTGAAATGTATGGGGAATCCAGTCACATATCTCCCACGTCAGTGTGGCAGACGTAGGAGTTAGCTAGTGTGCTGTGTGGTTCTTAGGCTCGATATAGTAACATGACCACTTCATATCTCCCCAGACAACGAGACGCGAGTGAAGCTGGCCTGCCTCCCTGGCTTCTCCTCAGACTACATCAACGCCAGCTATATACAGGTATCTATACCAGCTATATACAGGTATCTATGCCAGCTGTATACAGGTATCAGTTCATCGGCCTTGGAAATAAACACTAGATATGACATTATATTCATGGTTCTTAAAGTCTTGCTTGTATGACGAACTTTTTATATAAGTTTTAGCAGTTCACACCATAAGATGGTTGAGGGTCTGGGTAGTTGATTCGGACTTTGATAACAAAAAAGCATCGGCCAGCACAGAAGCACTGATCCAAACAAGTTTAAATATCAAATGAATATGAGAACTAGAAATGGCTAGAAGCTTTTCAAGACGAATACCAGAGATGAGTTTCATAAATCACCTTAATGAACGAGTGATGTATACAAACATCACTAAGAGTAATTTATATGAAAATCAAGGGCATGTAGCCAGGGAAAATTGTGTGATAAAAGGGGAAACCAAAGGAAATAATTCAACTCACGAGTGGGAAGATGGGACTCTAATTATTGTTAGAATGGAGAAAAAGACTTAAAGGAATTGAGTAGATTGCAAAGGGGAAAAGGATGCTGAGCGTGTAAACACAGAAGAGAACAGGAACAGTTAGGTATCTCTCTGAGGAGTGTGGAGAAGTGAATGAAATCTGAAAGTGACGTTGGATGATATGTGTCTAGACGGAAAAAACAACTGGTGTCAGGAAGGAAAAAAAAAAAAGATGTAACGATTTTGCGAGGAAAAAATGATGGTTGGCAATGGTAATGCATGACCTTGCTTCGTGATACAGTAGTATTAAACGACCATGGTCATGGGGTGGATACAGGGTTCCATGGTCTACCATGGAGTCAGGAGTGCTACTAGGTTGGCATCTCAGACGATCATGTGCTGTGTCGGGGAACCATAGTCATGATGGTGTGTCAGTAGACCATGATTATGGTAGTGTCGTATCTACGTCGCAGTGATGCGTCGTGGTACCATAATTATGGGATGAGTGCGACCAAAGGTGGAGTCGGGTGTGCCAGTAATGGTCCAAAACCACTCCATGGTGAATCACACTCCTTTGGTCTGTTGCCGCTCTACTCCAGGTGATTCCAGTGGAGCTTGTGAGAATATACTTGGTGAACTGTAGATTGTGAATGTGTTCTCGTAGATGTCCTTGTACAAGGTGTGTGTGTGTGTGTGTGTGTGTGTGTGTGTGTGTGTGTGTGTGTGTGTGTGTTTCATGCCCATGTTTAAATGGTCGCAAGTCCTCCGCTATAAGTAACCAGTTTGTTCTAATCGTCAACCACCACCACCATGAACAGGGCCACTCGCGTCCAAGGGCCTTCATCGCCACCCAGGGACCGATGGACTACCCATTTTACACCGTCGGCGACTTCTGGCGGATGGTGTGGGAGACGAACACCCACACCATTGTCATGCTCACCACGCTGAAAAAAACGGGGACTGTGAGTTACATCTTCTTCTTCTTAATCTCAGTCAGGTACTTCATTAAAGAATTTCTTTGCAGTGTGGACTGGGTACATTTGGAGAGAATGGGAGTGTGGGCTGGTTACATTTGGAGGGAATTGGAGTGTGAACTGGTTATATTTAGAGAAAAGGAAAAAAACATAATCTTACCCGAGGTACTTGAAGTCTTCTGGTCGGGAAAACAATTGAAAATCAGTTTGTCATTGTTTGTTTGTTTGTTTTTCAGAGCGTAAACTTACACCACCAATAATCTTCTGGTCAGTATGTTCCAGGGATGTTGATAATGATACGAGTGTTGTAGCGGTCATAGCGTTCCTGACCGTGACGCATTCACGAGCGCATAGGTTCGAATCTTGGTTACGACAGTCGGTCCACAGTCAACCCAGCTGTTCATCAGTCCCTATGGGTTGGTCGATAAAATGGGTACCTGGCTCAGGCAAGGGTATATATATATATATATATATATATATATATATATATATATATATATATTTTTTTTTTTTTTTCATACTATTCGCCATTTCCCCGCGATAGCGAGGTAGCGTTAAGAACAGGCTCTAAAATTGGAGTATTCTTTTCCCTACATTTTTCCCTATTGTATTTTTTTAATTCTGAAGACGTAGAAGGGGTGTGAGGTATTCTAAAGGTCAGCTCTGTTACGATGCTATGCTGAGTGGGGTGTATGTATGTATATATATATATTATATATATATATATAGGGTTTGATAAGAATATACACGTATTTCGCGTGTCGTATGAAAGCGATAGAGGGGTGGGTGGTGGGGTCGTGAAATCCTTCCCCTCCCTTGCATGAGATTTCATAATGGAAACAGAAGGAGGGCACCAATGGGGAGAATTGTCACCTCCTCCTCCGAAGGTCAAGGGTCGAGCCTAAATGACGTTGTTGATGTACCAGATGCAAAAACTAGATTGTAGTATGTTCTGCAGAACCTAACCAGTTGGTATTAGGCCATGCTTAAACGTGCTCAGGGTGTATGGATGAAAAGGGGTTATGAATTTTCTAAGTGATGAGTCTGCTTTTTCACCAGGAAGATTCAAATACTCACTGAACAGGTGTGGGATAGGCAAGAAGTAGAGTTAAGTAATATCTCGATTATATGTGGTAAATTGAAGTGTGTTGTAGGAGTGTGGGTGATTATTGGTGATTGCTGTGTCTTGGAAAACATACAATTTGAGCAGCGTGATCAAGTGTTTCGTTTTGTCCACGGGAAAGAAACCGTTAAATTCAAGTGACTTCGTGAATGAATCAACATCAGTAAGGGCTGTTAAATAATTGTATGATGTATTTCCGATGTGTAACATGAAAATGGTAAATTTAATTATATTGTAAAAAGATATATTGAATATGTATTAAAAAATTATAATAAGTATACTTATGTTTCTCTCAGATGATGGCCGGTTCCTTACTTGGTTTTATTCTGTTTATTCGACAATGCCTGCGAAGAAGTATCTTTTTGGATGTAATTCTGAGGTGGTGGACACTAAAGGGCATGTCCTACAATAGCCTTTGGCTGGCCAGATGAACCATTAATGACGGTTACAGAACAGGACTGAATGTATGTGGTGAAATCGGTGTTCGCTGGGAAGCTATCATGGATAGAGACTGTTGGGGGAAGTTAATGAGGCGATAGTGATCAAAAAATCGTAGAAACAAAGGAAGATAGGAGTTAGTTCTACAATGACATTAGCCATGTAACAGAATCGTAGCTTAAGGATTACAAGAAACTGCTACTGTAGCATGAGTAGTTGAGAACGTATTCCTTCCTTTAAACTGCTCTTACTGGCTCCCCTACAGCGTGGCATGACGAAATATCAGAAGTAATTGTGAGAGCAGTCAGCATGGCATTGGACGTTTTGCAGCCAAAAAAGAGGCAATTGGAAAGTGGCTGACAAGATGATAAATAGATAAGTGACAAGGAAGGTTTAAGAAGAAAGGTAGCATTTGCAAGAGGTTCAACCCTCAAGGCAGTGGCTGATGTTGGATAGTGAGAGACAATGAACTTTTGAGAATACAAAAGATGTTTCTGGAGAGGGAGGTTAATATCTTAACAAGGGTCAATCAAATGTTAGATTCATTAAAGCTAAAGGAATGCTAAAACTATGTGGTAACATGTAAAACATTGGTAGTTGAGTACTTTTCAGACAGGTTTGTTAAGGATTATGACGGAGTGGAGATAACGCTTTTGGAGCTCCCGGGGGTGGCAAAGCTACGTAGTGCCAGCGACAATGATCTTATAAACAGAGTAAGGGAGGATCAGTAAAACTTTCGCGGAAATGAATAAGGAGCATAAGGCTGGTGGTTGTGGATGGTCATTGCGTGGACTTTAAAAAACGGTGGGTGATCCTATGTTGACTGTGGTAAAGGTTATTTTTAATGTGATGGGATGACACATCTTAAGTGTCCTCCTGAGTATTTGGCGGGGTAACCGATGCTGTACCATAGTCAAAAGGCTAAGTGGGGACTATAAAACGTGTGATTACTCAAAATTAACAAGAACTTATAACGTAGTTGTTTTATATTCTAGTTCACAACTTTATGGGAGGGTATTGATTGAGAGGGTGAAGGCATGTACAGAGCATCAGATTGGGGAAGAGCAGTGCGGTTTCAGAAGTGGTAGAGGATGTGTGGATCAGGTGTTTGCTTTGAAGAATGTATGTGAGAAATACTTAGAAAAGCAAATGGATTTGTATGTAGCATTTATGGATCTGGAGAAGGCATATGATAGAGTTGATAGAGATGCTCTGTGGAAGGTATTAAGAATATATGGTGTGGGAGGCAAGTTGTTAGAAGCAGTGAAAAGTTTTCATCGAGGATGTAAGGCATGTGTACGTGTAGGAAGAGAGGAAAGTGATTGGTTCTCAGTGAATGTAGGTTTGCGGCAGGGGTGTGTGATGTCTCCATGGTTGTTTAATTTGTTTATGGATGGGGTTGTTAGGGAGGTAAATGCAAGAGTCCTGGAAAGAGGGGCAAGTATGAAGTCTGTTGGGGATGAGAGAGCTTGGGAAGTGAGTCAGTTGTTGTTCGCTGATGATACAGCGCTGGTGGCTGATTCATGTGAGAAACTGCAGAAGCTGGTGACTGAGTTTGGTAAAGTGTGTGGAAGAAGAAAGTTAAGAGTAAATGTGAATAAGAGCAAGGTTATTAGGTACAGTAGGGTTGAGGGTCAAGTCAATTGGGAGGTGAGTTTGAATGGAGAAAAACTGGAGGAAGTGAAGTGTTTTAGATATCTGGGAGTGGATCTGTCAGCGGATGGAACCATGGAAGCGGAAGTGGATCATAGGGTGGGGGAGGGGGCGAAAATTTTGGGAGCCTTGAAAAATGTGTGGAAGTCGAGAACATTATCTCGGAAAGCAAAAATGGGTATGTTTGAAGGAATAGTGGTTCCAACAATGTTGTATGGTTGCGAGGCGTGGGCTATGGATAGAGTTGTGCGCAGGAGGATGGATGTGCTGGAAATGAGATGTTTGAGGACAATGTGTGGTGTGAGGTGGTTTGATCGAGTAAGTAACGTAAGGGTAAGAGAGATGTGTGGAAATAAAAAGAGCGTGGTTGAGAGAGCAGAAGAGGGTGTTTTGAAATGGTTTGGGCACATGGAGAGAATGAGTGAGGAAAGATTGACCAAGAGGATATATGTGTCGGAGGTGGAGGGAACGAGGAGAAGAGGGAGACCAAATTTGGAGGTGGAAAGATGGAGTGAAAAAGATTTTGTGTGATCGGGGCCTGAACATGCAGGAGGGTGAAAGGAGGGCAAGGAATAGAGTGAATTGGAGCGATGTGGTATACAGGGGTTGACGTGCTGTCAGTGGATTGAATCAAGGCATGTGAAGCGTCTGGGGTAAACCATGGAAAGCTGTGTAGGTATGTATATTTGCGTGTGTGGACGTGTGTATGTACGTGTGTATGGGGGTTGGGCCATTTCTTTCGTCTGTTTCCTCGCGCTACCTCGCAAACGCGGGAGACAGCGACAAAGTATAAAAAAAAAAAAAAAAAAAAAAAAAAAAATATATATATATATATATATATATATATATATCCTCCCCTCTCGGTTTTTTTTTTAATTTTCCAAAAGAAGGGACAGAGAAGGGGGCCAGGTGAGGATATTCCCTCAAAGGTCCAGTCCTCTGTTCTTAACGCAACCTCGCTAATGCGGGAGATGGCGAATAGTATGAAATATATATATATATATATATATATATATATATATATATATATATATATGTATATGTATATGTATATATATATATATATATATATATATATATATATATATATATATATATATATATATATATATATATATATATATATCCCTGGGGATAGGGGATTAAGAATACTTCCCACGTATTCCCTGCGTGTCGTAGAAGGCGACTAAAAGGGGAGGGAGCGGGGGGCTGGAAATCCTCCCCTCTCGGTTTTTTTTTTTTTTTTTTTTTTTTTTTTTTTTTTTCAAAAGAAGGAACAGAGAATTGTGCCAGGTGAGGGTATTCCCTCAAAGGCCCAGTCCTCTGTTCTTAACGCTACCTCGCTAATGCGGGAAATGGCGAATAGTTTGAAAGAAAAGAAAGAAAAGATATATATATATGTATATATATATATATGTGTGTGTGTGTGTGTGTGTGTGTGTGTGTGTGTGTGTGTATAATCGCGTGTTTTCAACCCTTCTTGCAGGTGAGAGTTGTGCAGTACTGGCCACAGAAGGAGGGGCAACCAATGGTCAAGGACGACATTCAGGTCACCCTCCTCTCCTCCGAGGTCAAGGTCAGCCCTTAAGATTGAACGTTTGTTGATGCGCTTCGCAGCTAACTCGCCAAATTAACCTCAGATTTGTCTTCTGTTCTGCTAGAACCTAACCAGCTTTGGGTATATACCATGCTTACAACAGTGTTCTACCAGGGTTGTCATGGATTGAATATAGGGATCACTATAGTATTATTCTAACCGCTGATGTGTTCTCCTTCTCTTCACCAGATAGATTTCATAATCCGTCGACTGCAGGTGTCCAAAGGCACAGAAGTACGCAGTGTAAGTAATTTTAGTCTCGTGATTTTATGTGTGTGTGTGTGTGTGTGTGTGTGTTTTGGAAAACATCACAATTGAGCGCGTGATCAAGTATATTCCTTTTTGTCCACGGGGAAACGAAACACGTTAAGTTCCCAAGTGCACTTTCGTGTAATAATCACATCATCAAGGGTGTTATAAATCTTATTTGTATCTTCCCTGATGATGTAGACAAAAAGGAATATATATATATATATATATATATATATATATATATATATATATATATATATATATATATATATATATATATATATATATAGTTTCTCTCAGTGTTGGTCTGTTTCCTTACCTCTGTTTCTCACTTTCTGTCTCTATTTTCGTACAATATCTCGTACACGAGACATATCCTCATCCCACCTTTAGCCTGCCTGATGAACCATTCTGGTCTTCAGGTGGTGCAGTACCACTACAAAGCCTGGCCTGACCATGCCCTACCCCAAAGCCCCTTTGGTCTGGCCCAGATGCTCAACCACTTAATGGACGGCTACAGAACAGGACCTATTACTGTCCACTGTAGGTGAGTCGCCAGTTACTCCCGCTGTGGAAGCTATCATGGATAAGGATGTTGGGGGGAGAGGGATATATATGAGGCGATAGTGATCAAACAGAATCGTAGAATATCATGAAGGACGAGAATATGAGTTTAGTTCTACATATATACTTTAGCCATCGTAACAGCAATCTGTAGCTTAACCGACTTTACAAGAACCTGCTACGTGTAGCATGAGTTAGTTGACAGCAACGTAATATTCTCTCTCTCCTCCTCCTCCTCCTGCTCCTCCTCCTCCTCCTGCTCCTCCTCCTACAGCGCTGGCACGGGCCCCACGGGAACCATTATCCTAGTAATGTACATTTTGGAGCAGCTCAGCACCTCCGGTTACATGGACGTCTGCGAAGCCCTCACAACCCTCAGGAACGGACGGGCCAAGCTCGTCGAGAACAAGGTGAGTCTGACATAGCCACTGACTACAGCCATTAGATACTCACTGCTGACGAAGGGAAGTGTTCAACGACAGAGAGAGACATGTTAGTCATTTGTTTCAATGGAGTCTCAACTCCACTCCAAGGCAGTGGCTGACCTGTTGGATAGTGGAGACAATGACTCTTTGATATCTAAGACCTGATACATATCTGTGAGAGTGTGAGGTGTTGTTATATCTTGAACAATGTGTCATATCTCACCTCATGCTTTAGTATGTCATTATGTACAAGAACTCGCTTAAAACTATGTCCTCGCGGTAACATGCTAAACATCTGGTGCAGTTCGAGTACGTCTTCAGTCACCAGTTGCTTCAAGAGATACTGACGGGGATGAAGAAACGCTACCACTGTGGAGACTTCCCCAGGGAGGTGGCAAAGCTACGTATGCCCCAGCCACACACTCGGATCTCGCTCATCCAAAAGCAGTTTAAGGTAGGGAACATCACGTCAACACATTCCCCTTCGTCAGGTAAAATTTTTGCCACAGTACATGGAGCAATAACGGCTTGGTGGTGTAGTGGATGGCATTGCTGGCTTTAAATACACTGGTCAGGGTTCGATCCCATCGTGAGCACAGGGCCTCCAACCAGCCGTTCATTCTTCCTTCAAGTAGATGAATTGGTTGTTACCCACACCATCTTAAATGTGTCCTGTCCTGAGTTATGGCCCTCACTAACAGGCCTAGTGGGTGTACCAGATGCTGGTTTACCATACGTCGAGGAAAAGATAGCTAAGTGTGGGTACTATGAAACAAACAAACGTGTGATTTAATCTCAAATGCATCTCAAACACAAGAACATTTATTGACACCGTAGGCATATAGTTATTCATATAATCATATTTCACAATTTTTTCTTTTACCTTTGACGATGATATTTTTTTTCCCCAGGAACTGAAAGCTCTCCCTAAAGACCTGACTTACAACATAGCCAAAAATCCAGTTTGTGCCTAAGCTCAACCGAAATCCAGACATTCTCCCAGGTAAGGGCAGAGTTGGTGGTCCTGGTTATTTCCAGTTCCCTCCACAACAAAGCGTTAGTTAACCCTTGCAGGGGAGAGGGGCAAGGGTTAACTAACGCTTGGCACCTCTGCAACCCCTGCCTCCTTCCCACTGCAAGGGCTAACTAGAGTTTAGCAGAGGTGCTTGGTCGACTTCGGCCTGTACTGCGTCAGTAGCGACCCATCACGAGACGAACCCCAATCGTCAGGTTTCCTATCTTGTGTGTGGTCCTCCTGTTGCACGTTGGCTTGTGAAGTCCCCCACCATCCATCTTCAAGAATTGTCGCCGAGGATCATTTCTCTTCTGTTGTCTTCATCGTTCTTGTAAGCTTCATCCGCTACGCTATCACCCTCGGTAACCATCAGCTCGCGGTCTATATGATGGGTCAGGACGCAGGTGTTCACTCCCAGTGAAACTCCTTTCTGTTTACTGACACATCCGATGCATCGTTCTCCAATACCTGTGAGGAGTGTGTGGACAGGACGCAACATTTGCTGCGCAGGTTCACACTCTCCTCTTGCCATACGACTGCAGCAATGAATACCTCATGTAATTTTAATCTGGGAACTCTCAGCCCATCTCTTCCCTCGAGAAACTCTTTATCTTGCTTTCGTAGCGCTTCTACCATACAAGCCAAAGGCGTTTTGTATGCACATGAGAGCTGAATACCTACCTATATTGCGTCTGTCTGCTTGTCTTTTCAACAATAAGCTTGCTTTACTCTGCGTCTTGTAGGCGATATAACACGGATCGTCCTTCCTCGAACACTTCGGAACCACGTCACATGTACTGCCTCCTTGGGACGCCACCAGGACTCCACGTGGTATACCAGGACTCCACGTGGTATACCAGGGCTCCATGTGGTATACCAGGGCTCCATGTGGTATACCAGGGCTCCATGTGGTATACCAGGGCTCCATGTGGTATACCAGGGCACCATGTGGTGTACCAGAACTCCACGTGGTATACCAGGGCACCATGTGGTATACCAGGGCACCACGTGGTGTACTAGGACTTCACGTGGTATACCAGGGCTCCATGTGGTATACCAGGGCTCCGTGTGGTATACCAGGACTCCGGCGTGGTATATCAACACTCATTGTATACCATCACTCCGCATGGTATACAAATACTCCACGTGGTATACCAGCACTCCTCATAGTATACTGGCAATTCATAGGGTATACCAGCACCCCACACGTGATACCAGCAGTCCATATGGTATACTACCACGTCACATGGTACACCAGTACTCCACACGGTATACCAACACTTCACACGTGATACCAGTGTCCTATGTAATATGCTAACACTCCAAAAGGTATGCAAGTTCGCCAGATGGTATACCATGAGGAGCATGGTATACCAACACTTCACATGGTATACCAGCAATCCCCATGAGCATGAGGCCGTGAGTATGGACGTGAAATCAGCATTTGCTGCTGCCTGCCTCATGAGACGAGGTGGGGCTCCAGATCAGCCACACAAGATATTAATCACAATATTGATACTGTAAATTAATCACAGTAGTGACACTAAATTAATCACAATATTGATACTGTAAATAGATTAAAATACTCTTTAGGTATTTGTCGATAAATCAGTTATAAAAAAAAAGAACTAAATATGTATTCGTCGATTATTGTAACTGATTAATTAGTGATCAGAGTTATTGATCGTTGGCTGAAGTGTGTCGTTCTCTGATCACACAGCGGACGGTAAGATCGCCTTCCTGCAGAGCGTCAGCGTTGATCCGACGTCTCAGTACATCAACGTCGTCAGGGTGAGCGCCATGGATTGCAAGGTGGGTGGAGTTCAGAGGCCCTCCAAGGGCAGTTTAACTGGCACCCGTGTGTAGTGCCAGTCTTGACACTCCCCCACGGCGTTGTGTCAGCCTTGGCACTCACTCTTTCCCCTCGTCCCTCCCCAGACTTTGTGTCAGCCTTGACCTTCCTACCCCTGTACTACTCTTGACCCCTCACTCTCCTCCAGGGCACAGGGCCAGCCTTGACCCTCCTACCTCTGTACTACTCTTGACCCCTCACTCTCCCCAGGGCACAGGGCCAGCCTTGGCCTTCCCCTCAACTTTCACCCATCCTCCTGGTGGAGTGCCAAACCTGACCCTTAACCTAGGCACTGTCTCACCCTTGACTCTCACTCATAATGAGTTCCCAACCTTGACTTTCAGCCAGGCATAAGCGCCAGCCTTGATCCTCACTCGGTGACAACCTTGACCCTTTGACCCCTGACCCAGGGTGCGATTCTAGTCCCACCCCAAGTCTTCATTACCTCAGTCTTAGAAGGTCACTAGATGGTACAGTCCTGGACCTTGGAATGACAGTGTAAAAAGATCTGAGGACAACTCTGCCTGGATATGAAAATGATCAGCCAAGAGGATTACTATAATCACAGGCCTTGACGTGACTATGATCAACCAAGATTACTACTATGATCATAGGCCTTGACATGACTATGATCAACCAAGATGACTGCTGTAATCACAGGCCTTGACATGACTATGATCAACCAAGATGACTGCTGTAATCACAGGCCTTGACATGACTATGATCAGCCAAGATTTCTACTATGATCATAGGCCTTGACATGACTATGATCAACCAAGATGACTGCTATGATCATAATCCTTGACATGAAGTGACTACCCTGTTCCTTGACATGAACACTGACTAACGTAGAAGATACCCCTCAGTCGTAAGGCCCTAAGGTGACAATAACCAGCCCGAAGCAGCCACCAGGAGGAGCCCTGGCCAAAACAATCAGGCCATCTGTGGGGTTCGAACCTTCTCCCTGGACCTCCAGATCTCCTTTTCGATGTTGCTCTGGTATTCACATGTTTTCCCCCCCGAATTGATGTAAACGTTCGTAACAGCTAAAAAAGACTCGTAGCTAATCATGTCCCCCGCATATTTTTCAGCTCAAAAAAAAAAAAGAAAATGGTTTTATCTTAACTCACAGTATTATCTGTCCTCAGATATCTCCCATCTTATCAGCTAGGTGTCCATTCAGTAAGCACTGGGTGGGAGTGGAAATTAATAGTGACGTCTACCTCGGCAGAACGCGTATCTAGCTGGCGAGCATCCTCAGGGTCACACACTGAGCAATCTGTGGAAGTTGGTCTTCGAGAGGAAAGTTCCCGTGTGGGTCCTGCTACAGACCTTCCCCCGCAATGATCCGGTATGTTCCACCTTTGAGCTTCAGCACTTTGAGAGACGAGAGATTGGAATGTCCGTTTCGAGATGATCTCTGAAATGTCTTCCCTGAACTTCAGTAGAGTCTTGAGATCATAAGGTCTTGGATTAACCTTTTTTGTGCCAAGGAACTTGGTCTTTTATCACCTGAGTTTATGTATAATTGAAGACTAGAGTACTTAATCATAAAGCCTACGTTAGCTGTCTTACACCTTAGGATCTCGCCCATTATGCTGGCTTCCCGTCCCATGACATTTCTGATTATATTTGTCTGCTCCTGCCTTAGCCACACATCACTCATGACTACCACTGCCTCAGCCACACATGTCCCTTATTACTACCACTCCCTCATCAACACACGTCAAGGCTCCATTTGGAATACGCCGTTCAGTTCTGATCACAACTCTTACCAAAGATGAAGAAAAACTAGAACGAATCCATAAAAGAGCAAAAAAAGAAAACAGTTCATTCACTCCGGTAATAAGCTATATGAAGCAGGACACGACTAATATTTCCTAACGAAAAAAGAATATCTCAAACTCTCAGAATATCTGATAAGATTCTTGGAAACATGATATAACTCTAACTATATAAGGTCTGCAAACTACTTCACATTAGATTACGCACCAGTGACCAGAAATAAGACATGAAATTATTTGGAAAAAAAAATATGATCCCAAACTCAAAGTTACTAAACACTGAAGTCTGCTGTCCCCGAGATGGAGGAAGAGAAGATTGCCAACGCCTTCAGAGAATGCCTGGACGAATACTTTAATAATGTCTTATCTCAACAGATACTCGTCTTTTAAGGGATAGAATGAATTTAGAGCTAGACTTAGAAAGATCTTTTTTCTTTCTGTTTCAGTGTTCATCCCCGGAGAAGCCCCCACTGTAGTTAAAGTAAAGTACTTTCCCTCTTTACCAAGCAAGGGCAACACGGGGCTGTCTTTTGGGGGAAGAATAAAGTTTAGTGTTCGTCAGGCGAGTTCGAGGTATCTGTGGATGTACAAGTGATGGCTGGACGATTTGCTGATGGCACTAATGTCCTCCTTCTAGCTGGGCTGATCTTCCAAAGTGACACCGAGAAGTTTGGTGGACTGAACAGTCTGGCTGGGGGTATAGAGGGGGCCCGAGTGAGCCGGAGGGAGGAGTGGGACAGGATAGGTATAGTTGAGAGACTGATTGCATCTGACTACCGTCTTGGTGTGGTTGCTGGCGACGTGGGTTGCTGGTGACGTGGGTTGCTGGTGACGTGGGTCGCTGGTGAGGTGGGTTGGTGGAGGCGGTTCACTGGGCTCTGGAGGGCGACATAGCTGGAAGAGCTGCCGCCAAGCGCTCATAGAGGAACTGACGAGCGCCAGGACGTCATTTAGAAGGAGGAAGAAGCACAAAGGTCCCATCTGTGTGTGTGTGTGTGTGTGTGTGTGTGTTGTGTGTGTGTGTGTGTGTGTGTGTGTGTGTGTGTCTTACTTTTCAATGGCATTCGCGTCGTTACAGGAGTTCCCTGAGGTGGTGCCCAGTAAGCAGCCGATGATGATGGGCAGCAGCGTGCTGACCCTCACTGACCAGATCTCCTACAAGGACTTCGATGAATACCATGTGGATATCACGGTCCCAAAATCCGTAAGTCAGGACTAAATGTGGCCATTCACTTCTGTTTTCTGTGGGGGTAGATACGCCGCTGAGATATCCATCTAAGAGGAGATGGGCGGGTATGAATATCCATTTAAGAGAAGGGCGGGTACAAATATTCATTTGAGAGCACTTAGGCGGGTACAATCCTCAAATGACAGACTGCAACGCCCTTGCACGTATCGTAACCGAGCGTGTATCTGGCACCACAGAGTGAATCTGTGACCCGCAAGTGCATCGTCCTGAAGATGAAGGGCTGGCCACACACCCTGCCCCTGCCAGCCTCGCCTCATCCCCTACTGACCGTGATAGACAGGGCCAGAGCCGTCGCCACACCGCAGAAGTGGATGCTCTTCACCTGCAGGTAGGTTGGCCCACACCTTCCCCTGAATTCTTCCTAGGATGTAGAGACGCCTCACTTTCTGCCATTACAGTAGTCACCTGATCAAGGGTGTTAGGACGCATGTGCTTGTACGCTGCCATGCACAGTGATGTAAATTTTTTTGTATCCTACGATGATACACTTCACAATGGATGCACACACACACACACACACACACACACACACACACACACACACACACACACACGTGTATACGTAAATATATGTGTGTGTTCCTATGAGTCCAAGGGGAAAATGAAACACGAAACACGAAACTTTTCGTGTTTCATTTTCCCCTTGGACTCATAGGAATATCTTGATCACGCGCAAAATTGTGATCCTTTCCAATATGTGTGTGTGTGTGTGTGTGTGTGTGTGTGTGTGTGTGTGTATGTGTGTGTGTGTGTGTGTATGCGTGTGTGTGTGTGTATGTGTGTGTGTGTGTGTGTGTGTGTGTGTGTCTGTCTGTGTATGTGTATGTCTTGTATACACAAAGAACAATTCGCATTCATTTATCGCATGTGTTAAACACAGGAAATTTCTGAAACTTACTACATATTGAACCTTCCGTATTGACTGTTTTAAGGGACAATTTAAATCAACCTCCATATCAAAATATTCCTATGATTTGTAAATAGAATATCGGCTTCTCAATATTCACACGCCCTCTGAGTGAGGGTAAACTCAGCATGTGATGTCTCCCACAGTCACTGTAGCAATGTGTTGAATCTTCCTTTCTCTCTGGTCCAGTTCTTTCGAACGTCACTCACATATATCCACCTCTTTGTGTGTGTGTGTGTGTGTGTGTGTGTACAGGGACGGCGTGAAGGGGTGCGGGGTGGCCATGGCCATGCTACAGATAGCCGATAGGATTAACCTGCTCCAGGAGGTCGACATCTACCGCTCCGTCCTCAGCGTCACCTACGATCGGCCCCAGTTCATCACCAGCGTCGTAAGTATTCCCCAAACCCTTAGCCAAGGGTCGTATGATAACTCCCTCCCGAGCAGTTGATTCTGATAATTGCTAATTTCTCCTGAGTGTTGCTAATAGCTGCTAACTTGTCCTAAGTGTTGCTGGTTCCTGCTAACTTGTTCTGAGTGTTGCTGATAGCTGCTAACTCGTCCTGAGTGTTGCTGATAGCTGCTAACTCGTCCTGATTGTTGCTGATAGCTGCTAACTCGTCCTGATTGTTGCTGATAGCTGCTAACTCGTCCTGAGTGTTGCTGATAGCTGCTAACTCGTCCTGAGTGTTGCTGATAGCTGCTAACTCGTCCTGAGTGTTGCTGATGGCTGCTAACTCGTCCTGAGTGTTGCTGATGGCTGCTAACTCGTCCTGAGTGTTGCTGATAGGAGCTAACTCATCCTGAGTGTTGCTGATATGAGCTAACTCGTTCTGAGTATTGCTGATAGCTGCTAACTCGTCCTGAGTGTTGCTGATATCTGTTAACTTGCCCTGAGTGTTTCTGATAGTTGCTAACTCGTCCTGAGTGTTGCTGATGACTGCAACCCGTCCTGAGTGTTGCTGATAGCTGCTAACTCGTCCTGAGTGTTGCTGATAGCTTCTAACTCGTCTTGAGTATTGCTGATAGCTGCTAACTCGTCCTGAGTGTTGCTGATGACTGCAACCCGTCCTGAGTGTTGCTGATAGCTGCTAACCCGTCCTGAGTGTTGCTGATAGCTTCTAACTCGTCTTGAGTATTGCTGATAGCTGCTAACTCGTCCTGAGTGTTGCCGATAGTAGCTAAGTCGTCCTGAGTGTTGCTGATAGCTGCTAACTCGTCCTGAATATTGCTGATAGCTGTTAACTCGTCCTGAGTATTGCTGATAGCTTCTAACTCGTCCTGAGTGTTGCTGATAGCTTTTAACTCGTCCTGAGTGTTGCTGATAGCTTTTAACTCGTCCTGAGTGTTGCTGATAGCTTCTAACTCGTCCTGAGTGTTGCTGATAGCTTTTAACTCGTCCTGAGTGTTGCTGATAGCTTCTAACTCGTCCTGAGTGTTGCTGATAGCTTTTAACTCGTCCTGAGTGTTGCTGATAGCTTCTAACTCGTCCTGAGTGTTGCTGATAGCTGCTAATTCGATCTGAGTGTTGCTGATAGCTTCTAACTCGTCCTGAGTGTTGCTGATAGCTTTTAACTCGTCCTGAGTGTTGCTGATAGCTTCTAACTCGTCCTGAGTGTTGCTGATAGCTGCTAATTCGATCTGAGTGTTGCTGATAGCTTCTAACTCGTCCTGAGTGTTGCTGATAGCTTTTAACTCGTCCTGAGTGTTGCTGATAGCTTCTAACTCGTCCTGAGTGTTGCTGATAGCTGCTAATTCGATCTGAGTGCTGGTAACTTAATAGAATGACAATAGAAATGACGTATAAGCACGAGGGGCGTCGCACCCAATAAGGAGAGCACCTCACCTTCCCCAGGAGCAATACGACTTCCTCCACGACGCTGCGCTGGAGTACCTCCACACCAACCAACACTACGACAACTTCAACTGAGGTGTTCCCTCTTCCTTGTCCTCCTCCTCCTCCTCCTCCTCCTCTTCCTCCTCCTCTTCCTCATCCTCTTCCCCATCCTCTTCCCCAAGCCTGGGATCATCTCGTTGGTGGATTTCGTCCATCCTGCAGGTCTTCAAGATATCGTCCACCCTGCAGGTCCTCAAGATATCGTCCATCCTGCTGGTCTTCAAGATATCGTCCATCCTGCAGGTCCTCAAGATATCGTCCATCCTGCAGGTCCTCAAGATATCGTCCATCCTGCAGGTCCTCAAGATATCGTCCACCCTGCAGGTCCTCAAGATATCGTCCACCCTGCTGGTGCTCAAGATATCGTCCACCCTGCTGGTCCTCAAGATATCGTAAGCTTCAAATCGTCTCTACAACCTGCATGGATTACTTCTGTCGTCAGTGGATATAATTAAGCCAAGCATTTTCCACTGTGTTGTATAAAGCTTTGTACCTGATACATTTACCTTAGTGTGTGTGTGTGGATGTGTACAAGGGATTTTAGAGTCTTTACCTCTTACAGATCTGGTACGGTGCCTGTAACAGGTCTGGTTGAATACTTGGTGGACCTGACACTGTACTTGGTAGGTCTGACACTGTACCTGGTAGGTCTGGCGTTGTACCTGGTAGGTCTGGCGTTGTACCTGGTAGGTCTGGCATTGTACCTGGTAGGCCTGGCACTGTACCTGGTAGGTCTGACACTGTACCTAGTAGGTTTGGCATTGTACCTGGTAGATCTGGCACTGTACCTGTACTCTGGACAGGTTGTACCATGATATCTGTGTGCCGTTACAGTCCTCTTTCTGCTGAAGCTTTACCGTCTATTCTGTAGTTGTTTACATGTCAGGTGTGTACCAGCTTGGGATGGTGCCGTCAAGTGTATAGCAGTCCTGTGTGTAGCAGTCTGGTGTATAGCAGTCATGTGTTGTAGTTATAGAAGTCAAGGATGTTGCTTTCAAGAGTGTGTTGCAATCTGGTGTATAGCAGTCAAGTGTGTTGCTGTCAAGAGTGTAAAGCAGTCAAGTATGTTGCTGTCAAGAGTGTATAGCAGTCAAGTATGATGCTGTCAAGAGTGTATAGCAGTCAAGTATGTTGCTGTCAAGAGTGTATAGCAGTCAAGTATGTTGCTGTCAAGAGTGTATAGCAGTCAAGTGTGTTGCTGTCAAGAGTGTATAGCAGTCAAGTGTGTTGCTGTCAAGAGTGTATAGCAGTCAAGTATGTTGCTGTCAAGAGTGTATAGCAGTCAAGTGTGTTGCTGTCAAGAGTGTATAGCAGTCAAGTGTGAAGCAAGCCCTACCTCTTCCCCTCCTACTCTCATCTGATATCCTGACGTACGTAAGACAATATGACCGAGAATGTCACAGCTCAGATGCCTCCCTATGGTGATCATTCATCATACTCTACCATTTGAGAAGAGATCAACAGGTGTGTGTGTGTGTGTGTGTGTATGTGTGTGTGTGTGTGTGTGTGTGTGTGTGTGTGTGTGTGTGTGTGTGTGTGTGCAAGGCCAATGAGGCTTCATTGCCATACTGAGGGGAGGGTACATTGGCCCTTTTAGTAGGTGTAAGATCTACGGTTTTGATCAGGGAATAGAATGTACCACAATAAATAGATAGGTTACTCTTTACTGTCTTATTGTTCCTGTAGGCGTTAGAGCATCCCCAGTGTGTAAGGGCTTCCTCAGGAACGAAGGTAAGGTGTACGTTATTATTATGTAAACCCAGGACGTCTCTCTCGCAAACGGGCAGTGGAAGTTGTGTGCCAGTGGTCGCATGGTAGTAGATAAGGTCTATATTATCTTTTCCTCTTTCCTCTTTTCCTTCTTCCTGCACATCGTCCATCTTCTTCTTCTTCTTCCTCCTCCTCCTTCCTCTTTTCCTTCTTCCTGCACACCGTTCTTCTTCTTCTTCTTCTTCTTCTTCCTCCTCCTCCTCCTCCTCCTCCTCCTCCTCCTCCTCCTCCTCCTCCTCCTCCCTCCTTGACCAACCACCACCACCAACACCAAACCGGTCCTCTTGATTTGCAACATTTCTCGCCTTTGACTCGAGTCGCCGGAGACTTGGCACCACCTTCAAGCAAAAGCATAGTTGCTGCCTCGGTCGTGGATCATGTCTGGTAAAAGATTGCTTGTCATCGGCCGAGATCCTTAAGCCACCTCAGATCTTGGGATGATCTAGGTCCCCCATCGTGGGTGAGGCCAAATGAACCACATAGATGAATGCAAGAGCCTCGGAAAATACATCTCTGGGCCGGTGCGATGATGAACCACAAGACATCCTCCAGCCTTCATTATCTCGTCATATGTACGTAGACCCTTCAGGAAATTCTTGATACCATGGATAAAGTTAGATCGAAATGAAGAATTACACTGGCCTGTACAGAGAAGCATTGCATGAATGAACGGGGTTCGTCAGGACGAAATGATAGCCGAAGATGCCATAGGGTCGTCTCCTCCTTAGCGACGGGAGAGAGTAGCGAGTGAATTAAGGGGGAAAGCATCTCCACTCTCTCTCTCTCTCTCTCTCTCTCTCTCTCTCTCTCTCTCTCTCTCTCTCTCTCTCTCTCGTCACGGAACCTAAACCTCTGTGCAATGGTCAGCAACGCCACAGAGCTTCGGTGTTCATTAAGAATATCTTCACGATCTACAATATTATTGTGGAAGCGAAGCGGAGACACTTGGTAAAGCTGGCGATGCAACAGCTACATCCAAGCTGAGGTTGAAAGCTAAGCTTATCTACAGCTTTGCGTACTCTTCACGGCTGAAGCTAACGAAAGCTACAACACAGCATGGGTCGCCAAGCTCGCTGAACTCAAGCTGAATCGCACATATGATTGTCCCATCAAAGCAAATTTGTAACACAGCTTTGACCCTCACTCCCACCGAGCGCAATCTACGACATAGCTATGATCATCACACTCGTCCATACAAGCTACGACACAGCTATGTGGTCATCCAGCCAATCGAATCCAAAAGAAAAGCTTTATACGCACAGCCAATACTCAAGCTGAAACTCTGAATACACCATTGGTCTCCAAGGTTGTAGAACTACTACTCCCCTGGGTGTTTGTCTCCATTCCTAAGATAAAATATATAAGATAATGGTCACTTAGATTCCACAGCTTGAAAGATAATTCTGTCGAGGTGGACTGACATCAGCTTAAATCGTTGATTAGTCCACGCAGATGTTAATCATGGCATATGTGAGACTCGAAGTCGTGAAATCAAATGTTTCAAATGGTAACTGGGTTTTCTGGTTATATGAGATGATGACTAGGTATGTGTAATGGAATATCATCACTCCCGACACTTCTCTGATGTGGAATCAAGGAAGGGAGAGCGCGGGTGTGTTGGGAATCGGTTGCTGAGGCTCTTAATCAAGGGTGGTATTTCCGCTGACATGAATATACCTAGCGAATTCCTCCTCCTGGCGTGGTGGGATGTTCGCTCGTGGCTCTCCTCTCATCCAGATGTGATACGAAGCTGTTGCAGGCAGGTATTCAGTTGCCTGGGTTTACTCTGCCCTGAGATGATTACCTGACGATCATCCTGAAGAGCCGTCAGCTCCAGGTCTCCTCCTTGGCCGCAGGAATACTCCAAGATTATTAAGTTGTCTGTCATGTATGACGTAGTTCCTCATCTTCCTCACACCCTCGCCAGTCGTTCTCTATTTTCTCTTCTCTACAGAAAATCATATAAGTTGATGGGTAACTTAAAGATATTGACTTCTCCCATTGCTTTTTTTTTTTTTTTTTTTTTTTTGCATATTATTGTCATTGTCTTTTGATATCTTCCCATGAATCTTTGAGAAATTTACGAGATCAGCAGAGTGAGGCCAAAGGATGACCCACTATCAGGCTGGAATGACTCGAGAGAATTTTGATCAGAAGATGAGCAAGACAGTGATGTAGACCTTTATCATAAATGAAATTGGTGTGTCTATGCTATTGAGACGGTTCAGATAAAAGTCGCTATTGGAGGGTAGTTCCATGCATCAGTGCTGCAAACGGTATATAGACATTCCACACGTGAAAGTATATAAAGTTACAAGAGATGAATTTCAAATATCGTGGCTATAATTTGGTTTGAAGAATGATGAAAACAATGCTGCAAAAATGTTCAAATTAATGGAAGATTTGACCGACCGAATTCACAGAAAAGGGAAAACCCGGTAAATGAACTCACACAATGGGACAAGGGAGAGTCCAGTATGGATACAAATCATGAGGGAGATGTGTAGCACTGTTGTTCTTAATGAGAGATTTCATGAGAACTTTTGTGCCTTAAGAAAAACCAACTACGTAAACCACATGATGATTAGATGGGTGTGTCACTGGGACGACAAACGTAGATGATGTGTACACAGCCTTTGACGACCTGGGAAGATCAAGGATAACCTAATTTCAAGTAGGATCTCCCTTTCCTCCAAAGATACCTGAGTATATCATGAGACGGTACGAGACTGAAGTATGGGACGTCCTACTGTGTCCAGATCGAACTCCCGTCAGAGGAGCCCGGTCGTCTTCGCCATCATGGTCAGGTATCCCCGATTTGCAGGCACCTGCTTACAAGACCGTGGACACGTAGATCCACATTATGGTTGGTGCCATTTTCAACATGTAAATAAAGAAAGTAAAGAATAATGGGATAAGAAACTACGTTGTCAGTTGGATGTCAGCTAACATAGAAGAAGAGCGAGTTGAAAAACTCCCAAGGGCTTTCTGATCCTCTTTTTTATTTGCTCATGAGGACGGACCTATTGACTATGTGTCCTGGTCAAGTGTCTTTTTTGCCCAGTGGGTAAAATGGCCACCGTATGTGATGGCTATTTCTGATGGAGAAGGTACTGCTTTTACTCCTACTCCTGATACACGTCGTAAAGCAGACGGTAATATTAGTTTATTTGCATCGTTGACTTCAATGTACCTCGACCTACAAAGGTTTGAACTGGGGTTTGGGCCAAGGCTTTGTCCTACAGACAGACACGAGTGCAGCCCATTTCTTTCAACCGTAAACCAGGTTGAATAGAACAGTTGTTTTACTGTATGCAAATTCTATGATTCGTGAATATTTTGTTGAAGGAAAATCAGTCAACAATAGTTTCCCAATCAATATTCTTAGTTCTGTGATATAATTTCCGCTTTAAAGAATATAATATTGCATAGATTAATGTACAATGGATAACCACTTTGTTGCTATTCAACAAAAGATTTTATTGCCATTTTCTTTCAGTGTGTTGTTGGTATGACCACGGTAAATTTATGAGGAATATGCGAATAAAATGGAAAGTTTTATGGCCACTAAAACTTACATTGCGGGCTTGATAAGTGGAAGGATAAAGAGAATGACACTAGCTAAGAATGAGACTCGTGTTTATGGTTTTTAAAGTAATATACATACGGTTTGATTATCAAATACCATAAAAGGTAGATAAGAAGTGTACAATCTTTCCGATAGTAGTCATATACTTGAAGTGCTTACGATCTGTGAATAGGTTTGTTACCCCTAAACATCTTTCAGTTTTCTTTGTCTTCCACAAGGTACCATTTTCTACTTCAACCATTTTATGATTTGTTATCTCGTTTCTCCATCTTAACGTTAATCATCCATGATGCATTATCAATAACTGGGCAACCACGCTCCAAATGGAATCATTTGCTATCCTTATGGCCCATAAATATATTGAAAACTCTGCCATAACCACATTGATTCTCTCGTCATTAACTGCGTTAAACTCGGAGAGTTTAAAGCACGACACAGGTATAACAAAATTATTCAAGCTGGGCTAAGAGTTCACTTTCTCTGGGTTCCATCCCATTATGGACTCGGAATGCATGATAAAGCTGATAAAGTAGCCAATACTTCTGCCCTCAAGGATGAAGTTGATTGCCTCTGGTCCTGCATGGCGAGTAGCCATGAAACCATCATTTAGAAAGAAAATGAACCAAATCTTTTGAATTTTCGAAGTGAAATTAACACAAGCAGGTCCATTTACCTCCACAATATCATGCGAGGAGAACCATTATATCTGTGATTCCAGAAACTGGATCGGGTGGGTTTCAGATGTGCATAATTGCCCCTCATTGATAATGAACAGACCAAATGTAAACTCTGCTATCAAAGTGATTCCCACACTTTGCAACATGACATCCTTGACTGTTGTAAGATCAGTGAGTTCAAAGATGATTCTTACCAAACATTACAAGTGATGGCAAACCTTTCAACCAGAGCGCTGTTTTACTTTGTGCACTTGAGAGGTATCGTAACTTATTGTAAATATTTTCATTATATCCTAAGTACTAGTCACTATGTTCAACTGTTTGTAAAGTTAACTTACCATGTAAATTTATGATGAAGTCATTGTGCTGCGCAGGCCATGTTAACGCATTTCTCACACACTAACGTATAACGTATTGGTCACTGAGGCCGCTCAGTCCCTGGACTTTTTGTGCACTTTGTACTTTCTTTTGTGCAACCGCCAACAAGATGGATTTGAAGCGCCCATTAGCTGGTAAAATTGCTTGAACTATGGATGCACAGATTTCCCTATCCGCTCTTTCCCGCTTCCTGTAACCTTGCCACTTTAGAAGAGTTTGGTCTACAGTCAACTGAGTAGCTGGAATTAATTGTTCCAGGATGATTCTCATGCATGTTGACTTGTCTTTTATCCGAGATGGTCATGGTTGAGGCTAGCCTTTGCCCCGGGCTGTGATAGGCCTCTGGGAACTTATTGTTTCATTATCCTTCCGGTTATCAGCAAATACAGGTCAACCTTCTCTCATTCATAATAAGTTACCAGTTTTGCTCGTCTAGAGTCGGAGAGAAGTAAGATCCTCATCAGCCACTCTGAAAACCCGATTCAATACCATACAGGATTAACACACAAATTGTCATATAATTCATTTCAACCCAAATTCACTGACTTTTTTTTTTTATCAGCCTAGATCATCATCAAACCTCTCAGCACAATGGTCATGACTTGAATTTGTTTGGTATTAAGCACCTCATCATACTTTATACATACATACATACATACATACATATATACATACATACAACACCCGTCGATATGGTAGACATTTGGCGGATGATTCGCCGTGGGAATTCCTCTCGCAACGCAGATCAGTATGTGATTGTGTGTTCGAGGTATTGTTGCACCGGATTGGCATAGAATCCTCTTAAGTTCTTCATTTTCTTATATTTTCCAATTCTCTCTCCGTTCTCGTATAAGTTTGCCATTCTTTTCTTAAGTCTACGAGAACGAAATGAATACGTGTGGATCTGTGAACCAAGATTGCGCATAACATGAAACCTTTCAGTTTTCGTCATTAGATTAATCAAAATTTATTACCGGAATACCATCAAATTATAAAATTGGATATGTTTTTGAAAAAATATTGTAATTAATTTTTCTAAGGTATTTGTCAACAATTTTATATTTCTTTTTTGGTATTCTGTTTAAAATGGTAAAATACTGATTAATAGAAACGGGGAGCCGGAGATGGTGTATTAATATATCGAATAATTGATTACTGATTACTTTTTGGGGATGAAGGAATTCATCATATCACTATACATATATACGTATTAGTGAAAGTACTACGGTATAGCTGAACTTAGGCTGTCTTGCACTTCTCACACTTGGATCAACTGTAAACACCTCCTTCGTTCGTACGGTAAAGCTATGGAGTTCGCGTCCATCTCTGGAACATGTTGGGACTTAGTTTTCATCCAAGATAGCCATGGTAGGGGCTGGCTTTTGCCCTACGGGCCGTATACAGGCTAATAAGGGATGAAATGGAAGATAAGCTGAGAGAGAGAGGCAGCTCACAAGCATGCTTTCCAGCTTTACTCAAGCTCAACAGTTGAATAGTCAGCTTTCTGTGACCCATAAGGAAGTGTCAGCTTTGACCAAGAGTCGAACTAAGGTCTTTACCACCGCTCTCAAGACCTGGCTAAAGACTACAAGCCTAACACACACATATATAGTACCATAATTCGGTCACAGGCAAAATCGTCCAAGGTCATCAGTCAGAACCAGATCATTGCTATCAGTCTTAGTGTTATACTGAAGGGACAATTTCTTTTTTTTTTCTCGTGTTTATGTAATCATGTACCCGAGGTTTTTTGGGGGTGATGGATATCATAGAATCTTTCCGAGTCTTATTTTTTTTTTCTCATTCGTTTCTCGGTTAACATGAGAGTTGTCTTTTTTTTTTTTTTAGCCTCCAGGTTTGTGCATTACCAGGAAAATTTATACTTTGTTGTCACCTGATTAAGATGAAATTATATACAGAATACTATTAAATTATAAAATTTGTTGTATTACTAGAACAATAAGCTTACTGATCATATATATATATGTTTATAAATTTCTTATATTTCCTTCTGAATATTGTTTGAAATAAGATAAATCTTGCCTACTCATTTCAGGACATCTCATTTATGTATAATTCTCCAAATAATCGGTTATTGATTACTTTCTTAAGATGAAGTAATTCATCACATCATTGGATTATGAATATCCATCTAAAGAGTCTGCCACACGTTTAAACATCGGCTCCTCTTTACCAGTCAGCCCAGGATCGACTGTTCATATTTTCTCTCCTCGTACGGTAAAGGCTCAGCCTTGATGTAGACTTTTGTTTGGAACCTTCATCATAAAAAGGAACAATGGAATTCTCGTCAGTCTTTTTTTTTCACTTCTTGAAACCTAGCAATCTAGAAAAGCAACTGAGCAGCTTAATTCTTCTAGCATCCGAAATGGTCATGGATGGAGCTAGCTTTAGCCCTGAGCCATGTAGGGTCCCAGAGAAAAAAAGTGGAAAATGAACTGGCGGAATGGTAAGCAGAGGCAGGTCTTCGGCGTGATTTCGATCTTACGCTCAATAATTGAATAGTCAACTTTCTGTTACTCATAATAATGAGGTACAGTTTTTCTCATACGAACCAGAACGTTATATTACCATAATTGATTTAAACGTAAACTTAATGAAGTCCTCAGTCGCCTCAGAATTCGATAAATTCTGCAAGGATTATGAATTTATTTGAGGTGAAACAATTCAAATTTTATACAAAACGTCCAGATAAGAGTCCACTACACAAGTTGCACATAGGCTGCCTTGTGCCAGTAATGGAACCCCGAGCACATATATCCGACCTGTACCAATAATGGAACACCTGGGAACGGGGCTCTGATTGACGAGAGTCCATGCCAAGCTTGACAATCATTGCTCACACAAAACAACAAAAGAGGCTTTCAGAACAACCTAGGGTCTGGTCAAAACAGGTTTTCAGATCTCATCACAACAACGTTTTCACAATGTACATGACAACTTACCTCTGAGAATGGATGACAAGCAGAAGCACCCAATACAAACGAGGGTAACTGATCTAACTCACTCTTGGGACTCTGTTGGAAAGGTCCCACCCAGAACAACAGCTCCAATGTTTCCATCGGAGGCGTCATGAGAATCAAATCAACGGAGAAAAAGATGGTTATCTGTTGTCATCAACAATCTTGTGGTAAATCTCTCACGCAGACGTTCCCAAACTGATGAGCTCATTTTCCTTGATAGTGAAGAGATAGTGGAAGATTCTCTGAAGAACAGAATAGATATATTCTGTAGTGTCGTTATCACGAATTGTAAGTAAATGTTACTAAATACCCAAAAATTAGGAAAATATATAACTTTATCTATGGCTATGATTCCTCAGTTTTAAGTTATGTAGTGTTTTTTTTTATTTTCGTAATGTCAGTGCTTCGGAATGGTCTGGATTTTGTTGATGATAACCTGAAAGTGGCAGCTGAACTGCATTCTATTTAGCTCATCCAGACGGTGTGTTTGATCCTGTTCAGTTTAACTCACAGACTCGTGGTAGGCCAGTGCTTATTATCTCTGTAGATGCTGTATTGTAAGTTTAGGATACCATGACAAAATCTTTTGGGATGAAGTTGTTCATCACATTTCATAATAACAGCTCACTGAGCTACATTTACACACGGGCTGTCCTGCGCCAGTAATAGCACCCTGAGCACACACACCCGTCCTGTGCCAGTAATGGCACACCCGAGAACTGGCTGTCACTGACAAGAGCCCCTGCCAAGCTGTCTTGGCGAGCCTTCACATACACACACACACACACACACACACATAGCACACTGTGAGTTAATGAGGCTAACAGGGGAGAATATATATCTATATCTACCTATCTATCTATCTATCTATCTATATGTATATATATATATATATATATATATATATATATATATATATATATATATATAGATAGATAGATAGATAGATAGATGCGGGTATCTTCAGCAGACGGTACTTGTCAGTCTTTATTCAAAGCCCGCGAAATTTGCTAATGATTCAGGTTACTGAAATTACTCCGTTTCATTAACATTAATGCAAATATTCATTCACTGTTACATAACGCATACAAAATATTTATTGGTAAATATGGTGGTTAGCGTCGCTTATCCACATGGTTTTGCTACTAGCACAATTTTTTTATAGTATCATTTGTTACGGTGAACTCGCGAAAATTGATCGTTTTATTTATTCAAACAAAGCGAGTTAACAGGCCCGTCAACAAACGCAGGTATATGGAAGCATACAAATATATAACGTGTGAATACCTTCTTTGACTGTAAGGAATCATTTGCTTGGGAGAATCGAGACGAAAATTCATGAAAGAATTGAAGAGCAAGAAAAGATTCGAATGCCTCTCTAATGATGGAATAAAAAGTTTGAAATTGAAATGTTTTGGAAACTTTTAGCGCCACCAACCAATCAAAATACATCACGCACAGTGCAACGTGATGTTATTGGCGAAGCGCTAGGTACCAACGACGAAGAGTCTAGTTCCTCAGGCCAAAAGCATAGCTCCCGTAGCTCTTCACTCATCATTTCTTGCCTGCCAAGCTTTCAGGCAGGTTTGCTGTTGTTCTTCGACTTGCTTAGTGGTCTTTCGGACGCGTAACTTGAAACATGATTGTGTCTTTAGTCCAGGGTGTACGGCCCTGAGATTGGCTTGGTGGTTTGAAGTTTTTGTTAGTTATATTTTTTCGTATTTTTCCTGTGTGTGTAAGAGAGGTCAAACGCTGATGTCCAAGGTGACGCTTGAAAGTGCGACCAACAGGCCTGGCTGACGCCTTCCCTGGCTAATGTGGGCAACACTGTAACTAGTTCCTCCTTGCACCATCTGATGCTCCCTGCGCGCCAGGAACCGTGAGTATTCTTGGGAATAAATTAATTATACACTGTCATTTATCGGGTGATTCAGAAGCCGCCTACTTCTGCTGGATGTTCCACCGAGAAAGGAATGTGTTTAAGCTTCTCAGCTTTTCAAGTAACGACGGCATGAAAATTGTTGCTAGTTACGTTGTGACGTGTGTAGTAATTAGTTTTATTTGTGATTGCCAATCTGTCCTGTAAGGGAAGACAGTTCTACCCGTCGGGAACCATCAAGTTAAACGTTATCTAACAGACGACTTTTTAAAATTCTCTCAGTGTATGAGACAGTGTCCAGTTTTGTGATATACGTGAAGTATTCGAATTGTCAAAACTGATCATCTGAATTGGTTTTGTTGGTTGGGGTATAGACCTAATCGACTGCGGACGTCATTAACTGCAATTAAGTTAAAACCGCCACAGGATTTGGCTTGAACACTTGCATGTCCAAGTGTTATCATGATTGATAGACCGCTGTCGTTATATTTAAATGGCCTAACGAAGAGGAACTGGTTTATTTAGTTGTACTTAAAAACGATCACCTTCATGGTGGCGTTCCCAACCGTCACGCATTTACGAGCCGTCTGGGGTCGAGCGTAATCGTTCGAATCCAACGCAAGGTTAACTACGATCGTCATTTCGGTTATAGCGCAGCTGAGGTCTCCCATTGGTATAAAACCCACTTCTTAAGATCCATTAGGTTTTCGTTTTATGTTAGTCATATCAAGCCTTACAACATGTACCTAAAGGTCCAAAAATACAAACAAAGGATAGTCATTGGATGCCTGAAAATTGGCAAAACAAATATATATTTTACATGTAACTTTTCGATTTTTAACTTTCCATAAGTTATGCTATTATAATTTTTTAATACTATAAAATTTTCTTATAATTTTACTTAAGTAGCATTATTATATTTTCTATTTATTCATCAACAAATATATCATATTATAACTCATATTTTTATACATTTAAAGCAGTGTCTTTCATTTCCTCTATGTTTACTTTTCCTTGAAATTCTGTTAAACGTTACTTTCAAACAACGTATCGTAATTGACTGTTTCGATACATTCAGTATTTAAGAAAAAAAAAATCTGAACAGTATTTTTTTATGGTGGTGTTACTGTTAAAGTGCCGACACACATGGATTTACTGTTATCAAGAAGGATCTGTATATAAGAAGAAAAAAAACGCACAAAAGATTATTGGTTGGTTATTTCGGCTGAGGGACCATCGACTACCCAGGGTCATGGCTGTGAAGTTCATTTTGTAACCGCCAAGAAAAATTCAGGTGTTATATATATGTAAAGATTCACCAATACTGTACTGGCCACAGATTCTCGTCAGTAACAGTCCATTCTCAGATGTGTCATTGCTGGCACAAGTCGGGTGAGTGCTCAATGTGCCATTAGTGGCACAAGGTGGCCCGTGTGTAACTTGTAGCAGGTTCCTAGGTAGATGTGTAGGCTGTGTAATGACTTTGCTTCACACATAAAGTACAAACTTTTCAAGACATTTTAGTGTTTACAGCTTCCTGTTTTTGACACCCCTAATTCAAAAAATGTTACGTATACTTAGATAATCTCTACATTTCACCCAACGAAAATTGTTTAGGAAAAAAAACACTGGAAAATTAACGAATTTGTAAAGTTTTTACAAAATTAATCATTGACGTCAGTAACTGTCAAAACGAATTTTATGGGAACAAATGAATGCTGTCTTGACAGATTAATAAAAGATATTATTACAGTAATATCGGCTTTGAGACTATCGGGTGACAGGGTCACTGAGGCAGGCAACCAGTCGAGAAAGACTTGAACACCTTTTTCAGGGTTTCAAGATGATTCTAAATATGCATACTCGCTGAATGTATGGTTTGGGCACAAAAAAATAGGTTTCATTGTTATTTTGGCTTTCCGCTTCTTGATCGTCAGGGTCAGTTAAGACCAACAAAGTAATTTTGTAACCTCGAATCGAAAATAACTAATATCCTTATCATTTATTGAATTACCAAACCGTACGTGTTCATAATGCATGCTTGATCTCTCAAAACCAAAGAATTGAAATTAAGGAACTAAAGTATGAAAAGGGAAAGAAGAGCTGATGGGGATAAACGCAAGCAGTAATCTATGATTTTGGTATACAGTAAAACCGTTATTAAAAGTTTAATATCGTCACTCAATTTTGTAGATGACAGTAGGGGAAAAAATGTGGCTGCTAATAGTAGGAATGATTTATCTAATTGTGTACCAACTTTCTACATGTGGTTGGAAATGTAAATATGATATATATAACGCAGTGAATAAATGTTTTATATACTATGTCTGGAACGGAAGACATCGGATTAATGTCATATTGTAAACTTCTAGAAAGTCATTTTGTGAACACTTTCAGGAAGATCAGACACGCCCTCATTGATTGATTGGGTTGACGTAATGGCTAATTACCTTTGAGGAACGTTAATAAGGTATGCAACTCTATGTGCAAGTTACCCCCATAGAATGTTATTATTGTTTTCTTCACTTGTAAGACATTTCAGACAGCACATGGTATAAAAAAGCATATTACTACATGTGCGGGTTATTACATCTTGATCATTTCAGTTTGTTTTAGATCATCAGCAAAGAATATCTACTAAGGAAATATAACTCCCCATGTTTATCAGAGTCTTTAAACAGCTGAACTACCGCTAGCTTATCCGTGAGCTGGTAACTTGTAAAAGAAAACGTACTGAGAATGGTTAGGGCAGCCTTACGTAAAACCGAAACGACAAAGTAAATGTGCTTTATGAGCAAGACATTTGTTAACGTAATTTTGATCACTTCATAGAAATAATTTGTTTTTAAGGAACACAACCTCCGGTAGATATTTTCATATAAACATCTTCCGTGATTTTAGTAAATGATTTTCATGTAAATATGTTTTACTTGATATAGAGTTCTCTCATCACACAAATATTGGGAAATTAATTGCTTATTTAAAATATAATTCTATTATACTCTTAGTCCAGTTAACTTCCGTGTGATGAAATGATTTATTGTCTATGAGTATGATAGAAAAATATTGACCAGCATTATTATGAATATATCATCCATTATTTGTATTGGATGACTTTTTAACAATTAATTCTTTACACAATACACACACGCGTGATTTGAATCTATTTGGGATGAAAAAGTTCATTCAGATTTATACAGCACATACCACCAAAGAGCCCACTACAATGCATGGGCCGACCTTTGCCATCAATGCCACCCTAAGCACACACATCTGTCCTTTACCAGTAATGGCATAACTGAGAACAGGCTGTCATTAACAAGAACCTGTGCCAAGCTTAGTCGTAGCGAATCTACATAGATTCGTTTCGCCAGGCGGCAGCAAGCGCCTTATTCGTGAGGTAAAGCGTTTCTTTATTCATATGAAATGCGATAACCTCTCATCATCCTTTGATGGGTCTTTTTGTCTTTAACTACGGGCGTCGCTAACAACTTCTTTTGCTCTACCTTTCCTTCACTCATCCGTCCTGATGGTACTATAGTTGTCTCTGCCGTAGATTAACCAACTTTCTTTGGTTCCCGTTCATCCTCTAACTCCACCTTGGATAACTCGAACATTCCTTCACCCCATGATACTCTTCTTACTAATCCTATGCCCCTTCCCGTAATCTCTTTTCGGAAAGCACTTCTGTCTTCGGACACAAGCGAGGCATATTGTCCTGATGGCATCCATCCCCCTGGACTGAAAGAGCGTGTCTATGAGCTACTTACGCCTGTGCTTGCTCGTCTGTTCCGTGCCAGCTTGCATTGCTACATCCCATTCCTAAGAAGGGTGACCCGTTCTGACCCCCTAACTATCGTCCAATTGCTTTGACACTCACCATTTCCAAAGTCTTTGAGTCCCTCCTCAACTCCCATATCCTTAGACACCTTAAATCTCTTAATCTTCTCTCTTATCACCAGTATGGCTTCCGTAAGGCGAGTCCCACTGGTGATATTTTTTACATTTATGGTTTTACTAGATATATCTATTTTCCTGTCGCAGTTGATAAGAAATATGAGAAATACGTTAACGTAGAAATAATTTGTATTGAATTCTAAGAATATGAAGAAAGAAATCACATTGCACAAAAATTATAATCAACACAGACTCACATAAATGATAGGGTTTTGTACTGCCAGCCTTCCACCAGTGAATAGAGGATTGTAATATACTCTTTTTTTTTCTTCAATAATATATGGTAAAATTATGTGTAAAGAATTTTGAATATTTTTCATAGTGAATACACAGAGACTGTGCAGTGAAATGACTACAAGCTACATCTGACCATCTCCATAATAAACCGGTCCAGAATACATCACTTACTTTAATTTGTCCTCGACGCCAATTTGCAACGTTCGATATAATGTTACCTCCTGTGAGGGCCAAAACATGATAGGATTTATGCTTCATTGTTAAACAGAAAACTTATATAATGCCTCAATTTTATGTATGATAGATATTTTTTAATACTCTTTAGCTAAATGTTATGTTACTGTTTCATTTTTAAGTATAATACCTATAATAAAGGAAATATATGCATAGAACGTTATATAATAAATTTAGTTTGTGGAACATCTAATCGATACATTAATGATGCTTGATATACAAATGAAAATTTTGATAGTCTATCAACGTGTGATCATGATGCTAATGAAGCGACTTTTCTTGATGGATTTCTGTCTTCTCAGTATTCGTTTTCCATAAACACTTCGTATCAGAGAGATTTTCTACTTTCAAGCAGAAAATAAACGCTCAAAACGTCATCGATTTTTTTCCTTGTACTTTGGTTATTTAGGAAGGGATTACATTCACTTAAGTACATGGCTTCTGTTAACTGTAGTCTTTCAGCATCATGGCAATGTTTCAGCATTACCTTATTCTCAGTAAGATGCAGGCGAGTGAGATTCATGTTACATTGAGTTACATATATATTTTAGGGGCTCATTGTATCAACTATGATAAGATTAAGAGTGTGCGTTATCATTATCTAGAGCAAGCTCACGGTAAATAATTATAAAAATGCTGACCTCAGCGGCTTTTCAAGTAGTTCTCTTATATGGGACACTTCAAAATAAACATGGTTGAATTAGTCACATGAATAAGTAATTGTTTATGAAATGTTCAGTTTGTATTATGGTAAATCGTAACACTACGAGTCGGACTACTACTACTTAAGTGCACCTACTTATGGTGTCATTAAACAGTCTACCACAACTCAGACATCTTTAAGCATGTTTTACAATGAGATTTAGATTGATTGAATCTTTCTCAATAGTGTGTGTTAAGTGGTGTAATGATGTTATGAAGAAACTCAGTTTAAATTGAATGAGGTAGATTGTAACTTAATTGTTTTAATTCTGAGGCAAAGTAGCTCATTCCAAAGCCATTTGATACTTAGGAAATGACTGACTGGCGGCCTCCACCGTAGTCTTTGTATGGGTGGCATAGTCACCCCAGTAACTTTCATGAGTTTCCGTTTTTTGTATCTACGTACGTTTGTTAGGCATTTTTTCGTAAGATCAATTTAATCTTTTCCAGTGTTTTGATTAATCCACCTCAAAACAAAACAACACTTTCATAGCTATTAATTGTAGCCTGAAAACTACGATAAATGATGAAACTATTCAGACAACATTTTTCATACACTGACGCGGGAGAACTGACGATTTTGGCTTTAGATTAAATGTTTTGACAGCCTTAAAGTCTCGACGCATAAATTTGATTTATTGTAGTGGCAGCTATCCGTCACATTTTACACAACGCACACACCCCCACACCCATCCAAGAGCCTACTACACGACAGTTACATATAGGCTGCCCTGGGCCAGTAATGACACTCCTGAGAATGGGCCCATGCCAAACTCAGTTCCGACGAAGCTTCGCACACACGTCTTGATGGTTTCACAACCTGAAGAGATGCTAGGCGACCCCAGAGCTGGAAATCTCGTGGGTGAAACAGCTCAGTGAGCGAGATCGAATCATCGACATCCGAAAAGGAGTGGTTCCGTCCCAGGTTCGATCCTGGCTGTTGGAGGTTTGTATGTTCTATGAAAGTGCACGTTCCTATGCACTTTGTTTGTATTCATATACCTCCGCGTTGTACAGTTAGGTTCGGTAAAATGCTATCTGCTGGCTATGTGCGCCTGTTGGGAAGTGACCAGTGTAGACCCCGTTGCTCACCAACGTTAGACGAAGGGTTTTCGAGTACATAGTATTCGAATAGTTAGTTGACATTAGTTAGGCCCACAGCCTAACCTTAGATTCCCGCCTATTGCACAGGGGTCCCAGGTTCGATTCTGGCTGTTGGAGGTTTGTATGTTCTATGAAGGTGCGCGTTCCTAAAGTAAATATTACTATATACATACATACATACATATATATATATATATATATATATATATATATATATATATATATTTTTTTTTTTCTTTTCTTTTTCTTTTAAACTATTTGCCACTTCCCGCGTTAGCGAGGTAGCGTTAAGAACAGAGGACTGGGCCTTTTTTGGAATATCCTCACCTGGCCCCCTCTGTTCCTTCTTTTGGAAAATTAAAAAAGAAAAAAAAAATGAGAGGGGAGGATTTCCAGCCCCCCGCTCCCTCCCCTTTTAGTCGCCTTCTACGACACGCAGGGAATACGTGGGAAGTATTCTTAATCCCCTATCCCAGGGATAATATATATATATATATGGCCCAACCCACCCCCCCCCCCCCCATACACATGTACATACACACGTCCACACACGCAAATATACATACCTACACAGCTTTCCATGGTTTACCCCAGACGCTTCACATGCCTTGCTTCAATCCACTGACAGCACGTCAACCCCTGTATACCACATGACTCCAATTCACTCTATTTCTTGCCCTCCTTTCACCCTCCTGCATGTTCAGGCCCCGATCACACAAAATCTTTTTCACTCCATCTTTCCACCTCCAATTTGGTCTCCCTCTTCTCCTCGTTCCCTCCACCTCCGACACATATATCCTCTTGGTCAATCTCTCCTCACTCATTCTCTCCATGTGCCCAAACCATTTCAAAACACCCTCTTCTGCTCTCTCAACCACGCTCTTTTTATTTCCACACATCTCTCTTACCCTTACGTTACTTACTCGATCAAACCACCTCACACCACACATTGTCCTCAAACATCTCATTTCCAGCACATCCATCCTCCTGCGCACATCTCTATCCATAGCCCACGCCTCGCAACCATACAGCATTGTTGGAACCACTATTCCCTCAAACATACCCATTTTTGCTTTCCGAGATAATGTTCTCGACTTCCACACATTTTTCAAGGCTCCCAGAATTTTCGCCCCCTCCCCCACCCTATGATCCACTTCCGCTTCCATGGTTCCATCCGCTGACAGATCCACTCCCAGATATCTAAAACACTTCACTTCCTCCAGTTTTTCTCCATTCAAACTCACCTCCCAATTGACTTGACCCTCACCCCTACTGTACCTAATAACCTTGCTCTTATTCACATTTACTCTCAACTTTCTTCTTCCACACACTTTACCAAACTCAGTCACCAGCTTCTGCAGTTTCTCACATGAATCAGCCACCAGCGCTGTATCATCAGCGAACAACAATTGACTCACTTCCCAAGCTCTCTCATCCCCAACAGACTTCATACTTGCCCCTCTTTCCAGGACTCTTGCATTTACCTCCTTTACAACCCCATCCATAAACAAATTAAACAACCATGGAGACATCACACACCCCTGCCGCAAACCTACATTCACTGAGAACCAATCACTTTCCTCTCTTCCTACACGTACACATGCCTTACATCCTCGATAAAAACTTTTCACTGCTTCTAACAACTTGCCTCCCACACCATATATTCTTAATACCTTCCACAGAGCATCTCTATCAACTCTATCATATGCCTTCTCCAGATCCATAAATGCTACATACAAATCCATTTGCTTTTCTAAGTATTTCTCACATACATTCTTCAAAGCAAACACCTGATCCACACATCCTCTACCACTTCTGAAACCGCACTGCTCTTCCCCAATCTGATGCTCTGTACATGCCTTCACCCTCTCAATCAATACCCTCCCATATAATTTACCAGGAATACTCAACAAACTTATACCTCTGTAATTTGAGCACTCACTCTTATCCCCTTTGCCTTTGTACAATGGCACTATGCACGCATTCCGCCAATCCTCAGGCACCTCACCATGAGTCATACATACATTAAATAACCTTACCAACCAGTCAACAATACAGTCACCCCCTTTCTTAATAAATTCCACTGCAATACCATCCAAACCTGCTGCCTTGCCGGCTTTCATCTTCCGCAAAGCTTTTACTACCTCTTCTCTGTTTACCAAATCATTTTCCCTAACCCTCTCACTTTGCACACCACCTCGACCAAAACACCCTATATCTGCCACTCTGTCATCAGACACATTCAACAAACCTTCAAAATACTCATTCCATCTCCTTCTCACATCACCGCTACTTGTTATCACCTCCCCATTTACGCCCTTCACTGAAGTTCCCATTTGCTCCCTTGTCTTACGCACCCTATTTACCTCCTTCCAGAACATCTTTTTATTCTCCCTAAAATTTACTGATAGTCTCTCACCCCAACTCTCATTTGCCCTTTTTTTTCACCTCTTGCACCTTTCTCTTGACCTCCTGTCTCTTTCTTTTATACTTCTCCCACTCAATTGCATATATATATATATATATATATATATATATATATATATATATATATATATATATATATATATATATATATATCCCCTGGGGATAGGGGATTAAGAATACTTCCCACGTATTCCCTGCGTGTCGTAGAAGGCGACTAAAAGGGGAGGGAGCGGGGGGCTGGAAATCCTCCCCTCTCTTTTTTTTTTTTTTTTTTTTTTTTTTTTCCAAAAGAAGGAACAGAGAATTGGGCCAGGTGAGGGTATTCCCACAAAGGCCCAGTCCTCTGTTCTTAATGCTACCTCGCTAACGCGGGAAATGGCGAATAGTTTAAAAGAAAGAAAAAAAAAAAAAATATATATATATATATATATATATATATATATATATATATATATATATATATATATATATTCCTATGAGTACACGGGGAAAATGAAATACGATAAGTTCCCGAGTGCACTTTCGTGTAATAATCACATCATCAGGGGAGATACGAGAAAGAAATACACGTCAGTTGATGTACAACAAAGAGACGTAGCTACCACGCCATTTGGTAAACGAGTGATTGTCCAGGACAGACAACGAGCGTGTCATTTGGACAAGAAGGTGAATTGTTTACAAATTCTATCAACAATAAAGCTATCCAATTTGTATAGACCTTCACCAATATTAAGATTATAGTTCTTTGTGTATCTAATAATAGAAGATTCAATGATATTTGTCGTGGTACTGGAGTTAGAGTTAATAACTGAGATGGTATTACTCCAGTCAGTACAATGATCATAGTTTTTAACGTGAATAAACAACGCATTTGATTCTTGTCCCGTTCTTATACTATATCTATGTTACCTAATTCTAACAGAAAGATCCTTACCAGTCTGCCCAATATAAATTTATCAATTTCTACATGGCACTTTATAGATGCAGCTAGGAGAATTTTCTGGTGAGTTCCTGATTAAAATATTCTTCATAGTATTATTGATGCTGAAGGCAACATTTACATTAAAGGATTTAAGCCACATGGGAAGTAAAGTAAAATTATTATCAAAAGAGAGAACTAAAAGATTTTTGGTGTCATTGGGAGGTTTGGGTTCAACTCTATAAAATGATTTCTTTGCTAACTTAAGGGATTTGCTAATGAAAGATCTAGGATACTTTAACTTAGATCCATCGGCAACTCAAGGGTGGGTCGTACTGATACCTGCTTTCCCTACACGTCGAAGTTATCTTCTCAATGTGCTATCCCAGTAACCTCCAAAATTCATAAATACTTTCCTTTGTCTTTCTTTTTTGTTGTTGTTTCATGATTCTCTCTATATTTCAATTAAGGCCCGGCCGTGATGTAGACTTTTGTCCGTAACTGGAGCCTTCAACATAAAAAAAAAAAAAAAAACTGCTCATTACGAAACAATGCGGCGCGTTCCAAATTGAGGGAATTGCCCATCCCGTTTTAGTATGTCATTAAATATTGATATCATTTAACTTATCATTTATCATTATCAAAGCCCATAGGTATTTTCTTTCACTCTTATAACCTACATACAAACGCATTATTTGTTGTTGAAAGATAAGATTTAAGATAATTCTAGGAAATGTACGTCTCCTTTCTGTTATAGTACCATGTTCTAAGTATTACCGCAATTAAGATGATTATTCATTATTATCATTATTACCACTATTATCTATTTTTATCATTATAAGGGTTTACAAAATTATTGTAGTCTACCCAGATTTTGCCATAGAATTTCTTTGATGTTCAAGGACTTTAGATATAAAGTATCTAGATAGCTTATGTTAGTAAAATAATTAGATAGATTGGTATAAGAATTGATCTTGCTTAGTTGACGAGAAAAACAGGAAATGAATATTATTTATGTCACACTCGACTTCCAAAATTTATGTAAACAAGGGATCAGCTGTGGGCCCGTCGCTGCCTCAGTTTGATGGCAGACGACGGAGGAGTGAGTGCATCACGAGTTCTGTGCTACAACAGTAAGAGATGTAGTGAAAACAAAGTACCATTTGATCGTAGTGACTGTCTTTTGTAAGACAAGGTATAAGAAAATGCACTGAATAATCGCTGACACTAGTAATTCCTTGAATGGTTACCGAAAGAACACATTTGTCACGGTTTATGCAACCTAGAACTTGGAGCCAGTGAGAGACGTGATACAATAATATTGCGGGTTGTATCCATTGACCTGCTGACATAATGTGAGAAGGAACAACACCGGTTGGGTCTTTGATTTCAATGGCAGTTGGCGCAGGAGAAACACCTGTTAACATAGCAGTGACCATCAGGTAAGAGTTAACAGTGTGATGTAGAAATTTTGATTTTATGTTCTAGTAATTTGAAATAATTGGTTACGCAAGTGTTGAGGAGTCGTTAGATACAGTCCCTTCTTTGATGATTCTCTTCTTAGGTAATGGTCATACATGGGGTACCTCTAAAGTCGAAGGTCGTTCGAAAGTAGTTGTATAAATTACCGTTTTACTTGGTATAGTGAAGTTAATGTCCCCTTTTTAATTGTCTTCCATTACTGTGCTTACGGTAATGAATAAACTGAGAAAATAATGAGGATATGATGGAAGTAGAAGTTTTTGGATTTAGAAAATGACAAGAAGAAACCCACATAACTTCACTGACATAACAGCCAAACCACCTCGGCTGGGTTGCTCACACGTATCCGAAATTATTAGTAATTTGTCGGGTTTATGTAAAAAATAGATTATCAGGTTTATTTACAGGTCAGTGAATATCATTGGAACAGTTAATCGCTCCTTGAATTGCACTCTGTTACCTGAAACAACTAGTTTAATACATATTTTGCTCTAGTGTAAGTGATAAATACACCCACAAGGTACAGATTTACCCATAGCTGTTATTATAGCCATTGATGTTAGTTCACCGTATATTTTGGCCTTAGATGTTGCCAATGTTTTCTTTTATTGTGGATTTGGCAACCTATGATTTTTTTTTTACTTCTACAGATTCTCCCATGACCATTTAGCCAAATGAGTTTTTTCAGGTCTTTGAAAATTGGAAGCCAAGCCTCCCAGGATTTTTCTTGTATAGATTATGAAAGTATCGCTTCAAAGAATGGGAACCAAGTCATTTTAGATGGTCTCTTTAGTTTTCATTTATGATGGTTGCTTTTTTTTGGCACAGGTTTGTCCACCTTGAAGGATGATGTTAATAAATGGGTATCATACTTGAAAGTGTGAGTGCTTTGAAAACTGTCATTTTAGTATTAATTCACTTTTCTTAAAAAATCAGAATATATAATATATCATGTTTGAAAAGTTATTAGTTCCTTAGCAGTAGTAGATAATTATTTATTTACATTTTATAAAAAAAATCCCCATAATGCTTGTTTGTTTTGGGTAATCCGTTTCAATTTTTTGTTTTGTCAAAAATGAAATGATTAACTGCACACTTACATACCCAAAGAGTTAGCATTTTGATCTATTTGGGTGACTTGGTGATAGTGACAAGCAGTTTTGAATTGTACATTTAGTCATTTTAGTAGTTCTGTTTTGCATTAGGTAACTCTTGTGATGACCTTTGACACTGTAAATTGATATCATTGACATGAATAGTCAGAAAGTACCCATAAGCTTTATACTTCAAACTGTCATACACAACTGAATATGTGTGTAATAGCCTATTTTCCTCTCTATCCTAGATTTCTAGACAAAATGCAGAGTACAGTAGTATAGGCTTTTGTAATCTTCACTCTTTCAGTTTTGCCTAATATTGAGTTGTATCCCTCTCCACAATCAATTTACTTTTATGTGGTTTCCTGGGGCATATTTTGTTGATCACTTCAAACTCCTGATTTAAATAACTGGTGTTGTCATTGTATTCATATGCAGCAACATTCACATCTAACACTTCCATCATTAACCCCTCTTTTTCACTTTATTGATCATTCATGTTCATCACTTCTTCATTTATTCATTATTTGATGAATTCCTTTTATATGCTACACATCCTGACCATAAATGAGATGAACATTAAACTTTTTTTACTTAGTTTTCTTTACTAGGAAGGTAGTGCTAGGAATAAAGAACAGCATCACTTATATCCTGCTCTCTAGTCGTAAGCTCTAATGCATCAAAATCAGATCCCCCTATCCACTTCTAAGGCCTACAGACTGTTTTTTGATTTCCCATGATGCCATCATATTGCCAAGTTCAGCCCAGAGATGGCACATCATCCATTGTATACCACATCCCTCAGCTCACTTTATCTGATGCATGCCTCTCATCATCCTGAATTTTCAGGCCCTGATAACTCAAAGCTTTATTGAATCCATCGTTACATCCCTTTGGTCTCCCCTACCTCCTTGCTCCTGACACTAACGAAGCATATATCCTCTAAGTCAGTCTCTGTTCACTCATCCTCTTTATGTGTTTGAATCATTTCATATTTTGGTCACCTATCATGTTCTGCTTAGTACCACACATGTGTCTTTTAGACTTGTCATTCCTTACATAATTTTGATTGAACAAGTACAGTAATTCATTCATTCCTTAAGGTCAGGGATACATACACATGAATATTCCAACATTGACTGTTGTTATAGCCTCTTAACCTCTCTCAACTAATACATATACTGTACTCAACTGCTACACATATATCTTAAACTTGTGTTGTTTTCTCACAGTCTCTTTAGATTTTGATGGTGTTTTCTCATAGCATCTTTAGATTTTGATGGTGTTTTTTAGTCCTCTGTGCCTGTCATGCCAGTTATGGATGATTTCTGAGCCGAACAGAAATTAGGCTACTAGGGAATTGAAAACAAGTGCAGATTGGACATCACTCTTATATGAATTTTCCACATGAAAATCATAGCCTTCTCCTCATAGCTGTAGTGAAATAGTAGATACACGGCAAGATGGAATATTATCTGTTGTTCTGTTGGTGAGAGAGGTGGAATTAAGTGTGTTTGTTTTGCATAGTTATTCTATGAATGATTTGCTTCGAGAAAGTTTTGAACAGTCTTCATTACCAGAGGTAGAAGTTGGGACTGGGTTTTGTTATATCAGGTAAGTTTTCAACAAATGAACTGAGATTTTTCATTAAGGAGTAAAATCTCTCTCTCTCCTCTCCTCTCTCTCTGTCTATCTATCTGTCTATATATCTATCTTTCTATCTATCTATCTGATAGGAAGATGGTATCTGGTTCCTAAATCTCTTCCACCGTGATCAACTTCTCTTCCAATGCTCAGTTCTTCCATTCTTGTTCTGAGGCCATTTAGGCAACAGATCAGGCATATTTCCATTGAGCATTTATCACTGCCTGTAATCATTATAATTATTTTATCCTTTAGGCAAAGCATTCCTTTATTCAAGTGTGATAACCTCTCTTCTTCAACTGTTGATTGATTTTTTTGATCTTTAGCTAAGGGCACTGCTAACTTTTGTCGCTTCACACTTTTATGCTCTGATGGTACTATAGCTTTCTCCTATAGACAAAGCAACTCTCCATGGTTCTTGTTTCTTGTTTAACCCTCCTTCATCCCTTAATGGTCCTCCTACTAATCCTATGCTCCTCCCTGTAAACTCTTTTCAAAATGTCTAGATAGCACCTTTCTGAGCACAAGCAAGGTTCATGATACTGATGACATCCATCCCCATATGCTAAGAGAGTGTGCTTGTGGACTTGCACCTGTGTTTGCTCTGCTCCATTTTTGTATAAAAATCAGAACATTTCTTCCTCTTAGAAGCATGCGTTGGTAGATCCCATCCCTAAGAAGGATACCGTTCTAACATCTGTCTATCATCCACTTGCTTTAACATATGCCATTTCCAAATTCTTTGAATCCCTCATCAACTCCCATATCCTCAGACATCTTGAATCTCACAGTCTTCTCTCTGATCACCAGTATGACGCCCTTAAGGCAAGATCCACTGGTAGTATTCATGGTGAGCATCCCTGAAAGATTTTGGGGAGTCCTATCTAGTTTGTCTTTGATATATCCAAAACATTTGACTGTGTGGCTTTGGGATCTCATCTCTATGGTACTCTCTTTTGGTTTCACTCCTTTACTTTGTACCCTCATCTCTAACTTCCTCTTTGGTCGAGCTCTCACTGTGATTGTTGATGGATAAGCTTATCCTTCTTTCTTTATCAACAGCAGTGTCCCATAAGGTTCTATCCTGTCTACAACACTTTTTCTCCTTTTTCTCGAAGATTTCCTTTCATCTACAAATGACCAGATGCACTCGCTTATGGCTCAGCATTGCTTACCTCCATATCCTTCAGTTCTGCTCCTTCTCTTATTAGATCTGCATGTTGTCTCAACACAACCTCCTCGATAAACTCAGACTTGGACAGGGTATCTCAGTTGGACATTTGAAATCTGGTTAAGGTTAATGCTTTCAAGACCCTGTTTATGCCCATTTCTATATCGAAAATTCCTTATAACTTTCCTTACTCCTTTGACGGTTCTATAATGCCACCTTTTAATTCAAAGAACATAATTGGTATTACTGTAACATCCACTCTGTTTTAGAAACCCTGCATTACAGAAATTGCTAAGTCTGCTTCTAAGAAGCTAAGAGCCCTGTTTGGATATCGAAATTTCTTTACTTCCAGTCAGTTGTCAAAAGTGTTCCGACATGAACTCTCTCAGTATAACTTCAAAACTTGACCCGTTGCCATACTTCTTTTTTTATGTATAAGGCTCCAGTCACGGACAAAAGTTCGCATCAAGAATGGGCTTTAATTGAAATATAGACAAATTTTTGAGAAAGTGAAAAAAGTGTCTTTTGAAATGTGCCAGGTTATAGCTATTGGGAAAGGCATGAGAAGGTAGAGAGTTCCAGAGCTTTGACAAGTAGGGAAAGAAGCAGGTATTGAGATGGCCCACCCTTGAGTTACTGATGGCCACACAATAATCACGTGAAGCAGCAGCTTGCTGAGTATTGCGTGGTCTATATAGTGTTGTGGACACAAGCAGCCAGCTCTCGGGAGCAAAAACCAAAGTAATACCTGTAGAAGAGGGAAAGTGAACCAAAATTGCGGTGTAGGCCAAGGGGGTCAAGTTTGGAAGTTAGCGTGGGACAGTTTATAAGTCGGACTGCTTTCGACTCAACTCTGTCAAGTAATGATGCAGAGTTAGAACCACCCCAAATGTGAGGGCAGTACTCCATACAAGGATGATTCAAGCCCTTATATAAGCAGAGCAACTGTTTAGAATAGAAGTTTCAGCATCTAAACAGAACACCCAGTTTCTGAGAGGTAGACTGAGCTATACCTGTAATACAGGGTTTCCAAGAAAGATGGATGTTACAGTAATATCAAGTATTTTCATTGAGTCAAGAGGTGGAATAGTAGAACCGTCAGATGAGAGATGAGAGTTGTGAGGAGTTTTTGTGTACTCCACAGAGATATCCTGTCCAAGTCTGTTGTGAGGAGTTTTCAATTTTGTGTACCCCACAGAGATATTCTGTCCAAGTCTGAGTTTATTGTGGAAGCTGTGTCAAGATGAGATGCAGATAGAATGAGAGATGAGGGAGCAGAATTGAAGGATGTAAGTGAATGCTGTGTTAAGTCGTTAGCATATGAGTGCATTGGATTATTCGTGGAGAGTCGTCAGCGTATGAGTTCATTGGATTATTTGTGGAGAGGAAATCGATGAAAATAGAAAAAGTGTAGGGGACTGGACAGAACCTTGAGGGACACCGCTGTTGGTGGAGAAAAGGGGGAGGCTGATCCATCAACAACTATAGATATATATTGGCCAGAAAGGAAACTCAATATGGAGCAAAATTTCAGATATATTGGCCAGAGAGGAAACTCAATATGGAGCAAAATTTCAGGATTTCAGAGTAGGTTATGGTATTACAAACAGAATGATTAGAGCTGAAAAAGACAGAGGATACTAATATTTTTGATAAAATGATTGTAGGAGAAAATTATTAACTGTAGTTGAGTGAAAGAATAGGAATGTTTATAGAAGATGAAATGTGGGGTATATAGACAAAGTAAGAGCACATATGAGGGTTGTTTTAATGGAGAAGACTACAGTAATGTAATTATTAATTTGTAATTTTTTGTGTGTATTGTACAAGAAGAGAGTCTTAAACATGAGGGGCCCCATTTCTTGAAATTCCTTTATCATCAAGATGTTTTTCTAAGAAGTTTTATGCTGGCATTATTTGTAGTATCATCTCTTAGTTGTTTCCATACTATTTACAACCTTTACCTTAAAACAGTAGTTCTTCACTTTGTTTTTACAAGCTTCTTGATAAGACTTTTGGTCCCTTTGCTGTTGCATTTCATGTAGGTCTGGTTAGTGATGACATCATCCAGCTGATTCAGAAACTTAAAAGTTGTAGTCACATCACCCTGAACTGTTTTCTCCTCCATGATGGACAGTCATAATTTGTGAAGACTGTGAGTACAATGTATATTTGTGTGTTAAGGAAAGAAAGTCTTACACTCATGTTGCCTATCTTTTTACTAATGTATATATGTACCATTCCTTTACTCTCTCTCTCTCTCTCTCTCTCTCTCTCTCTCTCTCTCTCTCTCTCTCTCTCTCTCTCTCTCTCTCTCTCTCTCTCTCTCACACACACACACACACACACACACACACACACACACACACACACACACACACACACACACACACCCCATTCTTTAAGTTGGATGCTTCAGTCACAGACAAAAGTCCACATCAGGGCTGGGCCTTTGTTGAAGTATAAAGAAATTAATGAAAGAAAAGAAAACAGGAAAGAAGGGAAAGTATTTCCAAAATTTTGGAGGATGTGAAAAAAACCCGTATTTTGTAATGTGCTAGATCATAGATATCGGGAAAGACATAAAAGGTTAGAGAGTTCCACAGCCTCAAAATGTAGGGAAAGAAACAGTTATCAAAACAGCCAGTGGCAGGTAATCATTTATCAACCAGCCTTGATGGGAGGATGAACACAGGTTTTATGTGAGTTGATTTCCAAGACCAGGATTTGAACTCAATGCGGGTCTGACTTTAGGCTATCCCATGCTGACTCATGGTCAGTAATGTTAATGATTGGGCTTCCTTAAGGGATGGCATTAATCTTGTAGGTTGAGAAGTAGATTACAGAGAAAGATTTCTTTCTTTTTTTTTTTTTTTTTTTTTTTTTTTTTGATTCCAAGTTCCTTAATTCAGGCATGGGGTATTTTTTTTATTGATAGCTAATACATGAGTATCCTGCACTATGTGAAGCTGTTATGGGTATGAGTAAAACACTGAATGTTGAAAAACATGACATTCAGATGATTTTTGTTTCACATTTACATTTTTTTTGCCACAGCTTTTGTAAACTGTCTGCCTGTGTTCCATCCAATAAGATCTAGACTTCTGTCATATGACGGGATGTTGCAGGCCCATAGTTTCTGTCTGGATACCAGTCACTCTAGGATTAACCATCATGAACTCCTCCTTTCCTTTGAACAGACAGGCTGAGGAAGTCTCACCCTTCTTTTTTTCTCTCCCTATAACCTCTTCAGCTTTAAGAATCAGGTATACAAACACATGAGGAGCACAATTTTTTCTTCATTCCTTTTTTCATGCCCTTAATTTTCCATTTCATCTAAGGTAGCCATAACTAGGGCATGATTTTTCCCATTTCATGCTGGTTGCTGTTAAAATAAGATGCTAGTACTGTTTTCTCTATTTTTATCTGCTATACCGGTTCATGCTTTACAGCAGAATGGCTGTATGAAATCATGGTAATGCTTTTAGAATATATTACTTTCCTCCTTACTTGGTGTTGCCCTGTGCTTGCACGTTTTCTGTCTATGCTTCATATTTTCTTTTTTCCAATAACTAATATGAATTGCACTTTGATATTATGAAAATTGTAATCCTGCCGTACACATATAAATAATTATTTTCTATAAAGTTAGAATTTGCACGTCATTTAACAGAAAGAGCAGTTGCAATAAGCACAGATTAAAGTACAACAAAATTCATAAGCCAAAGATGTATTGTCATAGTGTTCACATCCCCTAAAATTGGAGGAATGGCTATAGGTAATACTGGGAATTTCATGAAACTGACATAGATCATCATTGTGTCATTTCTTTTGAAAATGACATTGAAGCAGAAATCAACAGAGCATTCGAAACACTGTACTTTGACATTCTCACACAAAAGATGCCAGACAATATCCTCCACAGAAATAACAAAGAGAGATTCCCAACTTCATTCCTGGCTACCAAGCCAGAGTCATTGACAGAGGTTCCACTTCCAAAATCCTAAGGCTCTTCAGTGTAATTATCCAGGAGGCAGTTTTTTTCTCCAGTCCACTTGAATCTCTAGCATAACCTCCCTAAACTTCTCCCAGACTGCAAGGTAAAATCCCTCTTATACACAATGATATTAAGATCATTGGCACACTTTGAATATAAATATGTTTGCATCCCTACAGAAATCAATCATCTCTCAAACTCCATGCAGCTTCACACAATGTGAATACCTCAGTGTCCTCTATGTACCTTTCATCTGCTCCACCCAAAAATACTAGTCACCAGCCTAGCCATTCACCCTTTCAGAAGCAAACTATACAAAACTAAAAATAACATGGAACAGAGCACTCAGAACAATCGCTGACTGTAAAGCAACACAAACATACAACTATATAATAAAAGAAAAATTATTCCAATTCATTCCCATTTCAGTATGCCTCGCAAGCAGTTCTTTGCAACGACACATGACCCCTCCTACCCAAATCTCAAACATCATTTTACCATATTAAGGTTTCCTTCATGCCCAAAATTCATTCTGCACACCCTATACCTCTTTTACCTTGCAGTCGTCCCACAAATATTTACAAATCTTGACCTGGTGAATGTGAATAGATTTTTGAGTGCTGCAAGAGCCCCAAAGAACTGGGTATCGGGGTTGGAAGGTATGTTAAAGCAGAGACTGTGGAGTTTTAAAAAAAATTAGTTTTTATCAAATTTTTGAAGTGGTGGAATCTTCGATGGAAACATACATTATCTCATCATTTGGAAATAATCTACAAAGGCTGTGTATCCAGTGAAAGGTGCTTTCGTACCATATATTCTCTCTCTCTCTCTCTCTCTCTCTCTCTCTCTCTCTCTCTCATTTCTCCTAAGTACTTTTACTGCTAGCCTGATGAAGGTCCAGCGAACTTTCTGAGCTAAATCTCGAACGCTCACTTGGATCATTTTGCTGGCCTTTTGGTTTCCTTTATTACATGAAGGAAACAATAAATGTTAAATAATGGGTCAGGTTTATTTACAATCGAACATAAGCACTCTTGATATCTCCTTTTTCTGTGTTAACTTTACCAAATGTTTGACTTTTAAACAAGGTTTGCGGCAGGGGTGTGTGATGTCTCCATGGTTGTTTAATTTGTTTATGGATGGGGTTGTTAGGGAGGTGAATGCAAGAGTTTTGGAAAGAGGGGCAAGTATGAAGTCTGTTGGGGATGAGAGAGCTTGGGAAGTGAGGCAGTTGTTGTTCGCTGATGATACTGCGCTGGTGGCTGATTCATGTGAGAAACTGCAGAAGCTGGTGACTGAGTTTGGTAAAGTGTGTGAAAGAAGAAAGTTAAGAGTAAATGTGAATAAGAGCAAGGTTATTAGGTACAGTAGGGTTGAGGGTCAAGTCAATTGGGAGGTAAGTTTGAATGGAGAAAAACTGGATGAAGTAAAGTGTTTTAGATATCTGGGAGTGGATCTGGCAGCGGATGGAACCATGGAAGCGGAAGTGGATCATAGGGTGGGGGAGGGGGCGAAAATCCTGGGAGCCTTGAAGAATGTGTGGAAGTCGAGAACATTATCTCGGAAAGCAAAAATGGGTATGTTTGAAGGAATAGTGGTTCCAACAATGTTGTATGGTTGCGAGGCATGGGCTATGGATAGAGTTGTGCGCAGGAGGATGGATGTGCTGGAAATGAGATGTTTGAGGACAGTGTGTGGTGTGAGGTGGTTTGATCGAGTAAGTAACGTAAGGGTAAGAGAGATGTGTGGAAATAAAAAGAGTGTGGTTGAGAGAGCAGAAAAGGGTGTTTTGAAATGGTTTGGGCACATGGAGAGAATGAGTGAGGAAAGATTGACCAAGAGGATATATGTGTCGGAGGTGGAGGGAACGAGGAGAAGTGGGAGACCAAATTGGAGGTGGAAAGATGGAGTGAAAAAGATTTTGTGTGATCGGGGCCTGAACATGCAGGAGGGTGAAAGGAGGGCAAGGAATAGAGTGAATTGGATCGATGTGGTATACCGGGGTTGACGTGCTGTCAGTGGATTGAATCAGGGCATGTGAAGCGTCTGGGGTAAACCATGGAAAGCTGTGTAGGTATGTATATTTGCGTGTGTGGACGTATGTATATACATGTGTATGGGGGTGGGTTGGGCCATTTCTTTCGTCTGTTTCCTTGCGCTACCTCGCAAACGCGGGAGACAGCAACAAAGCAAAAAAAAAAATATATATATATATATTTATATATACATATATATATATATATATATATATATATATATATATTGTGGGTTGATTAGAAAGGGTAGTGAGTGGTGGGATGAAGAAGTAAGAGTATTAGTGAAAGAGAAGAGAGAGGCATTTGGACGATTTTTGCAGGGAAAAAATGCAATTGAGTGGGAGATGTATAAAAGAAAGAGACAGGAGGTCAAGAGAAAGGTGCAAGAGGTGAAAAAAAAGGGCAAATGAGAGTTGGGGTGAGAGAGTATCATTAAATTTTAGGGAGAATAAAAAGATGTTCTGGAAGGAGGTAAATAAAGTGCGTAAGACAAGGGAGCAAATGGGAACTTCAGTGAAGGGCGCAAATGGGGAGGTGATAACAAGTAGGGGTGATGTGAGAAGGAGATGGAGTGAGTATTTTGAAGGTTTGTTGAATGTGTTTGATGATAGAGTGGCAGATATAGGGTGTTTTGGTCGAGGTGGTGTGCGAAGTGGGAGGGTTAGGGAGAATGATTTGGTAAACAGAGAAGAGGTGGTGAGAGCTTTGCGGGGGATGAAAGCCGGCAGGGCAGCAGGTTTGGATGGTGTTGCAGTGGAATTTATTGAAAAAGGGGGTGACTGTATTGTTGACTGGTTGGTAAGGTTATTTAATGTATGTATGACTCATGGTGAGGTGCCTGAGGATTGGCGGAATGCGTGCATAGTGCCATTGTACAAAGGCAAAGGGGATAAGAGTGAGTGCTCAAATTACAGAGGTATAAGTTTGTTGAGTATTCCTCGTAAATTATATGGTAGGGTATTGAGTGAGAGGGTGAAGGCATGTACAGAGCATCAGATTGGGGAAGAGCAGTGTGGTTTCAGAAGTGGTAGAGGATGTGTAGATCAGGTGTTTGCTTTGAAGAATGTATGTGAGAAATACTTAGAAAAGCAAATGGATTTGTATGTAGCATTTATTGATCTGGAGAAGGCATATGATAGAGTTGATAGAGATGCCCTGTGGAAGGTATTAAGAATATATGGTGTGGGAGGAAAGTTGTTAGAAGCAGTGAAAAGTTTTTATCGAGGATGTAAGGCATGTGTACGTGTAGGAAGAGAGGAAAGTGATTGGTTCTCAGTGAATGTAGGTTTGCGGCAGGGGTGTGTGATGTCTCCATGGTTGTTTAATTTGTTAATGGATGGGGTTGTTAGGGAGGTAAATGCAAGAGTTTTGGAAAGAGGGGCAAGTATGAAGTAAGTTGGGGATGAGAGAGCTTGGGAAGTGAGTCAGTTGTTGTTCGCTGATGATACAGCGCTGGTGGCTGATTCATGTGAGAAACTGCAGAAGCTGGTGACTGAGTTTGGTAAAGTGTGTGAAAGAAGAAAGTTAAGAGTAAATGTGAATAAGAGCAAGGTTATTAGGTACAGTAGGGTTGAGGGTCAAGTCAATTGGGAGGTGAGTTTGAATGGAGAAAAACTGGAGGAAGTGAAGTGTTTTAGATATCTGGGAGTGGATCTGGCAGCGGATGGAACCATGGAAGCGGAAGTGGATCATAGGGTGGGGGAGGGGGCGAAAATTCTGGGGGCTTTGAAGAATGTGTGGAAGTCGAGAACATTATCTCGGAAAGCAAAAATGGGTATGTTTGAAGGAATAGTGGTTCCAAAAATGTTGTATGGTTGCGAGGCGTGGGCTATGGATAGAGTTGTGTCGGAGGTGGAGGGAACGAGGAGAAGAGGGAGACCAAATTGGAGGTGGAAAGATGGAGTGAAAAAGATTTTGTGTGATCGGGGCCTGAACATGCAGGAGTGTGAAAGGAGGGCAAGGAATAGAGTGAATTGGAGCGATGTGGTATACCGGGGTTGACGTGCTGTCAGTGGATTGAATCAGGGCATGTGAAGCGTCTGGGGTAAACCATGGAAAGCTGTGTAGGTATGTATATTTGCGTGTGTGGACGTATGTATATACATGTGTATGGGGGTGGGTTGGGCCATTTCTTTCGTCTGTTTCCTTGCGCTACCTCGCAAACGCGGGAGACAGCGACAAAGTATAATAAAAATATATATATATATATCCATTCAAACTTACCTCCCAATTGACTTGTCCCTCAACCCTACTGTACTTAATAACCTTGCTCTTATTCACATTTACTCTTAACTTTCTTCTTTCACACACTTTACCAAACTCAGTCACCAGCTTCTGCAGTTTCTCACATGAATCAGCCACCAGCGCTATATCATCAGCGAACAACAGCTGACTCACTTCCCAAGCTCTCTCATCCACAACAGACTGCATACTTGCCCCTCTTTCCAAAACTCTTGCATTCACCTCCCTAACAACCCCATCCATAAACAAATTAAACAACCGTGGAGACATCGCACACCCCTGCCGCAAACCTACATTCACTGAGAACCAATCACTTTCCTCTCTTCCTACACGTACACATGCCTTACATCCTCGATAAACACCTTTCACTGCTTCTAACAACTTACCTCCCACACCATATATTCTTAATACCTTCCACAGAGCATCTCTATCAACTCTATCATATGCCTTCTCCAGATCCATAAATGCTACATACAAATCCATTTGCTTTTCTAAGTATTTCTCACATACATTCTTCAAAGCAAACACCTGATCCACGCATCCTTTACCACTTCTGAAACCACTTCTGGCAGCGGATGGAACCATGGAAGTGGAAGTGAATCATAGGGTGGGGGAGGGGGCGAAAATTCTGGGAGCCTTGAAGAATGTTTGGAAGTCGAGATCATTATCTCAGAAAGCAAAAATGGGTATGTTTACAGGAATAGTGGTTCCAACAATGTTGTATGGTTGCGAGGCGTGGGCTATGGATAGAGTTTTGCGCAGGAGGGTGGATGTGCTGGAAATGAGATGTTTGAGGACAATATATGGTGTGAGGTGGTTTGATCGAGTAAGTAATGTAAGGGTGAGAGAGATGTGTGGAAATAAAAAGAGTATGGTTGAGAGAGCAGAAGAGGGTGTTTTGAAATGGTTTGGTCACATGGAGAGAATGAGTGAGGAAAGATTGACCAAGAGGATATATGTGTCGGAGGTGGAGGGAACGAGGAGAAGTGGGAGACCGAATTGGAGGTGGAATGATGGAGTGAAAAAGATTTTGTGTGGTCGGGGCCTGAACATGCAGGAGGGTGAAAGGAGGGCAAGGAATAGAGTGAAATGGATCGATGTGGTATACCGGAGTTGACGTGCTGTCAGTGGATTGAATCAGGGCATGTGAAGCGTCTGGGGTAAACCATGGAAAGTTGTGTGGGGCCTGGATGTGGAAAGGGAGCTGTGGTTTCGGGCATTATTGTATGACAGCTAGAGACTGAGTGTGAACGAATGGGGCCTTTGTTGTCTTTTCCTAGTGCTACCTCGCACACATGAGGGGGTAGGGGGATGGTATTCCATGTGTGTCGAGGTGGCGATGGGAATGAATAAAGGCAGACAGTGTGAATTGTGTACTTGGGTATATATGTATGTGTCTGTGTGTGTATATATATGTGTACATTGAGATGTATAGGTATGTATATTTGCGTGTGTGGACGTGTATGTATATACATTGTGTATGGGGGTGGGTTGGGCCATTTCTTTCGTCTGTTTCCTTGCGCTACCTCGCAAACGCGGGAGACAGCGACAAAGCAAAATAAATAGATAAATATAATATATATATATATATATATATATATATATATATATATATATATATATATAGATTGATAGATACATATATATAGGTATATATATCAGGATTTTCAAGCAGTTGTCCCACAGAATCTTTGATTAATGGAGAAATTAAAAAAAAAGTTTTTCTTTCCACACTTATCCGTGTTTAGATGGACGGTCTAAAGACTAGGGTAAGAAAGTTTTGTTTAAATTCCCAGTATTAAGCCCTATACCCTTTCCCCATATTTAACTCTGCTTTTAAAGTGGTTGGTGATTACAGCTGTTTCTTGGATGATGTGTGGTATGAGATTGTCATCCGGCTTTCCGTCGTGAAAGACCTTGCAGTGTTTTCAATGAGATACGTCTTTACCTTGCAAATCTAACAATAGAATCCGAGTTCAGTTGGTTAGATTTCTATTATTTCCACTGTTCTACTTGTGATACGAGATTGCTTTTTCCGTATATCTGTGGGGATAAGTTGGTTTAAGAAGGCTACAAGGCTGTAGCTGGAAATTGAACTGTTCGTAATAAATAAAAAAAAAAAAAAAAATAAATTGCAATACCGTCCGTGGCAATATACAGGATAAAGCAGACGCGTCTTGGTCCATAGTGCCGTCTGGTTAATATGTGTGCAATGCTTTGAGACCTCCCTTGCCGCCCAATAACCTTACAAGTTTTTAGTGCATTATTTTACATGCGTCACCGGACTGCTCCATCCTCAGTTCGATAGTGTCATATTTCAATATATTTTTATATAAACACTTGCGACAACTTACCGTAAGTGGCTGTCTAAGAATACTCCGGTTAACTTGAAGCCCCTAGGCCATAGCAACATACGTGTATAACTTGTGGACTTGGGGAAAAAGGGACCCGTCCTATTGTTGAAACATGAAAACCGACGAACCACTGATAGATATTAAGAAACCATAGCCTATGCAGATCTTCGATTCAAGAAACTGAACAAACAGGAGCCTTTTATGGACACATGGTAGGAGTATGAAAAACTGAGTCGATTTATGGTTTAAGGTTTTTCATTTGTGATTTCAAGCACATGTTTAGCTGTCCTGTATTGTAATACTCTAGAGGTCACATTTACCGACCATGTACCGTCAAGTTGAACTTTTCAGTCATCTTAAACAAAATGTATTCATGTACCTCATGGATGTTAAATTTAAAACCAGGCCAAATCGTTGCAGTAGTGGGAAGTCCTCTCATGTTCAAGTATTTATATAAATAAATGTGGATGCTTACCAAGTTGGCAGCTTGTCTTGGCAAAGGTTCAGGAGGTATTGTCCCAGTTTTGAAGTCCAAACCTTGGCCTTGTAAGGCAGATTGGATGAGCAGGTACATTATAATGTGCCTCTTTTCGTCTGAGCAATTGTTTTTAATCGATATATGAACACCGTATGAACCCAGTCGTGTACACATACCAACAGCATTACATATTTTGTGATAAAATGAGATGTACAGATGGCTGGCGGATCGCCCTACCAGTAAATTATATGACAGTCTTTGACAAATGAATGGCCTGATGGGCATGGGGCTGATTGAGCTAAATGGACCTATTGTAACGTTAAACAGTCATATGTAAGATGGCAGCATTCAAAGTAGTCACTTGGTAATTACATCTATGTGTAGCGTCGAAGAAACCATTGTTGGTCTGTACAGAGAGCTAGCTTGATAGGCAAAATGATTATATTGCCATATAAACACCTAAAGTGGCGCAATTACCATGTTCTTTAGCAGCTCCATCAGCCCCCATTTCTAATCCATATATATATATATATATATATATATATATATATATATATATATATATATAGTAGTAACCACGAAGAAAAATTAAACACGGTAAGTCCCAAGTCCACTTTCGTGAGATATATTGTCAAGGGAGACGGGAAAGTGCACTTGGGATTTGTCGTGTTTCATAGTTCCCTATCAGTTATCAGCAAATATTAGATTACGCGCATCACCGTGTCCTACCGCAATATATATATATATATATATATATATATATATATATATATATATATATATATATATTTATTTATTTTGCTTTGTCGCTGTCTCCCGCGTTAGCGAAGGTAGCGCAAGGAAACAGACGAAAGAATGGCCCAACCCACGCAAATATACATACCTATAGATCTCATTGTATACATATATATACACACACAGACATATACATATATACACATGTACATAATTCATACTGTCTGCCCTTATTTATTCCCCATCGCCACCTCGCCACACGTGGAATAACAACCCCCTCCCCCCTCATGTGTGCGAAGTAGCGCTAGGAAAAGACAACAAATGCCCCATTCGTTCACACTCAGTCTCTAGCTGTCATGTAATAATGCACCGAAACCACAGCTCCCTTTCCACATCCAGGCCCCACAGAACTTTCCATGTTTAACCCCAGACGCTTCACATGCCCTGGTTCAATCCATTGACAGCACGTCGACCCCGGTATACCACATTGTTCCAAGTCACTCTGTTCCTTGCGCGCCTTTCACCCTCCTGTATGTTCAGGCCCCGATCGCTCAAAATCTTTTTCACTCCATCCTTCCACCTCCAATTTGGTCTCCCGCTTCTCGTTCCTTTCACCTCCGATCTTTCCTCACTCATTCTCTCCATGTGACCAAATCACTTCAATACACCCTCCTCTACTGTCTCAACCACGCTCTTTATTACCACATATCTTTCTTACCCTCTCATTACTTACTCGATCAAACCACCTCACACCACATATTGCCCTCAAACATCTCATTTCCAACACATCCACCCTCCTCCGCACAGTCCTATCTATAACCCATGCCTCACAACCGTATAACATTGTTGGAACCACTATTCGTTCAAACATACCCATTTTTGCTCTTCGAGATAACGTTCTCGCCTTCCACACATTCGTCAACGCTCCCAGAACCTGCTCCCCCTCCCCCACCCTGTGACTCACTTCCGCTTCTCTGGTTCCATCCGATGCCAAATCCACTCCCAGATATCTAAAACGCTTCACTTTCTCCAGTGTTTCTCCATTCAGGCTTACCTCCCAGATGCCTTTTCCCCCAACCCTACTGAACCTAATAACCTTTACCCTCAGCTTTCTTCTTTCACACACTTTACCAAACCCAGTCACCAACTTCTGCAGTTTCTGTTCGTATATATATATATATATATATATATATATATATATATATATATATATATATATATATATATATATATATAATCGGCTCTTCCCGCTTTATCGAGGTGGCGCCCGGAACAAACGAGGAAAGGCTACAATCTCTGTCAACCATTCTTTAGTTGTCATGTGCAGTGTACTGAAACCATAGCCCTTAATCCACTACCAGGCCCCATAGACCTTACCGTGGTTTTGCCTGGCTGCTGCTTATGCCCAGGTTCAGTCCATTGACAGCATGTCGTCCCCTGTATAACACATCATTCCAATTCACTCTATCCCGTGCACGCCATTCGTCCTTTTGCACGTTCAGTCCCCGAACACTAATACTATATTTATTCACTCCACCTTTCCTTCTCCAGTTCGGGGTCTCTCTTTTCCATTTTCCCTCCACTAGAGACGCAGATATCTTATTTGTCAACTTCACCTCCAGACCGTTTCAGCACACCCTCTTCAGCTCTCAACCATACTCTTATTACCGTACTTCTTATACAGCCAGCCTTCCTGACGCATCATTTCCAACGCATCCATTTATCCTCTTCCATACATCGTCATCTTTAGTCCACTCCTCACATCCATACAACACCGTCGGGACCACTATGCTATCAAGACATGCCCATCTCCCCCGCCCTCCCTGACAGTGACCTCCTTTTCCATACATTCCTTAATGCTTCCATGACCTTCGACCCCACCCCACCGTATGATTCACTTCAGCCACCATTCGCTTCCACATCTTCCAAGTTTTCTCCATCTAAACTCATGCTCCAAGTATCCTTCAATGTTAAAACTAATAACTTTAGTTTTATTCGTATTTACTCTTTTTTCTTTCATGCACAATCCCAGACTCATACACCAGTTTCTGGCTCGAATTTGCTCTCAGCGCCGTGTCATCAGCAAACATCAGCTGTCTCACCCCTCAGCCATCAGCTCCACCTCCACACATTGCCGACCTGTTCTTCTCCCGCGTCGCCCCTTCCATATATAGATTAAACAGCCATGGTGACATTAGGCACCCATATCGAAGACCCACCATCGTCTGGAGCCGCTAACTCGTAAGGAATCGAAGAATTGTTAACTAATATGACGATGAGAAGTGTGGCCAAAAAAAAAAAAAAAAAAAATAGTGCATGGTAGTGTTGAGCGTTCTGCCTGCTAATGTGCGAGATCTCGGGAACCATTTTGACGTTATAAGAGGGTAAATGCATTGAGTTCGGTGAAGAATAAGTGAATGTATCCAGTTTGGTGTAGGTTACATGGACTGGCGCCCGGCTGGCGGTTGCGTGCATTTAACGGTAGGCCTTAGGGCGGTAGTTGTATATTATCATACTCCCCTGTTGGTGAAGGTCCAAGCACAAAGGAATCATGGTCTGTACTCGTAACCAGATCTCATTTATGTTAGGTTACTTACGGATAATTTTTGGTCTATCAACTGAAGATCCATGAGATGTAAGAATTATGTTGTATTGTGATTTAAGAAAACTTTCCGTAAATAGACAGCTAAGCGGGGCGTAGGGGTTTGAAAAAGAAATTCTGACATAAACAGACCACTGGGTCCTTTCGAGGCTTTTTATGGTAGTGGAAGATGTCAGAAACTCAGATTAGTGTGGTAAACGTTAGAAGTTACGCTGATGATTCAAAGCAAATTTTACTGATGAATTCATCTTTTGATGTCAAGAACATGCAGTTAGTTTAACTTTTTAATAAAGAAAAAAATGGGTGAACAATCAGTTTTTGAGCATTTAAGATTTCATTTAAGTAAGGAATTGGAATTGTCTCACCTTAGAAAAAAAAAAAAAAAGAATACACAAACGCCATTATAAATCTGTCACTAAACATCTGGAGGCAGAGGTTGGACTTGCGTGTTGTCTCAGGACTGCAAATAACATAGCCCAGTGCATCTATAATGACAGCTCTCTCTCTCAACTCTGCCTGCCACTAGGAGGGCTGGATATGTTGGCATTTTGGTCTAGCCTAGTGTCTGCCATTGCCTGCCACTGGGAAGGCTGGAAGTGCTGGCATTGTGGTCTAGCCTAGTTGTCTATCACTGGGAGGTCTTGAAGTACTGGCATTGTGGTCTAGCCTAGTTGTCTATCACTGGGAGGTCTTGAAGTACTGGCATTGGGGTCTAGCCCAGTGGTAATACATTAGAGAAAAATGAAAGGATAAAAAGAAAATTGAGCCTTTACCCTGCAAATTGAATTGTCCGCCATACTCGTTTCTCTGAGCTCGGAGAAATCACTACCACACTCAGTTGAATTATCTCTTATTCTATATCCTCACTGCTTTTCCTAAACGCCCTGAGATCAGAATGTAATATGGTCCTAAAGCTAGACACGGGTATTCAGACACTGTTGGTCAAGGGATGCAAACCAGATTGTTATAAATTCCTTCCTATATAGGCCTCCAGGAGCATCATAGAGTCGATGCTTTAGTCAAATTTGCATTAGGTAAAGCTGTTGAAAACGATATTGGTTTTACAATCAGGTCTCAAAACTGTAATAATGAAGGAATTAACACACCTCTTTGAAGAGGATAGACAAGCGCTAACAGGCATTAGGTGAAACGTTTGCCATTATGATTAAATGTGTACATTATGAGAGATATGTGGAGAAAATAAGAGTGGCAGATTGCAAGATGTCATTGCAGATGCTATTGGCGCATTGGCCTATCGGGAGATGTTAATCATGTGAATTGTGAAGCTTATAGCCAATGATTTGACACATATGTACTAGAACACAGTGTTAGATTGTAAAAAAATAGGAACATTTTTAGAGATTGGTCTAAATCTCTGCCAGAAATGGCAGAAGACATCTTTGTTAACAATATACCCGAAATTCTGCATCTAGTCTGTAAACTATATGACAAGACTGTAGCCTTGTGTAATGAACAAACTTTTCTAACAATATATGTAATGATTGTATCTGCTCACTAGGGGTCTGGTAAATATACTTTGTGACCTCTGCAACCCTTTTAAGTTACCGCTGACGGTGTGAACATGGGTTGGACGATAAAGTCACCGCTGACAGCGGCAGAAATCATATCAGGCTGAAGTAATGTTAAAAATGATGCACATGTTTCCATCTCATTAAGAAGGAAGGGAAACAGCTTCCAAGAAACTGTCGAAATATGACATCAATACATATCCAAGTAGGAAAATCCATTTCAATTAATTTGGGAAATGGTGGCAAAAATAGTACGTGATAGATATGCGCGTTCTTTAGGCAAAAATCTGAAATATCGGTTGCCATTCGGCGGTTAAAAAAAAAAAAGACGCAGAGGTTAGATATCTGTTGAGTTATCTGGCAACACGTCATAGTTTGCCTGACTGATCAGAGGATAGCGTATGCCTTTTCGTGTATGTTTTTTGCTATGTGTGCTTATTCTGCCACGCCCACTGGACAATAGCCCCTGTTGTCCGTGCGCCCCATGTTTTGTATACGGTAAAACGTCCCATGATTGGGATATTGGATATGAACCCAAATTTTATGTATACAAATATTGCATGTAGTGTCCTTAGTGTTCGAATTCGAAGGCCAAAGGTCGAGGTCACCAGGTCTTGTGGGTCATTGGATGTGGATTAAACGTAAATCAATCACAGATGATGCACAAGCTGAATAAGGTTTAGGAGTCAAGTCAAAAGTCAGGTTCACAAATTGACATTCATTCGTGTGACACAAAAGCAGGACAGGTTCCCTATGTTTTTTGTTAGTTTTTCACTTGTTTTCTTTGAAATTCTTTTTCTAAATTTTTTTGGTCTTTTAGTGGTTAGCTTTTCAGGCTTATTCATAAAGTTAGCTGTGTGTATTCGGATATCTTCCATTTCGAAAGTTTCGCTTCTCTGGCAGCAATCACTTGGCAAGGCTTCGCATGATTTTTGTTAAGAAATTCCAGACATTCATGCGTCATGGAGATGTTTAATTGATAACTTTAATATCTTAATTGGTACACCTCTCGACACGTGAGTGAGTGAGGCGTGGCCTGACCAAATTGCTATGACGATTCTTAACTCTGGAAATTATAGGCTGCACTGTTGTCGACGCCTTGATGCTATTCGCGGATAAAGAAACTGAATCAGTAAATTGGAATCGTAATTCCAGGTCGTTACATTCCCGATATAAAACTAACCACCACAATCCTACCAAAAGTTCGTATAAAAGGTAGATAAACTTCACATCCATGATTCCTCCAGTTAGATATCATTCTCGCCTAAACCCATATTGTCGCAAAAATTGACTGAATTTAGCCGACACTTTGAACACACAGAGGCTTCCTGTCTCCCAGCCTGTTCCTTCCCGTTACATACATGTATATAAAGGGTGAAAATAGGTTTGTTTAAAGGCATAGTGTAAAAGATTTTGAGTCATCGTTGCCTGAACATGAGGAGAGTGAAAGGCGTGCACTGGCTAGAGTGAATTGGAACTATGTGGTATACAAGGGAAAACGTGCTGTCACTGGATTGAACCAGTGATCGTGAAGCTGCCGGGAAAGGACTGTGGGGCCTGGATCTGGGGGGGAGATGGGGGCTGTGGTTTCGGTGCAATGCACATGACAGCTAGAGCATGGATGTGTGAGCGTAGCCTTTCCACGTGTTCCAATCGCCATCTCTAACTCGGGTAATTGCGAACAAATATGATATATATATATATATATATATATATATATATATATATATATATATATATATATATATATATATATATATATACAGTCAGTTGATATACATCGAAGAGACTTATATTTGTCTCATATGTCTCCCCTGATGATGTGATTATTACACGAAAGTGCACTTGGGAACTTAACCGTGTTTCATTTTCCCCGTGGACTCATAGGAATATACTGATCACGCGCAAAATTGTGATCCTTTCCAATATTTTTTTTTATATGAATAATGTATATAGTACTTTACGCGAAACTACTATTACAGTTTTCATAATTAACGTTAAGTGTACGTGCGTGATTGCCTCCCGGCACAATAACCAGGAGCAGTAAAGGCTCCTTGAAGCCGTGGGTGAAATCGACTTTGTAGTAATACGTATGACACGATTTCTTTGCAAGACACCAGCACCGCCGGCCATCAAGTGTTTGAATGTATAGGGAACGATCATGTTCGTTTGATATACAATAAGCCAAGTTCTGGTACCTCCCACGGGCTGAGCGTCATTCCATCAAACGTGTTGCCAATCGTGTTGTGCGTTTACAGGACGTTATCAGTAGACGCTGTCGTCAGGTAGTCGCCCGTATCGCGATGGAATGGCGACTACACGGTGCATTTTTTCCCTTCGTGGTTGGGGACGTCCGATTATGTCGAGTGTTTACACTTGGCATGGAAACGTGAGATGACACCACGGTGTGTACCTGACAACCCGCTTCTCTCTCCATCCTTCCTTCCCCATCACTCCCAGCGCCTCTCAGACCCAGAGCTACCAACCATTCCTTTTTTTTTTATTATTTAAATGAATACGGTAGTACGATTTTCCCGTATTTATAACTTTTTTGAAATAAATACGGCAGTACGATTTTTCTTAGTCAAAGTTAAATACGTTTTTTTTTTTTAAGATTCTGGTCATATGTTCATATATTATACATGTGTATGTAATGTATGGGAAGTTCACAGGGGTACACTGTTCAGTATTTATATAGTGTTTACGTTTTCGCCGCGCACGCAAGTACTAATACAGTGTACAAATAAGTCGGACATCGGTCAGTTTCCGACCATTTCGCGGATATGACACCTCACAGATTGCTGCACGGTTGGACTTACCGACTACGCTAACTTTAATCCTAGGCTGTACCTTCCTGAGGCTTCAGAAAGTTGCGCAGAGTTATCATGTATAGAAGTGGATAAGAAATTACTATTTCCCTCCCATCTATTGCTGTTCTTCTAAGTAGTAACATGTAATTTACTCCACTAAGATTTTCTAGCAGTGACAGATGAAGGAAGAGTAACGTAAATTTTGCAAGAAAGATCAAATCCTCTGCACCTAAGTTTCATCCTCACATCAGTTTATTTGGGCCTCGACCATTAATTAAAGGGGATGAAATGAACTGCTATGCATAAACCCGATCCTTTTCTGCAGAATTTAGTGCGGGTAATCTAACAAACCAATGATAATGCTCATATTACCAGTACAAATGCCAAATCATGTCTTTGTAAAGCACTTAAAAAGTGATATAATAAGAAAATTAATTAGACAATGACCAATTTTATGATGGAAGACTTTGAAGAGGTCAAGATGTGGGAAAACTTTTGATGTTTTTGGCTTTCTGTTGTTGTTGGTATATCGTCGTGCTATGCATCATCGCCCAAGTCTTGGCACACAAACATCATCAGAATTTCTCAGGCAGAAAGTGTATTTGGTGTGCTGAATAAAAACAGTTGTCATCAAGTGAAGTTCATTCACGTGAAAGGCCTCTGGAGAAGTGCAAACAGGCAACCACTGCTTATAACAAAAACCCTGTAGCTAGGACTGAATATGTGGAAACAAAAACAAACATTAGAACCCCTGTTGACTTAGTTCGAGGACCGAAAATGAAACACTACTGACTAGATACTTTGTTGGTTGTAAAGTGTACAGTTGTGGGCTATCTACATGTAAATAAAGGATTGGAGCTAACAACTTGAGCACTGGACTCACATTTTCCTGTATTGAAAGTGCAGCCTGTATTGCGCGTGGTCGAGTTTCGTCTTGCAATTTTTTTTTCCTCATAATTCCTTATTTTTGTCTTGACAAGGTTGGTAGCTCTGCAGATCCGTAGGTCTGGGAAGTACAGATTTTCCTTGTTTAATTTTACATCTTGCTGGGTTTACTGCATCTGGCTTTTATGTCTCGTACTTTGCCATATATAGTTTTACAGACGAGCAAAAATGAAAAGGGAAATAATAAAGAGTGCATTTCCATTCAGACTGTGAACCAGATCCAGAGAGATGGTTTTAAGAACACGCAACTCTCGCTCGCCGATAAGCCGTTTGCATGTTGGAGGGAGACAAGTTTGTGGGTCCCGGCGCTATATCCATTCCCTGTTATTTAGGTGTTCCATCCAAATCTAGCTTGACCCACGAGGATCAACACCATCATCGTCAGTAATCGTTGTCGTTGGTGGAGGAGGATGGTCACACCGTCTCTCTCTCTCTCTCTCTCTCTCTCTCTCTCTCTCTCTCTCTCTCTCTCTCTCTCTCTCTCTCTCTCTCTCTCCGTTCTCCTAAGGCGTAGCTCTTGGCAGTAGATCAGACGCATTATCGACACCCCCCCTAGATGTTTCTCTCATGCCGATTCCTGTGGTTTATTTCCCGCTTGGTATTGATCACATCGAGGCTTTCGGTCGCTTCTCCCCATCAGCTCTCTACCTTGCACTTACGTGGGTTGAATTCATTTATCTGACCAACTTTGGAGTTTGTCCAGGTCCCCATGTTGGCTGATGCAGTCATCATTCTTATTTCTGTGTGTGTGTGTGTGTGTGTGTGTGTGTGTGTGTGTGTGTGTGTGTGTGTGTGTGTGTGTGATTACGTATTTCTAGTCATCTGTGTACTGTACGTGAAGGGAGTTTTACACTTTTGGGGTCCCATCAGGTTCGGATCCTGCGTGTGGCAGGGGTCCTACACCAAACCCCAGGTCTTCATCCTTCCGACTGAGCTGGTCGATAAATGGATACCTGGCCTGTAAGTGTGTTTTGTGTGAAGGTCTGGCCCTTCCTACATGCTCAGAGCATTGGACCTGACCGGTATATGGCTGCATTCAGAAAGTAGGTAATGCCGTCCTAGACACCCCAGATGTTATATATATATATATATATATATATATATATATATATATATATATATATATATATATATATATATATTTGGCATGACCCGGCACCCCCCCCCCTCCTCCTCCTCCCAAGAGCTCCTGATTTAAAGGGGAGTTTGAAGGGTGAAGGGGCCTCCAAAATAGACTTAGCTTAGGGCCCCTAAAAGGCTATGGCCAGCCGTGTGTGTGTGTGTGTGTAAATATATAACATACCTAGTAAAAACATTATACTTGTATATAAAGGTTTAAGAGACGGGACAACAAAAGTGTAAAATCCACTTCGCGAAACAGACAAATTTAGTAATGACACCAATGTTAATTGCAGGTGACTCAGTACGTAGGCCGTCAGGTTGAGGAGGTTAGGTCACCTGTTATTGTTTTCGAGTTTGCCACACCTTTGACCGTAGCGTTCGACATGTGCACAGTGACCTTTGTCGTGCACACAACAGAAATTGAAATTTAACGATAAAAGCAAGGTTTCACATACACATTTAACTTTTTCCATGGAGAACCCTGCTTACAGTGCATGCTGAACTGCTTAGGAAAGTGCTAGACCACACGCTGCACAACGACAGTGTTGACGGAGAAGACAGAAGACACCATAGGGAATGGTACAGCAGCCTTCCTCATTTAAAACATATTAAGTGAGAGAGAGAGAGAGAGAGAGAGAGAGAGAGAGAGAGAGAGAGAGAGAGAGAGAGAGAGAGAGAGAGAGAGAGAGCAGCAGCAGCAGCAGCAGCAGTTGTAGATATCGTCTCATGCTGCGTGGGCATTTGGCTTTATCTTTTCCGTGCTGTGCGTGCTACTGCGCATGTTTGTGTGCGCTCGCTTGCAAGTGTGCGCTCTTGTCCGCTTGCAAATGGGGCTTCAAGTGCATGTGCACGTAATTATCCTGTAACATGGCAAGTGGAGAAGGTTAGGTCGTGGCTGGTACACCCGCCCTACTTGTATAACCAAGGCCGCGGTGGGTTGAGGGTGTGTGTTACTATGATTGTGGATCACCGTATGGTATCATGACCTTGCAAGTCCTGCCGTCTATCCTAGGGCCAACACCTAGCCTTGTATCAGTACAGCTGTTGTGATGGCAGTGTGGGAGGGAGAGATGTAACCGGCAGGTTGGCTATTTTAGGTACACATGTCCTGATTGTAGCAAGAGTACTTTAAATCGTCCGTTATATTTCCCTCGTCTGGCACCCCTACCGCCACGTGCTATTCCGTTACGTCACTGGGAACTTTTTAAAAGCATGGGACTAATAAGTCTCTCTCTCTCTCTCTCTCTCTCTCTCTCTCTCTCTCTCTCTCTCTCTCTCTCTCTCTCTCTCTCTCTCTCTCTCTCTCTCAGTTCAGTGGAATAAATCCACATTGTGTCTTCTCGGTACCTTCATTTTTTTTTTTTTTTTTTTTTTTGTCACCGTCCCACCGAGTTTGATCAGGCAGCTATAGGAATCATACCATGGGATGGGAGCCTGACCAACTGAAGGCAAGGGCGCTGCACTCTGCCTGCTTCAGGGCACTTCAGAAGTGAGACCTGTTTATAAACGCCGCTTTTTTTTTTTTTTTTTTAAATTGGAGAACATGAAGGTAACAGTTGCTCCACGTGCACAAAACTTTATGATTAAAACTCATGTTTTGTGTGCTGGTTGATCTAGTCGACAATGTGTGGAAGTGTCTTTTGAGCATTTATGCAAGACTGGATTTTTTGCAATGTCACAATCGTTGCTTTCGCTTATGATCCTCTCATTGTTTGTGTACCATAGGTTTATTTCTCTGCATAGAAAGGCACATCAAGCCATTCTTTATTATTAAAGATACTATAGTACATTTACTTACATATACATGTTTAACAACATATAAGTCTAATGCTTTTTATTTAGTTATTTCTTTAGGAAAGGTACAAGTAGATGAGTTCTTCCTGTTTACCTTATGTTAAGTGTTGGGAGAAATAGGGTCTTCCTGGTTGGCAGAGCGCACACCTGACTCTTTTATGATCCTAGCTGAGAAAAACAAGGGTTCCCTCTCAGGTCTTTTCACACTGAGCGTGCACGTTGGTGCATGCGTTCCTCTTTTTTTTTTTCTGATATTGAAGACTTAAGATGACTGGGAGACAGTTAAGTAATGACAATTTCATTTATGTAGTTATTTACTAATTTGCAGGTTTTGGTATATGATAATGCCTCTTTACGTTACCTACAATGAGATTCTGACAAAATGACAGGGTAAAGTTACACTATAAATGAACAGTCACGTTTCGGTCTGAGAGGAGCTGGATAATACCAACATATCGTGTGAGGAATAGACCTGCCTCTTATTGGACGACTGAGAAAAATAAGAGGAAGCATCCTGTTGTCACTCTTACGTTAATGAAGCGCCCGTTAGACTTGATTTTGAGGAGCCGGTTTGTTGCCATGGATGTGTGAGAAGGGGGTTCCCACGTGCGATGAGCTACGGTCAGTAATTGCTGCAGAGGCCTTTTTATTAGTATTATTATTTGTTGTGTGTGGTACCTCAAGGACAGACGATGATTCCTGTGGTTGACCATACCACGCCATTTTCGGTTGTCATCTCGTCTGTTTGTCTGCGTTTGGCCTCGTCCGTCTTTTTTTGGCGTTTGGGCTTTTTAATCCGTTTTCGGCATTTGGTCGTGTCCGTTTGGGCGTTTCATCTTGCCTGTGGGTCCATTTCTGCACTTATTATTATTCATATCAACAAGTTCAGACCACTGTAATACCTTTACCGTCGGGTTTCATATGTGTTAAGGTTCATATGTAATGCATGTAGGCGTGGCTTTCGGATGCAAAGGACAGCCTTCCTTAATCAAAAATAGATTTCATTTTAACAAAGTTGAGTACAGAGGAACTTGTATTCCTTGGAGAGCTGGAGGTCGAACGTCTGAGACTCTCAGACGCTGCCCCGTGGCAGCCTGTAGCAGGGCTGTTTTAAAAGGGTTGGTATCGAGAGCGTATAGGGCGTTATCTATAACTTGTGATGGCATGTCAGCAAACTTAAAGGTGAGCATGCATGGAAGAAATAGCTCATCTTGTATGTGAAGAGGCCATATGAAGGCGAGAGTCCTCTACACCCGTTCCGTTAAGAAGCAAGAGTAGTGATAACCGGGCATGAGAGCACTCGGCTCATCGTGTATAGTGTAGAGAGTGTATAACTTTCATGAAAAACGCTGTATGATATTCCTGCTGTCCAGAAATGGCCGACTCACTAGCTTGTAGTGGATCTATGACGTCATCCATCCGTCCCAAAATGGCATTAGGTCTACGTCCAATTGGCGGGTCATCTAAGAGCTGTGTGGAGGTGGACACGTTTGTCTGGGTGTTGATGACAGGTGCTTTCTCTCAAATGTGAATGGCCTCTAATATCTGCAGTCTCCTCCGATCACTGAAACTAGTAATGATTTTGGTGTTAGTCACTATAATCTCCCTCGTTAGTCTCGTTCCATTTTTTTTTTTTTTTATTATGTTTTTTGATTCCACCTTCTTGTAAGTGAAGCGTCCGAGCTACGCCTTTTCGTTGTATAGCCACTGACATATTTATTTTTTGTTATCTCCCCAAGTGCACTTGCGAACTTATCGTGTTTCATTTCCTTGTGGATAAGAAAGGAAATTAGTTGGATCATGCGCTCATTTGTGATCTTCTCCAATATATATTCCTTGGGATAGGGGAGAAAGAATACTTCCCACGTATTCCCTGCATGTTGTAGAAGGCAACTAAAGGGGAAGGAGCGGGGGCCTGGAAGTCCTTCCCTCCCATTTTTAATTTTCCGGAAGAAGGAACAGAGAAGGTGGCCAAGTGAGGATATTCCCTCTAAGGCTCAGTCCTCTGTTCTTAACGCTACCTCGCTAATGCGGGAAAAGGCGAATATGTACGAAATATGTATATATATATATATATATATATATATATATATATATATATATATATATATATATGTGTGTGTGTGTGTCTGTGTGTGTGTGTGTCTGTGTGTGTGTGTGTGTGTGAGTGTGTGTGTGTTATCCCTTGGGATAGGGGAGAAAGAATACTTCTCACATATTCCCGACGTGTTGTAAAAGGTGACTTTTTAAAAGGAAAGGAAGCGGGAGGCTAGAAATCCTCCCCTCCACTTTTTACTTTTTCAAAAGAAGGAACAGAGAAGGGGGCCAAGTGAGGGTTTTCTCAGGCTCAGACCTTTGTTCCTAAAACTACCTTGCTAAAGCGGGAAATGGCGAATAAGTATTTCATATGTATTATTATATATTTTTTATTATATTTAGTCGCTGTCTCCCGCGTTAGCGAGGTAGCACAAGGAAACAGACGTAAGACTGGCCAAACTCCCCACCTCCCCCCCCCACACCAGTAAATTGCATTACTTTTCATGAAATTTACGCCTCTGACTATATGAATCTCATTGAACGAGTAGAGCACATTAGCATATGTAAATCGGAATATCCATATCATTATCTATATCTATCTATCTATCTATATATATATATATATATATATATATATATATATATATATATATATATATATCGGGAGGTAAGAAACTGGTAGATACCGGTGCTTGGCCTTGTGTACCACGCCAGTTCAAGATTTGGCAAGTGTCTTGGCCTTTCCTCATGTAGGTCCTGCCAGAAATTGTACCGAGTCAGTAGTGTTTCATGCAGGGGAATGGTTTGGGTTGGTTGGTTGGCTGGGCACTTATGCCTATATATACCGCCAGGGTCATTGAGGCTACATCGTCCACCAACCCGAAACATCTTGTGGAGCTTCCTTCAGTTGTTAAAAGATAATTCTAGGACCATATATATATATATATATATATATATATATATATATATATATATATATATATATATATATATATATATATATATATACATATATGTATATATGTGTGTGTGTGTGTGTGTGTGTCGAATGCTATTGGCTTTTCCTAGCGCTACCTCACTCACATGCGGGGAGAGGGTTGTCATTTCATGTGTGGCGGGGTGTTGACGGGAATTAATAAGGGCAGACTATGAATTATGTACATGTGTATATAATTATATGTCTGTCTGAGTGTATATATATATATATATATATATATATATATATATATATATATATATATATATGTATACGCTCATCGTGTATGTAGACTGTGTGTATTGCTGGAGAACAGTCATTATACATTAGTAATATTATGTAGTCTTATTAAAGGCTTGAATGTTTAAAAATATTTTTCCTTGTGGACTGAACATATAGTGCGAACAGGAGACAATTCGTTTGTGAATGTTAGCTTGTGTTTATTATTATTATTGTTATTATTGTTGTTATTGCTGTTATTATTAATAATGATATTGTTTTATTATTATTGTTATTATTATTATTATTTTATTATTATTATTATTATTGTTATTATTATTTTTTTTTTTTGTCGCTGTCTCCCGCGTTTGCGAGGTAGCGCAAGGAAACAGACGAAAGAAATGGCCCAACCCACCCCCATGCACATATATATACATACGTCCGCACACGCAAATATACATACCTACACAGCTTTCCATGGTTTACCCCAGACGCTTCACATGCCCTGATTCAATCCACTGGCAGCACGTCAACCCCGATATACCACATCGCTCCAATTCACTCTATTCACTCTAGCCCTCCTTTCACCCTCCTGCATGTTCAGGCCCCGATCACACAAAATCTTTTTCACTCAATCTTTCCACCTCCAATTTGGTCTCCCTCTTCTCCTCGTTCCCTCCACCTCCGACACATATATCCTCTTGGTCAATCTTTCCTCACTCATTCTCTCCATGTGCCCAAACCATTTCAAAACACCCTCTTCTGCTCTCTCAACCACGCTCTTTTTATTTCCACACATCTCTCTTACCCTTACGTTACTTACTCGAGCAAACCACCTCACACAACACATTGTCCTCAAACATCTCATTTCCAGCACATCCATCCTCCTGCGCACAACTCTATCCATAGCCCACGTCTCGCAACCATACAACATTGTTGGAACCACTATTCCTTCAAACATACCCATTTTTGCTTTCCGAGACAATGTTCTCGACTTCCACACATTCTTCAAGGCTCCCAGAATTTTCGCCCCCTCCCCCACCCTATGATCCACTTCCGCTTCCATGGTTCCATCCGCTGCCAGATCCACTCCCAGATATCTAAAACACTTCACTTCCTCCAGTTTTTCTCCATTCAAACTCGCCTCCCAATTGACTTGACCCTCAACCCTACTGTACCTAATAACCTTGCTCTTATTCACATTTACTCTTAACTTTCTTCTTTCACACACTTTACCAAACTCAGTCACCAGCTTCTGCAGTTTCTCACATGAATCAGCCACCAGCGCTGTATCATCAGCGAACAACAACTGACTCACTTCCCAAGCTCTCTCATCCCCAACAGACTTCATACTTGCCCCTCTTTCCAAAACTCTTGCATTCACCTCCCTAACAACCCCATCCATATTGTTATTATTGTTATTATTATTATTACTGTTATTCATGTGCATCATTTTAGCAGCCTAGCAGGCGTCACACCATCTGGTACTGGGTAGATCGTGTTTAGTCAAACATTCTTACCCATATGTCAGCCAGGCCTTGCGGGATGTTGGCTAATTTTCCACTGTCTTCACCTTTAGCCTAGTCCGGGGGTTTTATGCTAGGAGACGGGTGGTCAACATGCAGATTTTATTTATATTTGCGTAATCATTTATATGCTTAAGACAACGTTTTTACATGTTAAGGCCATCAGAATTAAACAGCAGGTTAAGACGAAATGTGTTGGAATTTTCATAGAACAGTGATTCGTCTTTTTTTTTCAACTTTAGCATTCTTTATCGAAATATTTTTATTTTTTGTTTTTTATCTATTTCATTTTATACTCTATTGATTTCATTTATTTTATTTATTGGCTGCTAACAGAAGAGTATTTTCATTTGTGAATATTTTATCGTAACTTTCACGCTTGTCTCTGACGCGAGTTTGTTTCCACGCTGGAGGTGGTGTGTACACGTGTGTGTGTGTGTGTGTGGTGCGTGAGTCATTGTTGTGATGGATAGATGGCGCAGCTGCTGCTCAGTAGTCATCATGATTGTTCCGTTCATCAAGAATGAGATTGTCATTGTTTATGAACGAGGGAATATGTTGATGGTTATCACTTTATCGACAGGGTCAACTCAAGTGTTATTCTTTATCACGATGATAAGATGAAGCAAGGTGGGTGTCATCAAGGCCATTCGGACAGGTTGCCATGCACTGCTGCGCAAGAGGCAAAATTGTTAACTGGCAAAACCACTGGTGTCGTTCGCTCGAGGGGCTTAAGTGCACGTGGAAGAGATCACGAATGATGTTGTATCGGTTATAGCGTTCCTGACCGTGACGCGCATTCACGGGCCGCCCAGGGTCGAGCGCATAGGTTCGAATCCTGGTTGCGGCATTTGGTCCACAGTCAACCCAGCTGTTCATCCACCCTTAGGAGTTGGTCGTTAAAATGGGCAACTGGCTCAGGTTAGGATATATATATATATATATATATATATATATATATATATATATATATATATATATATATATATTCCTATGAGTCCACGGGGAAAATGAAACACGAAAAGTTCCCAATTGCACTTTCGTGTAATAATCACATCATCAGGGGAGACACAAGAGAGAAATATAACAGTCAGTTGATATACATCGAAGAGACATAGCTAGGACGCCATTTGGTAAACGTGATTGTCCAAAACATGTTATATATATATATATATATATATATATATATATATATATATATATATATATATATAAACAGTAGAGCTTCGTCTTCCAGCCAAATCAGCTTGTACTGAAGAGTTGATGGGTTGATGATGGCTTGAAGGTCCAGTTGTCTGAGACTTTCACTGCATCACAGCTCAGTTTTCAGGTCAGGTGCCTCTTAAGTTGTTCCCTCATGATTCATAAAGCTTCAGTTCACTCACAAGTCAGGCCCCACGGGTTGCGCGCGACTCATACTAATGAATCGGTAGGCTGCTGGGTTGAAGTCGCTGACTCGCAGTCAAACGCCTCGTGAAACTTAAATCCCTCATAACGGTGCGACCATTGGGTACGATAACCTTATCCGTTGACCCAAGTTTTAAGTGTGAGGTCAGATGTCTCGCCAGTGTGCTCAAGGGCCACCTCGTCGTGTTTTAAGGGCTGAGCGCACTTGTGTTCAAGGGTCGCTACAGGAGATTGAACCCACCTGCTTATATATTCCGGCGGGCGTGTAAAGTGAAACAAACTGGCAGTGATTTTTATCGTTAGTTCCAACACGGGCCGATTGAGGGACTGTATCGTACGAGATCGCATCGCGATGTGTTAGATTCCCGTATATTAATGAGGATTATCGGCTAGTGATAACCCGAAAAAGGAAATGCAAACGACTATTTTTACGGATCTTGATAAAGCGAGAGTGAAGGGATATCTGTAGGGCCTCTGGCTCGTACAAGGGCGCGCCTGTGTACAATAGAGCCCAGCCGTGTTCGATCTTATGTGGTGACAACTCTGCGTACATCGATGGGTGGTTATGTGAGTAGTCCTGATTGGCGGACTTTGTCGTGTGTGTCAGACTGTGTTTCACCACTACTACTCACCTCACTGTCATCAAAACCTGATTGACTCCAGTTTGAGGTCAGGCTGGGGGACTCCAGTTTGACCCACTGGACACGCGTACCTTGGCTGCGCGTACCCTCCAGGAGTCGTACTGGTTTTTAAGAGGTACCAACGCGAGGTTCATGGTCACCATATTTAGGTGATGAGGAGGAGGGGAAAAAAAAACATTTTAAAGGTTGTACTGCAAACCAGTGTGACGTTTTCTTCTCCACAGACTGGAAGAAAATGGAAGGCGCCACCATTATTGAGGGTTTTTATTAAGGTGTTTCATTAGAGTTGGAGGATTTACGGTGTTTTTCTTGAAAGTTCATTTTTCTACGAGTCTCACATTCATTCATTTATAATAGCTGAGCTGGAACCGGATGAGTGACTCACATGTCTCCCGGCTTATGTACTTCTTGAACTATGAAGAAGACATCGGGAAATAGCAGTGGTGTTGTGGTTAGCGTCGCTGACCATGAGTCACCTACGACAGCCACCCGGGTTCGAGTCCCATGGGCGCGGCAGTGGGCCCCACAGTCAATCCAGGTATTCATCATCCCCTCGGGGCTGATCGGTAATTGTTATCTGGCATAGGCTGGAGTTTGTGTGTGTACTTTCTCCCCATAACACACACACACACACTCACACACGCGCGTGCGCGCGCGTGCTTATACACATACAATCTCGTAAGTGATTAGTAAATTTCCGGTGACATTTACGGTTGCTGAGGTAATCTACAAGGGGGTTTCCCAGTCGACCAGAGTCGACCACAACACAAAGAATTAGCCATCAGTCTACCTTAAGCTGCGGCGCGGTTCCCCCTCCCTCCATGGCTTGCAGACTTCCCTCAGCCGTCAGGCTGTGCGCCAGACCATCTCCACCTTCCAAGTCCCCCATCACCCGTGGCATCCCACAGGCCACAGGGATGGAGGAACCCTTGCGTGTCCTCATCCTTGTATAAATGATGCTTCCAGTGTCTGCGTTTTCTCGCTGATAATAACGTCATGCGACTTTACCGCTATAGCACCAGCGATGACAGGAAGCATTCTCGACCAACCTCCTCGCCCTCCACAACATCCTTGACGACCGGGCGACGTCAGCCACGCCACCGTCGACCAGACCAGGGTCAGAGTCACGGCGTCAGCCACGTCACCGTCGACCAGACCAGGGTCAGAGTCACGACGTCAGCCACGTCACCGTCGATCAGACCAGGGTCAGAGTCACGACGTCAGCCACGTCACTATCGACCAGACCAGGGTCAGAGTCACGACGTCAGCCACGTCACTATCGACCAGACCAGGGTCAGAGTCACGACGTCAACCACGTCACCGTCGACCAGACCAGGGTCAGAGTCACGACGTCAGCCACGTCACTATCGACCAGACCAGGGTCAGAGTCACGACGTCAACCACGTCACCGTCGACCAGACCAGGGTCAGAGTCACGACGTCAGCCACGTCACCGTCGACCAGACCAGGGTCAGAGTCATGACGTCAGCCACGTCACCGTCGATCAGACCAGGGTCAGAGTCACGACGTCAGCCACGTCACTATCGACCAGACCAGGGTCAGAGTCACGACGTCAGCCACGTCACTATCGACCAGACCAGGGTCAGAGTCACGACGTCAACCACGTCACCGTCGACCAGACCAGGGTCAGAGTCACGACGTCAGCCACGTCACCGTCGACCAGACCAGGGTCAGAGTCACGACGTCAGCCACGTCACCGTCGACCAGACCAGGGTCAGAGTCACGACGTCAGCCACGTCACCGTCGACCAGACCAGGGTCAGAGTCATGACGTCAGCCACGTCACCGTCGATCAGACCAGGGTCAGAGTCACGACGTCAGCCACGTCACTATCGACCAGACCAGGGTCAGAGTCACGACGTCAGCCACGTCACTATCGACCAGACCAGGGTCAGAGTCACGACGTCAACCACGTCACCGTCGACCAGACCAGGGTCAGAGTCACGACGTCAGCCACGTCACCGTCGACCAGACCAGGGTCAGAGTCATGACGTCAGCCACGTCACTATCGACCTTACCAGGGTCAGAGTCACGACGTCAAGCACGTCACTATCGACCAGACCAGGGTCAGAGTCACGACGTCAGCCACGTCACTATCGACCAGACCAGGGTCAGAGTCACGACGTCAACCACGTCACCGTCGACCAGACCAGGGTCAGAGTCACGACGTCAACCACGTCACCGTCGACCAGACCAGGGTCAGAGTCACGACGTCAACCACGTCACCGTCGACCAGACCAGGGTCAGAGTCACGACGTCAGCCACGTCACCGTCGACCAGACCAGGGTCAGAGTCACGACGTCAGCCACGTCACCGTCGACCAGACCAGGGTCAGAGTCATGACGTCAACCACGTCACCGTCGACCAGACCAGGGTCAGAGTCACGACGTCAGCCACGTCACCGTCGACCAGACCAGGGTCAGAGTCACGACGTCAGCCACGTCACTATCGACCAGACCAGGGTCAGAGTCACGACGTCCGCCACGTCACTATCGACCAGACCAGGGTCAGAGTCACGACGTCAACCACGTCACCGTCGACCAGACCAGGGTCAGAGTCACGACGTCAGCCACGTCACCGTCGACCAGACCAGGGTCAGAGTCACGACGTCAACCACGTCACCGTCGACCAGACCAGGGTCAGAGTCACGACGTCAGCCACGTCACCCAGACCAGGGTCAGAGTCACGTCAGACCCTTTCCCAACCCTTCTCCCACCTCCTCATGTCAACAGACGTTAAGGCTACTATGTAGAAAGGATCGCGTCAGCACCGTTATCTAACTCTCATGATGTCAACGCCTGGCCCCCTCCGCCTCCCTCCGACCATCCACGTAGACCTCATCCTGCAAGTCGAGAAGAACCTGAGAGCATCTGTTGCTGTTCCTGTGTTCCGTTTCTGTTTAAAAACCAGATCTTTTCCTTCTTGGAAGCATGCGTTGGTGCGTCCCATCCCCATGGACGGTGACCGTTCTGACCCCTCTAACTATCGTCCTGTTGCTGTGACATTTACCATTTTCAAAGTCTTTGAATCCCTTCCTCTACCTCCCACATCCTCAGATATCTAGAATCTCACAGTCTTCTATCTGATCACGAGTATGGCTTCCGTATGGCGAAATCCACTGGTGATGTTCTTTCTAACTAATGTCTGGTCATCATCTCTGAAAGATTTTAGGGAGTTATGGGTAATTGCCCTTGATATTTATATCCAAAGCTTTTGACAGCGTGTGGCATTAGGATCTTGTCTCTATGCTCACCTCATTTGGCTTCCCTCCACTTTGCTCCCTCATATCTAGCTTCCTCTCTGGCTAGTCTGTCTCCGTGGTTGTTGATGGATCAGCATCTTCTCCTTTTCTCCATCAATAGCAGTGTCCCTCAAGGTTCTGTCCTGTCTTACACTTTTTTTTTTCCTTTCTATTAACGATTTCTTTTCCTCCACATATAAACAAATAGCACTCATTCGCTGACGACTCAACACTGCATTCCTCCCCATCCTTCAATTCTGCTCCTTTCACTCGATCTGCATCTTGTCTCGACATAACTTCCTCAGTAAACTCAAAACTTGGTTAGGGCATCTCTCTTACCTCTCCCCTTTGATGGTGAAAATATACATCATTACTGCAACATTCACTCTCTCTTGGAAATCCCTTATTATGGAAATAGCTAAGTCTGCCCCTAAAAAAAACGGAGTCCTGTTTAGATATCGGAATTTCTTTTCTTCCGAACAGTTGCTCCGTTTATACAAGGAATTGATTCATCCTCGTATGGAGTACTGCTTTCACATCTGGGTTGGTTCTAGCTCTGCATCCTTGGCAGAATTGAGTCGAAAGCGGTCCGACGTATGTACTCTCCCAGGCTAACGTCAAAATTCGACCCGCTGCCCTGCGCCGAAATGTTGGTTCACTTTCCCTCTTCTGCAGGTATTACTTCGGTTTTTGCTCCCGAGAGCTGGCTGCTTGTATGCCTCTCGCCACCAGCTGGACCGCACAGTACTCGTCACATGATTACTGTGTGGCCATTAGCATTTCAAGGATGGGTCGTTTTGAGAACCAGCCGTTGCTTTCTCTGGACTTCGAAGCTTCGAAACTCTCTACCCACTCATGACTTAACCAGTAACTGATTGTTACGCTCCTGCTGTGTGACACTATTGCTCTCCTTCCAGTCTCGTGTAACGCCGTTACATCCTGCTCGAGTGCTGTGTGACGCTTTTGCACCCCCTTCCAATGCTGTACTATTATACCTGGCACATTTCAAAAGACAGGTTTTTCACTTCCACCAGAATTCGTAAATGCTTTCCCTTGTCGCTTTTTTTCTTTCATATCGTTCATTAACCTCTGAACATTTCAGTTGAAGCCCGTCCATGACTGGAGCCTCCAACGTGAGAGAGAGAGAGAGAGAGAGAGAGAGAGAGAGAGAGAGAGAGAGACTCGCCACTATCACTGCCAACAGAGATCCCCCGTACCCAAGTTGCAGTCGGCTCCAAAATAGCATCGAACCCCATCCAAGCTCGTTCAGAACGTTGCAAAAGCAGCCCCCGTCCCAGTTACTGTTAAGCATCATCAGTAAAATTCAGTTGGCTAACGTCTTAATGTTTGCGTAAAAGGACTTTGTTTTATCCCCCGCATTCTCTGTCTTTATGTGGATATTATTCAATATACCGATTATTATTATTATTATTATTATTATTATTATTATTATTATTATTATTGTTGTTATTATTATTATTATTATTATTATTATTATTGTTATTATTATTATTATTATTATTATTATTATTATTATTATTATTATGATTATCATTATTATTATTATTATTATTTGAGGACGCTGCTGGGGGACCAGAATATACTTATATATGTCGCTTACTCACGGCACCCGTGGCATGACTCGTGTAGTGTATAACCTCAGCTGCATATTGCTCACTGTGTTTGTGAGACTGTGAGGTATGCGCTCTCTCTCTCTCTCTCTCTCTCTCTCTCTCTCTCTCTCCCTTGCTGATCCTTGAGGCCGAGTCATTAAAACCCAAGGGTTTTACCGTCGCTCTTAATGGTCGCATTCGTTTTGCTTGAGGGGCTGCCCTGTCGTGCTCAAGGAACTTACCTTCGTGCTCAAGGGTCGCACCGTCGTGCTTAAGGGTCGTCCCATCGTGCTCGAGGGGTCGTCCGGTCGTGCTCAAGAGTCGTACCGTCGTGTTCAGTGGCCGTATCGTCTCGCTCAAGGAATCCAGATCATCAGCATTGTAGACGAGTGTCAGATCCCCACGACGTCTCGACCATGTTAATAATAGACTGTGGTTTGCCGTGGAGGTGTCGTGGTGGTGGTGGTGGTGGAGAGTGAAGGGGAGAGGAATCACTCTGCACCACCTCATCCGTTCGTCCACCCGAGCAAGAGGTGGTAAGGGGATACATCATCCCCCTATCCTGGTGCACCACCATGCTCCTGGTGTGGCAGGATCCATTCGTGGTGATGGCTTTGACAGAGACTTTTGGCCTCAAAGGATGCGAACTGCACAGAGTTCGAGGAAAAGGTTTCTGAGAACTTGGACTAGATGAGATTCTTTCCTCGTTAAGTCTTGCCGTGCGTCTCTTCTCTGTAGCAAGGCTAGTCCAATTTTGCCTCACACCGGCGCTTGATGATGACTTTTTTTTCTTTTTGCCACATGTGACCATCTGGAGGATAGCACGGGATGGCGTGTGTGTGTGTGTGTGTGTGTGTAAAGTTAGGCGAGGGAGGCGATTACCCTCCACGATGAGGTGGTGGGAAGAGAGCAGTCGTAGGCTTAGACGGCGGGGGATGAGGTTTAGAGAATCGAGTTCTTTTTTTTAAAGGAGACGGCCCATAACAAGAGGACCCACGACACTGCGTGGAGGAGTGGGTGCGTTGGCATCTGCTGGAGGGCTTATGGAAAACGTCTCACCGAGGACTCTCTCTCTCTCTCTCTCTCTCTCTCTCTCTCTCTCAATATTTGCAATCATGCCTCCCTCCCTCCCTCCTTTCTTTACAGCCGCTTGAGCGTCTCCTCCGCCTCTTGCAATCTGCCTCCCACACGCCTCTTCGGGAGGAGAGTTGTGGGAGGCTGAAGGAGATTAGGAGACGGGTGAAGTAGGCCATGTTGAGGAGGTCGTGTGCTGGACGATCCCCACTGGCCTTGGTGCCTGGTCTTGTTTTGTTCGTTAGATCGTCGGATCTCTGCTTGGTCCGACACGGGCCTTTACCTGTTGGCGACCCGTTTCCCTGGTTTTTATGTATGGTATGTAGGTCTTTAAAGCCCTCTGCAAAACAGGCAACCACTGCTGGACGTGGCCACTTTCGTTGTGCAATGCCCCTTGGTGGTGGGCGCGCGGTTTTCATTGTGGATACGTAGGTAATGGCGGTATGGTCCGGATCAGGTGTTCCATCTGATTCTTTTGGGCCTTGTCGTAAAGTAGTGGTGAGGCCACTGGTATGATGTGGTTCTTCCTCATTGACGTCAGAGGGACTCTTGCGCGGAGACTTTGTGTCACTTCGCATTGACGGCCCCTGACAGTAGACGCCGCAGTCTCTGATGACGCCGTAAAGTGTGTGCCAGCTCCATTTGTGCCCTAGTCGTAGACGGTGCAGATCGACGAGGGTTTTCCTTCTCATGTCTCTGTCGTTATATGTTGGCTTTAGCTTCGTGGCCACCGTGTACCATCTGGTCGACAGGGATCCGGCATTGTAGGCGTCCAGGAGATTCTTCTTGGTCGTGAGCCATGCTGCTTTCTGTAGCTGGTGTTCGACCTGTTGCAGGCTCACTGAGACGTAGACCTGGATATTGCTGAACCGTGTGGCTGCTTTAGCTGCCTCGTCTGGTGTCTCGTTCCCCTCGATCCCCGCGTGGTTGGGGATCCAGTGTATGGTGACGTCCCTGTCGCTGTAGCTCTTAAATTTAAGTTGAGCGAGGTTCGAGGTGACAAGTTTGATGTTGTCTTTTGGGAGGCTGTGTAGCAGCTCTTTGCACTGATGTCTTGGAGTCCGTGTGTATTATCACGGGCTTTGAGTGCGTGATGGCTGCGTGTTCCAGGGCTTTGGAGATGGCTACCAGCTCCGTGTGTAGTGTGGAGCAGCCATCTGACAGCCTTCAGAGGCGAGTGTGACCTTGGGTGTGGAAGGCCGCCCGCCCTCGACCTTCCTTCATTTGTCTGGTCCACTGAGCCGTCTGTGAAGTATGCCACAGCTTCAGCTGGTGTCTCAGTGGCCATGGCTCTCAAGGCCAGTCTTCTCAGGTCTTCCTGTTGGAGGCTGGGTGTCTGGTCTCCCAATGTGGTGATTGCGATGGTCGCTGGTGGAGGGTCCCATGGAGGCGGTACACTGTACCCGCGGTGTGGTGTATCCTCCGTCTCCAGTTTGGATGCGGCCGCTTGAAAGGCTTGTATGGCGTTGGCCGCCTCATGTGTCCAGGAGGTTCCTCACACCCTGTGGTCTAAAAGAGGAGGGAGGCCCGGACCCTAGCCTTCATAGTTCGCAGACAGCGACCATTTATATATAGCTCTTCCCCTCCATCTCCCCAACGCCCACCCTTGAATTACACTCCCACACGGCTATGCATGTTATATCAGTAAAGGTTTTGCTTCAGAATGGCCCACAGGGTTTCATTCTTCGTCCCGCCATCTGGATCGCTCGTAAGGAATGTTGATGGTTAGAGTCGAGGGTCACGTGTGGTGGTGGTGGTGGTGGAGGAGGGGATGTGCTTGTATGTCGGAGGTGAATTGTGGGAGGGAGTACAAACAAGTTGTTGTGGAGGGGAATTAGAAGCAGTTTGTGGGGTGGTGCCGGCTCAGAGATGGTTTACAGGTGGAGGGGTATACAGAGAAGGGGTGGCCAATTAGGTCAGCAGTTAGATTGTACTGAGAAGGGGAGATCAGTTTGACCTAGGTCAGCAGTTAGGGTATAAAGAGAAGGGAAGGCCAATTATTTCAGCCGTTAGGGTATACAGAGAAGGGGAGGTCGGTCAGGTCAGCAGTTCGGGTGTTCAGAGAAGGGGAGGTCAATAAGGTCAAAAGTGCGGGTGTACAGAGAAGGGGAGGTCAGTTAGGTCAGCAGTTCGGGTGTAGTCGTATTGACTGTGATATAGAAAAGCCAATAATCGTTTTAAGCATGACTTAGAAAACAGTCTATGTTGAACTGAGGGCGACAGAGAAAACAGTCTTTTCCCACCACACTTTTCTAGCCTTTGGATTCCTCGTAACCCCCCCCCCCCTACACACACACACACACACACACACACACACACCTTTTACCACACGCTCCCCTCCTTCAAGCTTTCCCCCCCCCCCTTTCAAGCTTTCCTTAAGTTGACCATCTTTCGCTCCTCTGCGGGGGCGTCCAGTGTATCGATCTGGGGGGGCCACTGATGCCACCGACCCGAAGTTCCTGATGGCACTGCGGTCAATGGTTGTTTCTTTATTTGCTTTGTGTCTTGGGTCAGCGAGCGTGTCTGAGGCACATTAGAATACGGTGTGTGGTGCCATAACCAATGTACCTGGTCTGGAACGCATTGGTATATTGGAAATAAGATTACTGATATTAGTATTCTTATATATATATATATATATATATATATATATATATATATATATATATATATATATATAATATATATATATATATATATATATATATATATATATATATATATATATTTATATATATATATATATATTTATATATATACATATATATATATATATATATATATATATATATATATATATATATATATATATATATATATAGAGAGAGAGAGAGAGAGAGAGAGAGAGAGAGAGAGAGAGGAGAGAGTACATACGACCCCGTTGGGTATATTGGCCCGGGATGTGACGCGACCATTACGGGTCGTTTGGTCGTGCTCAAAGGTCATACCGTTCGTGGTCCGTCTGGTACAGCGCCCTAGTAGTGCTCAAGGAACGTACCCTCGTGCTCTGAAGCATTACCAACATTGCAAAGAAGTGGAAATTTTGTTATGCAGCATTGACACACACACACACACACACACACACACACACACACACACACACATAACAGTGGTTGCCATTATCGCCACGGAAAGCATCGAGTTCGTTGGTGCGACAGTAATATCGTTGGTTCACGTGAGTGGAAGGGAACGCACGCCCACGTAGCTCAGCCTTTCCCTTTCTTAATCTCTCTCTCTCTCTCTCTCTCTCTCTCTCTCTCGAACATCTAAGTATTGTCATAGTCGTCTGTAGGGCAAGCTGGGACCTCTCGGTAGGGTATATCGTCTGAATAGTTGCATATGTACACGCCATCAGTTAGGTAATATTAGGCTATGGGATTATTTCCTTTTTTCTGCAAGTATTGGAAGGGGGAGAGCAATGTGCGTAATAATCACGATGATCAGTGAACAGTCCCATTACAGATTTTTTTTTTTTTTTTTTTTTGGGGGGGGCATCATTTTATACATTAAGCTTGATACATAACTGCGGGCGAATCCATTAGATTTGTTGGGGGGAATACTCCGGGCGAATCAATTGGAGTAGAGGTGAGAGAGAGAGAGAGAGAGAGAGAGAGAGAGAGAGAGAGAGAGAGAGAGAGAGAGAGAGAGAGAGAGACCGACAGACAGACAGACAGACAGAGAGAGAGGGAGAGACTGCAGATGAATCCATAGCAGTACCGGTAGGGATGGCTCTCGGTGGGTTCATAGACTAGCAGGGTAAAATTGTGGGTATGGAGAAACTGTGGGTGGGTCCATTAAAGTATTGGGGAGGGGGAACTACCGGCGGGTCCATTATGATAGTAGGGGAAGACGGCGGGTAAGTCCAATTGAAGTGGTTCTTACTTTGACGAGTCCTTACGAAGAGCTATTTGTCAAAAGACAGGACGATCGCTGAGGGCCCACCTGCAGGAAATTACATTTACGAGGAACGAGTCGTGTGTCTTCAGTGTGTAGTGCATGAGAAGGAGAAATAGATGTTTGTGGACTGAAGCCAGCATCCCATGTGTTGGTAAAGTAGAAAAAAAAGACAGGTGCTTGGGTCAGTGGATTGACATTTGGCAGCTAAAGTAGCGTTGGCACACTGCACAGCCGTCACGAATCCTTCCAATACCTAGGCGGTTAGTACAGGTAATACGCCTCCCAACTGTTTGGAGGCCGTGTGCCTCATATTACCTGCCAGAGTGAAAAAGTTTCTCATTAATCGATATAGATTACACGTAAAATGTTATGTCATTTACGTCATTTGTGTACGCATATTATAAAACAATAATGAAAAACTATATTCCATTTATGTTTAACAATGATGTATGGTTGTATGTTGTGTAGGGGGTCTGTCTCTTTTGTTTATGATCAACGTGGGAATGAATATCAATAAGCTTACTGCGTTTTGGCTTTAATTTGTTGAGTGTTATTTACCCATTGGCCAGACTGAAGTTACCTCTTTAATATAATCTTTTTATTATATGCTGTAGATGTATTATTCCTTTGCATTTTCCTTAGAAACTTCAAAATATTGGAGTGATCATGACATAGACATTTGTGACGTAATCCAACAAGTTTGTTCAGTATGAATGCATTGTTCGTATTTTTTTTTCTTACTAAAACAAACGTTAAGAAAGTATTGTAAGTCAAGAACATTTGCCGTGCTACGTTATCTAGATAGTTTGAAATAACGTGTTTTGTACTGAGCATGCGCCTCAGGCACAGCTCTCTGGAAGTCCTTATTTTGTCACAGTAAAAGTTATGTTTTATCTTTACTGTGTTTAAGAATATCACGTATTTACCCGTCAGACATTCCTGAATGCAAGGAGACAATGTTACACCAGTCTGCTTTCACTTTAAGCAATGATTGATAAAAGACGGCTACGTTCCGTCGAGGTGACGGTGTTTGTAATACATGTGTTCTAATTTATGTCGATGCTGTGTCAGTTGATTATTTAAAAAAAAAAATCCTGATGACAGTCTATCATATTTTGGAATATAATCATGTAGCGCATAATCATAGACTTATTTACTAGGTTAGTTAGTAATAAAACATTGTATGCAGTCGACTGTTTTATTGGAGCAGCGTTATTAGATTAGAAATTTACGTAACCACGGGATGCCTGATTTACTCTAATTTTCATCATATTACACCAGTAACAACAAATTAGGGCTTCCGTTAATCAAGGAATACTGTTTTTGTTTCATTAATTATTGGTGAAAATGATGTAGTATTTCGTGCACCAATGTGTATGGGGTGGGGTGGAGGGGGGGTATCATGCCAAGTGGGGTGCATTTTGGTTACGAAAAAAAGCTTTTGGGTGTTATGTAGTGCGATCGGTGCTCAAGGATCGTGCCGTTGTTCTTGGTGGTCGTAGCGTTGCGTTGTCCAGCTTAACAGATCATTTCTCTTTGTTCCCATATTCTGACTTGAAAATTCAGCCCAGGCATTCGTTTCCTGTAAAGTGGTCGTCACCATTACAGTACATACCGTGATGACAACAACGTACTAGATGTAAAGGAGCGTCATACTTTTTTAATGGTTCTCGAAGCTTATTAGGGTCCTCCGTAGCCTAGCCAATACTTTTTACACCGCTTGGCGGCAGCATAGGCCAAGAGCGATGTCACTGAACTCCGGGGCTCATTTTCCACTAGCAATACATGTAATGTATACATGTACGCATGAGGAGAGCAGATGCCACATTGAGCTTTGTGTAGGCCTGTGGAAGCCTTGTCACAACACTGTAGTCTACAAATAACGATCCCGCCTGGCCTATTAAGGCCTAGAGTCGTATGAAACGTTCCACAGGAGACTTGAGCATCACATAGATCGACCGAATTTTTCCGTCACCTCTCTCTCTCTCTCTCTCTCTCTCTCTCTCTCTCTCTCTCTCTCTCTCTCTCTCTCTCTCTCTCTCTCTCTCACACACACACACACACACACACACACACACACACACACACTTACTTGAGTAGATTTATGCACTTAGGTCATGTCGTCATACCCAAGGATCGTGCTCCGTCGCACTCAAGTGGCTGTTGAGTCAGAAGTAAAGACAAAAGATTGTAACTAGCTACTGCTCGAGCATCGTTTTACGTGGTAGATATACTAACAGCAGACGGGAGGAGAATCAGCTTAAAGATAACACACCGATGCTATGGAAATACTGGATTAAATCCATCTCACTAATCGATCAGTTTTTACCCCGAGATTCTCTCGGTTCTAGAAAGACAAAATAAAACATTGTGTCGTCATAGGGCGCCACCGAGCTGCTGTTGGTGGGTCGTGACGTCAAGGAGGGTGGGGGGGGGGGCGATCTGCGCCAGATGGGGGATTAACGGACCTCACCCAGCTACAGTAAAAGAATAATTACTTGTCTCTGATATTTCCTCCGTCTTTTGAAGTACGTAACTCAGTTACAGTTTTATAGGGGTGGGAGAGCTCTCGCGTGCGTCCTTGATAGGAAGTATACGTGCCACGGAAATAGATGAACCGGGGAACAGATTCGTCAGGTGGGTGGATGGGAAGATGGTGGGGGTTGGGGGAGGATGGCAATGGACGGGAGTGTCTGGTGGCGGCTGGTTCATCCTCTGCTGCCTGGCCCGTTGCCCAGTCTCAGTTGTCCACGAGTGAGGGGACATTGGCCACCTGGTGGGGTACGCCGTGAGTATCACTATGTCCTGTAAGATCCAATTCAGGATATTCTATCCTCAACCCTTGGGGCCTATTTTTTTTTCCAGTTTTGAATACTTCAGTGTTGCTTAAGATGAGAGAGACCGAACCAGGTATAAGAAAATGAGGAGAGCAGAAGTTATATATATATATATATATATATATATATATATATATATATATATATATATATATATATATATTTCTTTCATACTATTCGCCATTTCCCGCATTAGCGAGGTAGCGCTAAGAACAGGACTGGGCCTTTGAGGGAATATCCTCACCTGGCCCCCTTCTCTGTTCCTTCTTTTGGAGAAATAAAAAAAAAAAAGGAAGCTAGGACGCCATTTGGTAAACATGTTTTGGACCATCACATGTTTACCAAATGGCGTCCTAGCTTCGTCTCTTCGATGTATATCAACTGACTGTTATATTTCTCTCTTGTGTCTCCCCTGATGATGTGATTATTACACTAAAATGCACTTGGGAACTTTTCGTGTTTCATTTTCCCCGTGGACTCATAGGAATATATATATATATATATATATATATATATATATATATATATATATATATATATATATATATATATATATATATATATATTTAACCAGCTGTAGAGCTGTATGTATCTCAGGATATCTATAGTAAGGTGTACTGGTTAGCACTATGTGCAGACGAGATGCCCTCTGAGTTAGCAACACCGGCAAAGCCAGCTAGTGAGAACGATCTCTCTGACCATGTGGCTGACCTCAACCGAGCTCCAGATGCTGATTAACATGTTGGTGAGTTTCACTGGCGCTGCCATTCGGTTACATTACTCTTGTAGCCTAGTAGGTTTCATTGGCGCTGCCATTCAGGTGAATTACTCTTATGTCTTTGTCTTTCGTATCAAATACTTCATACGCCATCGCTAAAATTCTCATGGTAATGACGGTGGTAGAAATCAGTCAGTCTTCCAATGAATCAGTCAATCGATGTGCACCAAAAAGCACAGGAGGAAAGAAAAAAACATCATACCTTGTGTTTTCTGAGTGACAAAAAGATCAGATCTAAGCGTACAAAAGGTCAGATCTAAACGTACAGGGTTAGATATTCCGGCATTAGGCCTATTGACTGCCGGCCAGGTTCAGCGTGTATCGACTAATAAGGTAACTGACCTGATTTGTCAGCTGTACCTCCACCTGTGACGAACAGCTGTCAGGCCGGGTCAAGCCAACCTGCGGTCTGATATTCTTGGGGATGAAAATCAGCTTTTGAAAGTGTAACATACATCGTCGTAAACCCACAAATGTCTGTCCATGTATTCACTACCACACGTCTCATCTCAGTAATATAAAACGTTATGTTTTCATCAGTGTTTCTTTGAGAATTTTGCACATGTCTAAAAATGATATGTAGATGGACTCTGCAGTATCATTGTGAAATTGGTTATAAATAACAATATGCCAAACATTTCCTGGATTCATCTTGTAATCTTGTGAGCAAAAACTTGTTCGTATTACCCTAGAGAACTTGCTTAATGTTTCTGTGTCGATAGATTTTGTTAATATGAATGTAATCTTCAGCAATGATAACACAGTTAAAGTCTTACAAGAAACTCTTTAACTTGTAAGAAGGGTTGTGTGCCTCATCCCCTGTAAAGAGTGTGATCAGTTTCAAGGTGGTCAGACTTCTAAGGGGCTTCATATTTAGGTTATACCACTTGGAAATAGTATTAGGTATGGCCAAGAATCTCATCCAATATTTCCCCACATTAAGGAGTTTGGCCACGAATTTGACTGAAACAGTTATCAGGTTAACACGTGTAATAACTCAATAAGCAATAGTGATATTGTTGAATCGTCTCTTATCGAACATAATAGAGGAAAATGTGAATCAGAATGTTGGTTTATATGAGTGAAGTAACTTAACAAGTTAAAAAAGATGTAAATGTATTTCCCAGAACATAGTTTAACCTGAGTTTGTAACTTGAGAGAGGTGAGGTTATCAAGGGTGACCTGCGCCATAATCCTTTCATCCGTTTGTTGACTTATTTGCCTACCTCGCCCATGGCGGCTTGTGTTTTATATTCTGGTTCTTTCTGACAGTACTCAGTCCCTATATATATATATATATATATATATATATATATATATATATATATATATATATATATATATATATATACACACACACAAGACGAGTATCGTCAGACCTAGTGTAGTTAAGTATTATTTAAACTAGAACTTTGTATTGATGAGGAGATATATCACTAACGATTCAGAACTTCATTAGTAGGACTTTCTTAAAACTCTTCATGAAAAGTGTTATAATAAAATGTTAACTTCTAACAATAGAGTTTGGCAAGTAAGTTCTGCGTTTTTTTTTTCAGAGAAACAGTCTGATAAATTCTGTTGCCAAGGCAGCAGGTTTGGATGGTATTGCAGTGGAATTTATTAAGAAAGGGGGTGACTGTATTGTTGACTGGTTGGTAAGGTTATTTAATGTATGTATGACTCATGGTGAGGTGCCTGAGGATTGGCGGAATGCGTGCATAGTGCCATTGTACAAAGGCAAAGGGGATAAGAGTGAGTGCTCAAATTACAGAGGTATAAGTTTGTTGAGTATTCCTGGTAAATTATATGGGAGGGTATTGATTGAGAGGGTGAAGGCATGTACAGAGCATCAGATTGGGGAAGAGCAGTGCGGTTTCAGAAGTGGTAGAGGATGTGTGGATCAGGTGTTTGCTTTGAAGAATGTATGTGAGAAATACTTAGAAAAGCAAATGGATTTGTATGTAGCATTTATGGATCTGGAGAAGGCATATGATAGAGTTGATAGAGATGCTCTGTGGAAGGTATTAAGAATATATGGTGTGGGAGGCAAGTTGTTAGAAGCAGTGAAAAGTTTTTATCGAGGATGTAAGGCATGTGTACGTGTAGGAAGAGAGGAAAGTGATTGGTTCTCAGTGAATGTAGGTTTGCGGCAGGGGTGTGTGATGTCTCCATGGTTGTTTAATTTGTTTATGGATGGGGTTGTAAGGGAGGTAAATGCAAGAGTCCTGGAAAGAGGGGCAAGTATGAAGTCTGTTGGGGATGAGAGAGCTTGGGAAGTGAGTCAGTTGTTGTTCGCTGATGATACAGCGCTGGTGGCTGATTCATGTGAGAAACTGCAGAAGCTGGTGACTGAGTTTGGTAAAGTGTGTGGAAGAAGAAAGTTGAGAGTAAATGTGAATAAGAGCAAGGTTATTAGGTACAGTAGGGGTGAGGGTCAAGTCAATTGGGAGGTGAGTTTGAATGGAGAAAAACTGGAGGAAGTGAAGTGTTTTAGATATCTGGGAGTGGATCTGTCAGCGGATGGAACCATGGAAGCGGAAGTGGATCATAGGGTGGGGGAGGGGGCGAAAATTTTGGGAGCCTTGAAAAATGTGTGGAAGTCGAGAACACTATCTCGGAAAGCAAAAATGGGTATGTTTGAGGGAATAGTGGTTCCAACAATGTTGTATGGTTGCGAGGCGTGGGCTATGGATAGAGATGTGCGCAGGAGGATGGATGTGCTGGAAATGAGATGTTTGAGGACAATGTGTGGTGTGAGGTGGTTTGATCGAGTAAGTAACGTAAGGGTAAGAGAGATGTGTGGAAATAAAAAGAGCGTGGTTGAGAGAGCAGAAGAGGGTGTTTTGAAATGGTTTGGGCACATGGAGAGAATGAGTGAGGAGAGATTGACCAAGAGGATATATGTGTCGGAGGTGGAGGGAACGAGGAGAAGAGGGAGACCAAATTGGAGGTGGAAAGATGGAGTGAAAAAGATTTTGTGTGATCGGGGCCTGAACATGCAGGAGGGTGAAAGGAGGGCAAGAAATAGAGTGAATTGGAGTCATGTGGTATACAGGGGTTGACGTGCTGTCAGTGGATTGAAGCAAGGCATGTGAAGCGTCTGAAGTAAACCATGGAAAGCTGTGTAGGTATGTATATTTGCGTGTGTGGACGTGTGTATGTACATGTGTATGGGGGGGGGGGCATTTCTTTCGTCTGTTTCCTTGCGCTACCTCGCAAACGCGGGAGACAGCGACAAAGTATAAAAAAAAAAAAAAAAAAAAAAATATATATATATATATATATATATATATATATATATATATATATATATATATATATATATATATATATATATTAAAGACACCGTACTGTGTAGGTATTATGAGAAAACAGAATGTTGTGTCTGGAAGCCTGGGATATGAAAAATTTGATTAATATGGAGAGGAGCACGTTGTGTACACTGTTGCTTGGGATACTGTCACATACACGGTTGTGCTTAATAAGCCTCTTTAGCTTCTCCACAGTCTGGATGGCCACGATTGCGATAGAGGTGTGCAGGGAAGTGTGGTAGTGGCGTGGCCTGTGACCTCACCCTTGAGTCAGGTCACAGGCCAGGCCTTCGAACCCAAGCGCAAAGGGTATTCCAAGTGGTTTTCAAAGTATTCAAGATTTTGGTGTACATTTTTTTTTTTTATTAATGTTTTAGGATCGTTGTTTAGATAAGTTATATTTCAATTATCTATTCGGTGTATGGACGAATGGTTGACTATACATTTTATTTGTTTAACATTGCTGCTTTACGATCACTGTATAGTGTTTTATTTCAATTACCAGTTTGTGGCATGGACCAAGTTGGCTATACATTTTAGATAATGTTGTGCTGCATTTTTTCACGAAAACAAGGTAAAATTTCACTGGATTTGTACGATGAGAATTGTATGATGTATACATTTAGATAGTTTCCTAATTACGATGGCGTTCCGTTGATTTCATTGTTTCAAAAATGCCCGATTGTTTTGACATATAAAAATGTTGGAAACAGTATATGTCATCCCGGATTATATTCGGGATCATATATTGTCCTGTCGTTGATGGGACGACACTTGATCGCTAGTAATTAGCCATAGATTTCCTCAATATATATATATATATATTTCTACTGAATCTTGAAATGAACAACGTCACAGTACCTTGAATGTGTAATATGTATGAATATAGCAACATATAGAAGAATTTGTATTTTACTGATGTGCAGTGAATTATCTTGCATCTTTTATTAATACATACATATCTAATTAGAGTTTGAAATGATTGATATTGCTTAGCGTCAGGTGTCCTCGCAACCATATTTGGAAAATATATAAACTGCTAATGTTTACTGTACTTAATGCCGCAGATACGTAGCGTCTGATAGAAGGGTTAGACTTGCGAGTTATCCAATATTACCATGACCGAAGGACGGAATTTTCTCTGTGGTTTTCTCTTGTTGTGATTTATCGCATATCATACATTAAAGTTGTATTATGTTGTTGCTCCCTTTTTTAGTGTGTGGGTGGCCAAGTGAAAGAACTCTGGGCTGGATGTAAATGTTTATACCAGCAGACAATATGTGACCTTGTGGTTCGAGGAAGTGCCCATTGCAAACATATGATCAAGTTGAAGGCCGATGTTATTTGTATATTTCCACGTGGCATACTAACTTTTTTTTGCGTTGGATTAATCACTCGATTTTTTTTTTTTTTTTAGTTTTTTCAGATTAAAGGTTGAAATAGAGCGTTTACTTGTGCGTTATTGAACTATAAACATTGAAGTAAATACGTGATTTTATTTCACACTGGCTTTTATCGCCTCATGGGGAGTAGGCTTGCACCAGTTGGCAACTGCTCAAAACTTGCCGGCATCTGCCAGCCATGGATACAGTGAATGTGCCCCTGTCGCGTGTGTATATTGTATCATAACAAAGTTTCTCGTAAGTGACTGAACATGCTTATGAAGAAGTATGGGAACAGAGCACCAGTCACTCCTCAGATATAATGGAGTTGCAGTAATGTTGACGGCAAATGTATAACGAAGGAAAACTCCTAAGGTCTCCATGTTGACAAGAACCTGTAGGAGCTTCCCCACATTGTCTGCCTAGAGAAGAGTCATTTTATAGGAATGAAAGGAGGGAATTAGAGAGCAAAGGAGAGAGAAGGCGGTGAAGTGAATCTTAGAGAACATGGGTCTTCTTTACCCATCATACCTTCTATGGTGATCATTTGTCTCCCGCTGTATTATTATTATTATTATTATTATTATTATTATTATTATTATTATTATTATTGTTGTTGTTATTATTTTTATTATTATTATTATTATTATTATTATTATTATTATTATTATTATTATTATTATTATTATTATTAATATTATTATTTTGTAAGAGGAGTCAAGTGATGTATCTGAATCACCTCAGGTGGCCGAGGTTGCTATATACACTTTCTAAGTTAGGATATTAGTTTAGCTAGAGTGTTTTGTGAACTTCGCATCGAATAACCAGATGCGCACCATTTGTCATATAGTGTTAACAAAGTTTCACATTTTCGTATCTCTAAATGTACAGTTGATAAACATTGTTTTCCAAGGATAGAAACAAAAGACTGGCAACTGGTAGATGATAACTTTCATGACTGACGTCATGCAAGAAGACGTGTCACCGTGTTTCATGATAGCCATATGGGTGGCCATGGCGAATTGACAAGAAAATCTCTGGTCAGTTGATTCGCTTTGGCAAATACGACGGAAAGTTCTTGGTGAAACGTGTTTACTGACGATTGAGTATTGTATTACAGCTTGTTTGTTAGGCTGTTACTTGTTTAAAAATATATTCCGTTAATTGCTTACCGCTAAACAGAAAGATCTATTACATAGTTTCCTCGGCTGAGTTCGCACCGAAAGTATGTTGGTTGGAAGAGCGCCACACGCTGCCTCGTAAACTTAAGCTCGATCCTTATGCGTTACTGTTGAGAAAGATGCTAGAGAGGCTGGAGGTCACTTTATATAATATAAATAAATGTAGGATATCCTGCATCTCATTATTTATTATGAGTCTCCTCGATATTCATACGGTCATAATGGAGTAATAATTAAAACGAGAGGGAATAGATATATAAAGGGAAGAGAAGAGGAGAGTGGAGATGGATAGTGAAAACAAAGGCTACGCTTGAAATATCTCCATTTGGTTTCTGAAAGGAAGATTTGAGCATTCAGTTACATTGAGGACAAGTGGATGATAAAGCTGATAAACGATGATAGAATATGAGAGGCTATCTTCACATAGTGGCATGTCTTTGCTGAAGGTGGGCAAGTTGGTGAGGTAGGGATTTCATGCGGTTTGCGTTGTTGGAGGTTGAAGTAAAATGTGTTTACAAAATGGTTTAAAGGATTCATTGAATACACTTATGTAAGGAAAAAAAAAGAAATATAAAGAGCAGTTGTTCTTAAATCCTTCGTTACCATTTTATACATCTGTTGAATTGTCCAGGTCCAGTAGGAATCCCGTAGAGCATCACGGCAGGTGCATCCAAATCTTAGCCGTTGATAGAATCTAGGCCAAGGCTACAATACACCTCCTGTGACGAACTCTCTCTCTCTCTCTCTCTCTCTCTCTCTCTCTCTCTCTCTCTCTCTCTCTCTCTCTCTCTCTCTTGCCTTTAGATGGAAAATAGCGGATTTGTGGAGAAGAGCTGATGTGATTAGGTTATATGAGAATATTTCACGAAAGATTTGAAAGCAAATAGTTTAGCAGTAATGACGTGAGAAGGTTTAAGTACACATGCAACAGTAATGGACTGGAATAATTTGGAAACGGTAGAGTTGAAAGTAGACTGTGAAGTGTAGGAGGAAAAGAAGCGGGGAAAGAAAATGAAAATCAGGGCTAAGGCTGACACGTCGTAGAAATGAGACCCGACTTAAGAATACTTTCAACAAGATTTTACTAGAGACACTGCTTGCTGGAGAATCTGAAGGTAAATATCCCGGAAAGGCATAAACTGTGAAACTAAGCAGAGTACATGGATGGGATCAGAGGGTTGACAGAAACACTCAAAGTGATGCACCGAAGAATGCAATCAATATTGCCTTCCGCGGGGGTGGGCAAGTTAGCAAGTGCATCTCCGTGAAGTTGATGAGGTTTGTACGTTGAGTCGATAGAATACAGGAAAGTGATATCTAGAATACAGTTAGTTGTGGGTAAGTGCAAAAGCTTACCAAACATACCACCGCTATTTACTCAAAAGTGGTTAACATTAGACGTCTCTTCTTGTTTGGTTAAACAACTTAGAAATGCTTGGCTTTTTCCAGCATTTAGAAATGCTTGGCTTTTTCCAGCATTTAGAAATGCTTGGCTTTTTCCAGCATACTGGTTCATTATTCAGTAATATTTTTGACATATCTGCGAATGAATGTTCTTATTTTAACTTGCAAGTGGAATGTAATCATTTAATTATGTTTCCTGAGATTGGAAATTGTTATTGATCCTAGTGACATAGAAGAACCTGTCAGTTTAAAAAGGAAAAACGAATTGAAATGTGTCATTTCGAGAATCATAGTAATCTTACCACAAAACATTCTTTGATTAAGGATTGTGATGCTGCTTTTGGTTCAAAAGTGCGCAGTAAATCGACCCCCCGGGTTGAGTTGCCAGATATAGTTATTGTACTTCCGCGCCATCAAATACGACTTTGATATACCTCCCACGTTAGTTACTCTGGTAAAATCCACCCCAAAGTACAAGCTCACTTACCACTGATAATGATTCACGTCAGTGTATATGAATGCAACGTGAATTTGTGGCGAGTTGGTTAGCGGTGGCAGCGGTGAGGCGGGAATGCAACCATAGCTGAGCAAGGCGCGACAGGCAGTGTGGCCCCCGTCGTCCCTGCGTACACCCAGTCACCTCAGCCAGGCGTCTGCTCAGTTGCTTCTCATCCCCTTCCCCCCACACACCCACTTTTTCGGGGGGGATCGAGGTTTCAGACTCTCCCAAACACTACTAGACCCACCGTGTTAGTTGTCACGTAGGCACCATACTGATAGCACGGGGAGGTGGTTTATACCAAGAAGGTTTGAGCAGGCGATTGATAATAGACCTGCTATATTTAAAGTGTGATGACTGTACACAAGGAAACACTGTCGTGAGATACAGGGAGCTGATAAGCAGTGTACAAGACTTCGTATATCGTATATTCGGGCATCTTTTGTTTGTGTTGACCCCAAGACTCAAGAGCGATAGGAAGAGCGTGTAGTCAGGAAGTGAACATAGCTTAGGCCGGAAGTTTGGTTCGGCTGTTATTTTTGTTCTCACATGTAAGTAACTCTTTTGTGTTCATCATTTTAAGGTCTTTGCATTGATAGATTATCACCATTACTGCTTAGGTACCACAATTACTGTTAAAGGTTTTCTTTGCGTATCTTTATGAGGTGAGTTTCGGGATGTCGATGTATTTAGTCATTGAAATTTTGCAGAGGATCTAAATTATTGTTAATTCTTTAGGTTGAGGTAGTTGATGCTTGCTACTCCCTGACACATCACTGTTCGAAGTATTTTCTTTATTCACCTAAGATTAAACATTTTTCGACAGGCATTTACTTGTACTCCCCATCGATTAAGTAGTTTATTGATACAATCCATTTTCAAAACTTTGTTCGTTGTACTGTATCCTCAAAAATATCTCCCTTTTGATAATAATGAGGATCAGTCACTGTTATGATCCCCTTTGCTAAATGTCTGTTACATGTCTACACGTTTAATTCCACTCGTTACATTATGAATTATATAGTTCAAATATTGATTAAGAAAGGCAGCTAATATATGAATAAACTTATTATAATTTCTATTATTATTATTATTATTGTTATTATTATTATTATTATTATTATTATTATTATTATTAATAGTAATAGTTGTATTTGGACTTTTGAAATCCATTATAGTGGCATATACAATGAACTGTTAGCGACTAGATATTCATCATTGAGCATTTCCTCGTCTAATTGTCCCTTTATAAGATTTTTATTTTCTGTATGATATGATAAAATTCATACTTCAACATTACTTACACTATTGTCAGTGATCTTCCTCGTGTTCCATAAGAATGTTACTCACAGCCGTTCCCTACCGAGGTGTGCCAGTATGTTAGAACTGGTTTGTGACGTCACGCACACACCCACAGCGCTCCGCCTGCTGATTGGTAGATTGTTGAGGCTGCCGTACATCGCAAAGCAACTTGATCTTTGATTGAAACTATCTCTGGCTGTTACAGACAGGAGCAGAGGTGTAAGCGATAAATGGGCCAGATTTTGATGATTGCCCTTCAGTGTTTATGATTATTATTATAATTATTACGCCCGTGTAAGCTATACTGCTACATTCAGTCGGTTGTTGAGGGTAGATTAAGCTGCATCATCTGAAGGTTTCAGGGACGCTTGGTGTAGGAAGATGGCCCATATGACCTCGGCAGCTGATAATTCGTTGACCATTATCAGCGAGAGCTTGTCTCCGTTGTGAATAGATTTAACCAAAATTGGGAACTCGACTAGCGACATTGTATAAGCGTGTGGCAAGAACCGGGTTACTTATTAACGGATCGATAACGTACGGTGTCTAACAAACTGTTATATATGACCATTTTTGTACTGTCTGACACTTGTTATATGTTACGGTTTAATATTAGACTTACAGCGGGTTACAACCACTAGATCCAATAGCACGTATGTGCTCAACAAAGTGTTCATTTGTCATCAGCATCAGTGTACAACGTAACTTTTCTGGAGCTGTAGTCATGATTGTAACATTATTGGAATCCGCTTTTGGGTGTTACAAAAGTTTTATATCTTAAAAGCTTATACATCAATAACATTCCATCATGCATACTAATACAACCAACAGATCTCACCGGAAATATTGTTAAAAAAAGCAGAATTACTGTCTTACTGTATTGATACAGTTGTTACCCTCAATATTATCCATGTATGTGTATGTTATGTTTGTTAGATAAAAAAAATCCGACTTACGCAAGCGAAAATTCATCTTCGTTGAGACTGTGTCGTTGTCAGTCTAGGAAGGGGTATATGTAGCGTCGAGGACCTTTCTGCCTCAAAGGAACCCACCTTACCTTGACCCTGCGAGGAGAGCAGCCATGAACTTGCAAGGGGACCCATGACGTGTCCTGGGGTTGTAAAACTAGCTGAAGTAAACGCACGTTCTTGCTTCTGGATTATTTTTGTTCATATTTCCTCGTCAACCTTGCCAAACACACATGCTTTCGTTGAATACTGAATTTAAATAAGTTCAGTGGCTATCATGATATATTAAATTTGAACTGGCGTAGTTGCTAGCCTAGTTTCTCATTTGACTGAATAGGCGCACTTGCTAGCCTTGTTAAATGGAAAGGGCAAGGGAAGATGTGGGTTAGTGGAAATGTAGATGGTCCAGATTGTGAACTTTTGCTGTTTTAAACACTTTTATTCACATTTAGGTATACAGACGCATTTTTGTGAGTGCCCTTGAAAACATTTGATTAGTTTCCCGTACTTGTTGCTTTGTTCTGTGTATGCTTGTGCATTTTTTAAGAGTATGCATAGAAATGGCATTTTACTGGTCATGTGCAGTCTGATATATATCTAGTGTTAGTGAGATGGGAAATACCCAGGTCTTAAAATGTGGAAAACCATAATGTATGCATGAATTTTCAAATTCCTATCATTTTGCTATCAGGATGAATAATAGTGCATGCTGTTTACTGTTGTCAGCAGGCATGATTGTGTTGAATAAAAGAAATAGTGCTTGAATTTTTGTTTGCTCTACTCAGGGAGGACTTATTATTATTCCTTGACAGGTGTGAAACAGGTGCATTACTGGGGAGACCATGATTATGCATTTAGAGTTCCTCATAACGTAACGGTCGCACAATAGAAAACGACCTTCACAGTTAAGTCTGGTTTTTGGGTTAATGAAAACCTGAATTAGTCATTTCGCCCTATGGAGTGATTCCAGACACGTATTTCGTAAAAAAAAAAAAAAGATTACGCTACATTTTCGAATGATCGTTGCGATATGTGATGCTTTTCTACATAGATATTTCTTGCTCGATTTCTAGAATTGTAATCATATTGATTGTAAGTAGTAATAATAGCCATAAAGTTGACTTTTAGACCATAAAAAACTGTGTTGACGTAGTGCAGTGATCTCATTATTAGTCTGGGCTTGAGAGCACATCATTAGTTTTGTTATGATTTACTGTATTTTGAGATCGGCAAGTTTGAAGTTACAACATTGCAAGGTAGAAATGCTCTAACGAGTGAAAAAATAAAAGATAATTTTTGGCTGACTGTAGAAAACAAAGGACCACAACGATTGTTAGATGAGATGGTATGTGAGTGTGATTTATAGATAGAATAGCTCTGAAATCTATTGTAAAGGTAGTCTTTGTATAAAGTTTCCGTATATCCTGTGTTGTATACAAGGCATATTTCGGATAAGAAGCCGCAAATTTCAGTAAAAAAAAAAGATTGAAGTACACAGTTGCGTAATTTCTGCCACAAGTTCTTGAAATTTAAAACAAGCAATAGAAAAAATTATTCTCGCAAGAGTACCTCTAAGGAAAACTGCAAAGATATAAAATTACTTTTCGCGCCAGGGTCAGGAAACAGGTAAATTCCAAGGAAAACCGGGATCGCATTACAGTGACAACTCGTTTTTATATTCTGTCTCTCAGGATCAAGTTTTACAGTGGCTGTTTCCTTACATAAGTGGACACACACACACACACACACACACACACACACACACACACACACAGGTATTACACGAGGGTTAAAAGAGATTGTGGTTTACTCGGATATAGACCAAGCACTCAAAGATATATAGATTGGTGTTGGACGACGGGAATCAAGTGTGATGTTGGGATTTAGATAACTTATTAAAGTACTGGCACCTGATGATGTGGATTGTCTCCACGAAACATGTGCCACATGTATTGAAAAATTCCATGTTATGTGGAATTGTATGCACGCCTACTGAGGTGCGATTTCACCATACTATGATCACGATTGTGATCATATATATATATATATATATATATATATATATATATATATATATATATATATATATATATTATACTTTGTCGCTGTCTCCCACAGACGAAAGAATGGCCCAACCCACCCACATACACATGTATATACATACACGTCCACACAACACATACATATCTATACATCTCAACATATATATATATATATATATATATATATATATATATATATATATATATATATATATATATATATACACACAGACATATACATATATACACACGTACATAATTCATACTGTCTGCACTTATTCATTCCTGTCGCCACCCCGCCATACATGAAAACCCCCTCCCCTCGCATGTGCGCGAGGTAGCGCTAGGAAAAGACAACAAAAGCCACAATCGTTAACACTCGGTCTCTAGCTGTCATGTATAATGCACCGAAACCACAGCTCCCTTTCCTCATCCAGGCCCCACAAAACTTTCCATGGTTACCCCAGACGCTTCACATGCCCTGTTTCAATCCATTGACAGCACGCCGACCCCGGTATACCACATCGTTCCAATTTACTCTTATTTTTTGCACGCCTTTCAACCTCCTGCATGTTCAGGCCCCGATCACTCAAAATCTTTTTCACTCCATCCTTCCACCTCCAATTTGGTCTCCCACTTGCTCTTTTTACTGCCTTAGCAATCGAGGTAGTGACAAGAACAGATGAATAAGCATTCCAAGAAGAATCTCAGCTTGGCTGCCCTAGTTCTCCGTTTTATAAACTCAAAACAAGAGGGGAGGATTTCCTGCTCCCTCTTCCCACGAGCACAACGGACCATCGGGTCCCTTCGAGGTTATTCGTAATTATGGAACATAACAAACAGATTAGTTAGTAAAAGTTGGATAGTGTTATAATGGCTGCACATTCTCAGACGTGTTGCACCAGGGCTGCTGGTGATTCATGCTGCGATGATTCAAGAGGTGATACCTTGTTTTTCTGTGCTATTGGCTCTTGGTGCATTATTACATAATGCGACTAAAGCGTTGTCTGCTGCAACGGAATTGTCACCAGTAGCGTAGGAACCCCTATGATTGCTGGAACGTACTTTCCACCATAAAGCAACGCAGTATCTAGCCTCTTCCTACCTGATGGGACGTAGCTACCACCGTAATGTAATGCGGCAGCCTAGTTCACACTAGGAATCAGAAGTTATTTTTCGGTCATAAGGATACGTAATATGGTGCACATATTCTCATATCGTTAAGGTTGTTCTCTCTCTCTCTCTCTCTCTCTCTCTCTCTCTCTCTCTCTCTCTCTCTCTCTCTCTCTCTCTCTCTCTCTCTCTCTCTCCGGACTTGTCAGTAGAGACTAGAAAAGAATGAACTGACGTGTTATGATTAAGCGCTGGCATCGAACATGTTATTTTCCTGCTCCAACAGCTGCTAGACATCGTGTTTACTTACTTTCAAAGATTTTTTTATTGTAAGTCGTTTTAATATTCACATGTGCAACTTACATTTTTTTCGTATATTTTTTTTCATGTGTATGTATATTGAGTAAACTGACTTGGCTGAAGATGGAGATGTTGACATTTGCGACTGAAATGCTTGGGAGAATAAAGTTTTTTTTTTTTTTTTTGAGAAATGTATGGTTTCATTTGTGTCAAGGAGCAGCTCTGTGTGGATTAGCTTTTTCTGTTGGCGGCTGAAGAAATTAGCTTGAATTATTCTAAGGGTCAGGTCCAAGACCAAATTCACGACTCCCTCATCTTCACTTCATTGACATAGTTGGTCTTTAGCTCCTTATATTTCACGTCATTGGCCATCTTCACTACACCCTCAGCTTCTCTATAGATCGTTTATCCTCATCAATCTCATCTTCCCAGTTCATTGCTTTCTATCCCCAAGTTGACAGAATCGACTGAGAAGAAAATATAGATTTGCATTGACCAGAGACGTACTCAGATCCCGACTCGGTCAAAACATGTAATAATAATAATCTAGAGTAGCAAAAACCTCTTGGCATTCTTGAAATTTTAATCATTTAGGAGTGACAGAAATCGACTATTCTCACAAACGAGAATAGAGTCTGCGCGGCTTGAAGTTGACTCTCTCCAAGTCAAGAATTTGTTATTACTGAAGCACGTTTGTCGATAACTCTGCTCTGTATTTAGTTGTTCTGATCAATACTTCCAACAGACATGATGTAGAGGGACAGGATGACGGATTTTTGAGAAAGCTGCATTAAAATCTAGTGCTGAACTCGTGGGCAGGGATGGATAGAAGTTTGATAAACCTGTTCAAAATGTATTTTTGGTTTCATATCCAACAACGACAAACTTGGGAGCCGAACACAGAAAGTCAGCTAATGGGTAATCAATTCCCCGTTCTTCACAATGAACGTAATTGGAATGTTATGATGAATCTGCTGCGCGGTATATTGAAGTTGAAATAACACATTTTTTTTTCAAGTACATGTATTCTTCAACATATTCACATACGATTCTATCATACAGACGTAACCATAGGATAATATCCATAGGACCCGAAGCATATATTTTCATATAGCCGAGATTATTTATGATATTGTATTGCGTCATTCCTAACTGTGAAACAAGATTACTTTTTCGTACAATCGGAAGCCCATATTTTCATGCAGTCGTGATCATTAATGATGTATTGCGTCATTCCAAACTGTGAAACACGATTACTTTTCCGTGCTACTGGAACCATATATATTCATGCAGCCGTGATTATTTATAATTGCTTTTTCGTCATACTGTGAAACTTGACATATTATGTTGTGTTGGATAAGGAGTTCGCAGCTGATGCGTCACTTAACGTCCTTGATGTGCACATCAAAGAGGATGGACTCTCTCTCTCTCTCTCTCTCTCTCTCTCTCTCTCTCTCTCTCTCTCTCTCTCTCTCTCTCTCTCTCTCCATGAAACTCGTGATATCTGCCATAAAGTTATAAAAGAAAGCGTAATGTGATTTTTGCGTACAAAATATAATGATAGTGTAGAAGAGGACAAAGAGAGAATATAAGACTAGAATTTATGAATAGGGCAGTGGAGAATGCAACGGAATTAAGTGAAGAAAAATCCGGTGAAGGAAGTTCAACGTAGATATTATGCAGAGGAAGGAAAGTGAGACACGATAAGTTGTCAAGTGCACTTTCGTGGAATGATCACATCGCCTAGGGAGATACAAGAATGAGATAAAAGACGTAAAGGGGTCGATTGTTTCACAAGGAAGAGACGTAGCTTAAGACGGCATTGGTAAACAAGCGTTCCCGGAGCGAAGTGTTTGGGTCTGGCATCACGCCTGTCAAAATTATTATGTGGTCAGGAAAGGGAATTGTTTTAGAAATTTTGCCTGGTACAAAGTTATCCAATTTGTGTAGGCCTTTACTAATATTAATGTTGCAATTCTTTGAGCATTTGATTCAGTGATACGTTGGAAGTTACTTGTAAATCTCGCTGGACAGTCTCTTGGAAAGCATATTAACGAAATAGTCTGTCTGGCTTTTTTCTCATTATGCCTAATATAGTTTTCGCCTTTATAGAATACGTATCTGCTGTCGTGGTATGCTACAGATTACAAAAAAAATAGCTATGGGAAGCCCAGAATATTAATTAGCGATTTCTAAATAGCAGAAATGCCATAAAACCTCCATGCGATATCTGCGCAGCTACAGCATAAATAAACCCCAGAGCGTGGCCTTGGAAGGGGATGTTGTGACTAGACAGTTGGTGGTGTTGGCCTTGACGTCTGTGCCGGGTGGCAGGTATGGCTCAGAAAAGACGGGAAGAAAAACAATGTGTGATCAATAACTTTTGTTATCGTCCGTTGCTCTGAGGTCATAAACTCCATCACCTCCTACTGACCTGTCGGTACAAATTAGTGTTATTAATCTTCGTGTTCGATTGCATGTTAGGTTCTACGTCTTAAGCAACAATATATATATATATATATATATATATATATATATATATATATATATATATATATATATATATATATATATATATTCCTGGGGATAGGGGATTAAGAATACTTCCCACGTATCCCCTGCGTGTCGTAGAAGGCGACTAAAAGGGGAGGGAGCGGCGGTACGAGAGTCCTTGCTTCAACAATGGACCACGTTGTTAAGCCCCATGTCGCAGCAGTGCATCGTGCCCACTGGGTCAAGCTCACCGTCCAAGTACGTCCTTGGTACGGCCCACTTTTTCCGTCTCTACATAGCTTTGACTCGCCTCTACTGGGACCGTGTTGAAATTGAAGGTATGAGTGTCCCTGTAGGCATATTATTGGCTCGTTGCCCATAGTGGGAATTAGTTGGACACACTAAACACAACCTTTTGTGACAGTGCAAGGTATGACACATCGGGATTTTGTTAGATTTTATCACTATATCCCCAGGACTAGGCAAGCCCCTGGACGTAAGTGGCACTCCAAGTTGGCTCTGCGCTGGTTAGGGATTGACTCGTCCAACATTGACCCTGTCTCGGTTGGTCTGCATCATGAGGGATGTCATTTGTTATGTATTATTACCTAAGCAATGAGTTCAGTTTCCCTGATTGATTAATGTAGTAATTCACTTTTTCACACTTGATTCATTTTCGTTGTCTTTGTCACTTCCTCCCTGCATTTTCTTACATGAACGCCGCGAGTATTGCATGTTAGGCTTACCCAATCTATAACTATAGGGGATGCGTGGGTATGACCTTGTGTTATGATGACTCCTAACCCTTTCACGGCCGCTCTGTTTTAAATACATCTCGACTCTTCCGTATTACTGTTCTTCTATCATTAAACTAACATACTTCTCAATCTTTAAGTTCCTTATATAATAGTAAGTACAACACGTTCAGTCCCACCAGACTTTACATCCATGTTTGTCCATAATCTCATCTGTTCTCACTCCAGCTTGGCTGCGAACGTGTTTACAGGAGTGACTGACGTTATCCTAAAGTTTACACACACACTCCCCATCTCTCAGCCTGATACGCGCACACACACACACACACACACACACATATATATATATATATATATATATATATATATATATATATATATATATATATATTTTTTTTTTTTTTTTTTTTTTTCATACTATTCGCCATTTCCCGCATTAGCGAGGTAGCGTTAAGAACAGAGGACTGGGCCTTTGTGGGAATATCCTCACATGGCCCCCTTCTCTGTTCCTTCTTTTGGAATAATTAAAAAAGAATGAGAGGGGAGGATTTCCAAACCCCCCCCCCCCCCCCCCCGCTCCCTTCCCTTTAGTCGCCTTCTACGACACGCAGGGAATACGTGGGAAGTATTCTTTCTCCCGTATCCCCAGGGATTATATATATATATATATATATATATATATATATATATATATATATATATATATATACATATATATATATATATATATATATATATATATATATATATATATATATATATATATATATATATAATTTGGAATCTATAATTGGTAACATACAATTATTTTCACTTTCTACGGTAAAGTTTGTGAAAGGTAGTAAATTGTTGAGCAAAGGGAGATATGTTTGTAAATATTCATTTGATGGCCAAACACAAAGATCATCATCTACGTACCTAAACCCCACAGACCTCCCTGGCTGCCTTACGTGTCTCGAGTGAGTCTAAAGACAGCATATCGACCGCAGTATACCACATCGTCCCAATGCACTTTATCCCATGCACGCCTTTCTACCTCTTACATGTTGAAGCCCCGATCATTCAGTCTATATATATATATATATATATATATATATATGCAAGAGTTTTGGAAAGAGGGGCAAGTATGAAGTCTGTTGGGGATGAGAGAGCTAGGGAAGTGAGTCAGTTGTTCGCTGATGATACAGCGCTGGTGGCTGATTCATGTGAGAAACTGCAGAAGCTGGTGACTGAGTTTGGAAAAGTGTGTGGAAGAAGAAAGTTAAGAGTAAATGTGAATAAGAGCAAGGTTATTAGGTACAGTAGGGTTGAGGGTCAAGTCAATTGGGAGGTGAGTTTGAATGGAGAAAAACTGGAGGAAGTGAAGTGTTTTAGTTATCTGGGAGTGGATCTGGCAGCGTATGGAACCATGGAAGCGGAAGTGGATCATAGGGTGGGGGAGGGGGCGAAAATCCTGGGGGCCTTGAAAAATGTGTGGAAGTCGAGAACATTATCTCGGAAAGCAAAAATGGGTATGTTTGAAGGAATAGTGGTTCCAACAATGTTGTATGGTTGCGAGGCGTGGGCTATGGATAGAGTTGTGCGCAGGAGGATGGATGTGCTGGAAATGAGATGTTTGAGGACAATGTGTGGTGTGAGGTGGTTTGATCGAGTGAGTAACGTAAGGGTAAGAGAGATGTGTGGAAATAAAAAGAGCGTGGTTGAGAGAGCAGAAGAGGGTGTTTTGAGGTGGTTTGGGCACATGGAGAGGATGAGTGAGGAAAGATTGACCAAGAGGATATATGTGTCGGAGGTGGAGGGAACAAGGAGAAGAGGGAGACCAAATTGGAGGTGGAAAGATGGAGTGAAAAAGATTTTGTGTGATCGGGGCCTGAACATGCAGGAGGGTGAAAGGAGGGCAAGGAATAGAGTGAATTGGAGCGATGTGGTATACCGGGGTTGACGTGCTGTCAGTGGATTGAAGCAAGGCATGTGAAGCGTCTGGGGTAAACCATGGAAAGCTGTGTAGGTATGTATATTTGCGTGTGTGGACGTATGTATATACATGTGAATGGGGGGGGGGGGGTTGGGCCATTTCTTTCGTCTGTTTCCTTGCGCTACCTCGCAAACGCGGGAGACAGCGGCAAAAAAAAAAAAAAAAAATATATATATATATATATATATATATATATATATATATATATATATATATATATACCTTTTATTTCCCTTAATGTACTACCCCAGGTCCCCTTTGTTTCTCTTAATTCTTCATGATGCACTTCCTTTTCCATCTAATAATCCCTTCTGTTTTATTATCTTCCCATTCATCTTAATGCAATGTTATTGTCATCTTCCATATCTTTCTTCTCTTTCCTTTCCCATATTTTGTTCCTTCTCCCACATTCGCTTCCAACTAATTTTGCACTGCTGTGCTGCTGCTCCTTTGCAGCTTATTGGCCTTCAGTATGTATTGCACATCCTTAAGGGAATACTGTTGCATGGTAGGGTCTTTTGTTGTATGATTTTTTAGAAATTACTATAGTTTTCTCCAAATACAGTGATGATAAGAAACAGTTCCACTGACATAATCAGATAATTTGAAGATATGCTGTGAAGGTATTCACCCCTATTCCTGAAACATTTTTAGAGAAACATGTGGACATGCATTTTAGTGGGTGTAAGGGTATGCATTGTTTCATAGTTTTCTAGATTTAAATGTTAGTTATGTTGTTTTATACAAGATGGAGTGAGAGAGAGCAAGGTGTTGCATTCTTTAAAGATTGATGGGTGATAGGTTTGATTAGGGTTCAGAATAAGGTGTGACGTTGGTAATGCTTGTGAGTAAAGGGTGTAAGGTGTGTTATGGGTTGGATTGCATTTACTAAGAATGTTTATATTACTGTTGTGAATAAGGATTAAAGAATCCTGTAATAAAGAGCTTTATTATGAAGGGTAAGCTGTTTATGTGTTTTTTGAAGAATGAATTTGATATTTTGTTTTATTTGAGAGACTAATGTAAAATTAAAGCAGTTTTGATGTTGGTATATGGTTAAGGTTTTTTTCTTTTTTCAGAGTAGATGATGCATCAGCAATGAGCCACAGTCTTGAAGGCCGAGCAGTGGCAGCAGTGATCACTGACATCACTACACCCACCATTACTGTCACCAGGCACAAACATCAGCCCTTACAGTATGTCATTTGCAATTTGAATTTTGCAACTCTTACTTCAGTTTGTTTGGTTCCAGTGAAAGAGTGTAAATGATAAACTTGTATTTGTATGATATTTGTAGAATTAGCAGGTAGAATGAGCATATGTAGATTATGAAAAAAGATGCAAAGATTTTGTTTCACCTGTGTTTCAGTGTATACTTTGTGTGCTGAAGTTGTGAATCATCTGCTACTCTTGAACTGATCCTTCCCTCTTCCCTATCTATTACTATGATTTCTGTACAGTTTGTCGTCACTTTCAGTGAGAATGTCAGATGTACAATTTTTTTTATTTTGGTATTCGTTTGTATGAAAGTTTTATATGAGCTTCAAGCATAACCTTTTCTTCCATAATTGTCATTAATATACAGTTTGAAATAATTATATATACCCAAATTAACCTCCTTTTGATTTTCTGTTGTCTGTATCCCAGAGGATTTATTTTTCAGTTTTTCTGAGTTATGGACCAATATTTCATTTCTTCAAAAGATTTTTCCTGAAAACTCTTAAACTTGTATTACATTTTGAAGCAGTTTAGTATGTGTGATGGGTAACTTGAATAAATAGAGTGGAAGAGGGAGTGTTTGGTGGATGTAGGATCCCAGATTCAAATGGCATTGGTTAAAGAATATTTGTATTATGTAAGTACATTAGATAAAAAAAATTTCACGAATACACATGGATTATGTACAAGAAAAACAGGATAAGTAAGAGCACGAGTGATATGTTGTTCATTAGAAGAAATAAGTAGTGTGCATGATATGCAGTTTGAGAGAGGGTTAGGAGGGGATGCATTAGATCATATGGTAATTTCTATTCCATAGAAAATTAGTCCTTATTGTCTTTCTGTCTGAACAGATACCAAGGATGTTGTCAGATGCTCAACAACTAACCCCCCTTACACAGTTGTAGACACACTGAGGAAGTTGCTAGACTCACAATAACTAACCCAGTAATTTATCCAATTTCCTCAGCGGTATATAAGTTCCTGGCTGCTGGAGTCATAAATTTTCAGGAAAATGCTGTATTGTTGAGTGGGAAGTATGAATAGGGTAAATAACAGTGGATGGTACTGTTAGATAATGTTATTCTGCCATTCAAGGTGTGTCGGCCAGGTAGTGGCAAGGGATGGTCTAGTAACCAGAGAGGGAGTGGTGATTATGAGGGAGGATATGATGGCTGGAGAGAAAGGGAGTGGTTGTGGTTTAAGGGGATGTAGTAGCCAGGGAATAAGGGGGTGATGGTGAGGGAGGCTGTGGTGGCCTCTGTGGAAGAGCAAGGTGTGAGTAGCAAGGGAGGGTTTGGTAGTCAGGATGGGAGGGCATCGTAATAGTGAGGGAGGGTGCAGTAACCCAACATGGCAGCAAGCAAATTTGTGTGTATGTTAGATTCACTTTAGGTTGTCTTTTGAGGTGTTCTACTTGGACATTTCAAGCTGACCAAGCTGCTTAGGTGGATTTTTGATCAGTCAAGTTGATGGAGGCTGAAACCAGCAGGCCCACATAACCATCACATCCTGCCATGTTTGGGACACTCTTAAAACAATTATCCAAGGCTTTCTTGATTTTCTTTTATTCACATCTCATACTGTTTCTGATTGCTGCAGGGAGAGTGTTGAGCAGTCTTGGGACCTGGATGTTAATGGTATTTTCTGTGTTCGTATTGATACTTTGATTTCAGTAGTCATATTTTAATCTTCCATACCTAAAGTGCTAATAGGGAACTGTTCTCTTGTAGATGAAGGACAGTGCCTTCTAGGATTTCTCTAAATTTGAATTATGCAATACCTCCTCTCCTCTCAGGAGAATACAGCTTCAGTTTGAATAATGACATTCTCTCCTATCTACATTTGAGAGAGTACAGCCTCAGTGATTTCACTCCAGTTTAGCTCCTTTACAGTGTCATTGTGGGCTGTGAAAGATCTTTGCACACGTTATAACTGCAGGTTCACTTTAAAAGGTGATGTTGGCATTCATCAGTATCCTATTCATAAGGGTATAAGTACCTCTAAGAGCATCATCATCTTGAAGGTCAGGAAGATCTAGCCTTCCATATTTTGTTTTATTATGTTCTTGTAAGGTAAAGTTGTTAGGCATTAGTACTCCAGGGTCTCTCACATTGTTCATTCATGCTATGATGATGATGTCTCTACCTGTCCTGTATTATGTACCACTTTTTATTACTTTATTATATGACTACTTATGTAAGTAGGAGAGATGGCCAGAGAGCGTTATTGGATTACGTGTTAATTGACAGGCGTGCGAAAGAGAGACTTTTGGATGTTAATGTGCTGAGAGGTACAACTGGAGGGATGTCTGATCATTATCTTGTGGAGGCTAAGGTGAAGATTTGTATGGGTTTTCAGAAAAGAAGAGTGAATGTTGGGGTGAAGAGGGTGGTGAGAGTAAGTGAGCTTGGGAAGGAGACCTGTGTGAGGAAGTACCGGGAGAGACTGAGTACAGAATGGAAAAAGGTGAGAACAATGGAAGTAAGGGGAGTGAGGGAGGAATGGGATGTATTTAGGGAATCAGTGATGGATTGCGCAAAAGATGCTTGTGGCATGAGAAGAGTGGGAGGCGAGTTGATTAGAAAGGGTAGTGAGTGGTGGGATGAAGAAGTAAGAGTATTAGTGAAAGAGAAGAGAGAGGCATTTGGACGATTTTTGCAGGGAAAAAATGCAATTGAGTGGGAGATGTATAAAAGAAAGAGACAGGAGGTCAAGAGAAAGGTGCAAGAGGTGAAAAAAAGGGCAAATGAGAGTTGGGGTGAGAGAGTATCATTAAATTTTAGGGAGAATAAAAAGATGTTCTGGAAGGAGGTAAATAAAATGCGTAAGACAAGGGAGCAAATGGGAACTTCAGTGAAGGGCGCAAATGGGGAGGTGATAACAAGTAGTGGTGATGTGAGAAGGAGATGGAGTGAGTATTTTGAAGGTTTGTTGAATGTGTTTGATGATAGAGTGGCAGATATAGGGTGTTTTGGTCGAGGTGGTGTGCAAAGTGAGAGGGTTAGGGAAAATGATTTGGTAAACAGAGAAGAGGTAGTGAAAGCTTTGCAGAAGATGAAAGCCGGCAAGGCAGCAGGTTTGGATGGTATTGCAGTGGAATTTATTAAAAAAGGGGGTGACTGTATTGTTGACTGGTTGGTAAGGTTATTTAATGTATGTATGACTCATGGTGAGGTGCCTGAGGATTGGCGGAATGCGTGCATAGTGCCATTGTACAAAGGCAAAGGGGATAAGAGTGAGTGCTCAAATTACAGAGGTATAAGTTTGTTGAGTATTCCTGGTAAATTATATGGGAGGGTATTGATTGAGAGGGTGAAGGCATGTACAGAGCATCAGATTGGGGAAGAGCAGTGTGGTTTCAGAAGTGGTAGAGGATGTGTGGATCAGGTGTTTGCTTTGAAGAATGTATGTGAGAAATACTTAGAAAAGCAAATGGATTTATATGTAGCATTTATGGATCTGGAGAAGGCATATGATAGAGTTGATAGAGATGCTCTGTGGAAGGTATTAAGAATATATGGTGTGGGAGGAAAGTTGTTAGAAGCAGTGAAAAGTTTTTATCGAGGATGTAAGGCATGTGTACATGTAGGAAGAGAGGAAAGTGATTGGTTCTCAGTGAATGTAGGTTTGCGGCAGGGGTGTGTGATGTCTCCATGGTTGTTTAATTTGTTTATGGATGGGGTTGTTAGGGAGGTAAATGCAAGAGTTTTGGAAAGAGGGGCAAGTATGAAGTCTGTTGGGGATGAGAGAGCTTGGGAAGTGAGTCAGTTGTTGTTCGCTGATGATACAGCGCTGGTGGCTGATTCATGTGAGAAACTGCAGAAGCTGGTGACTGAGTTTGGTAAAGTGTGTGGAAGAAGAAAGTTAAGAGTAAATGTGAATAAGAGCAAGGTTATTAGGTACAGTAGGGTTGAGGGTCAAGTCAATTGGGAGGTGAGTTTGAATGGAGAAAAACTGGAGGAAGTGAAGTGTTTTAGATATCTGGGAGTGGATCTGGCAGCGGATGGAACCATGGAAGCGGAAGTGGATCATAGGGTGGGGGAGGGGGCGAAAATTCTGGGGGCCTTGAAGAATGTGTGGAAGTCGAGAACAGTATCTCGGAAAGCAAAAATGGGTATGTTTGAAGGAATAGTGGTTCCAACAATGTTGTATGGTTGCGAGGCGTGGGCTATGGATAGAGTTGTGCGCAGGAGGATGGATGTGCTGGAAATGAGATGTTTGAGGACAATGTGTGGTGTGAGGTGGTTTGATCGTGTGAGTAACGTAAGGGTAAGAGAGATGTGTGGAAATAAAAAGAGCGTGGTTGAGAGAGCAGAAGAGGGTGTTTTGAAGTGGTTTGGGCACATGGAGAGAATGAGTGAGGAAAGATTGACCAAGAGGGTATATGTGTCGGAGGTGGAGGGAACGAGGAGAAGAGGGAGACCAAATTGGAGGTGGAAAGATGGAGTGAAAAAGATTTTGTGTGATCGGGGCCTGAACATGCAGGAGGGTGAAAGGAGGGCAAGGAATAGAGTGAATTGGAGCGATGTGGTATACCGGGGTTGACGTGCTGTCAGTGGATTGAATCAAGGCATGTGAAGCGTCTGGGGTAAACCATGGAAAGCTGTGTAGGTATGTATATTTGCGTGTGTGGACGTATGTATATACATGTGTATGGGGGGGGGGTTGGGCCATTTCTTTCGTCTGTTTCCTTGCGCTACCTCACAACCGCGGGAGACAGCGGCAAAAAAAAAAAAAAAAAATATATATATATAATATATATATATATATATATATATATATATATATATATATACCTTTTATTTCCCTTAATGTACTACCCCAGGTCCCCTTTGTTTCTCTTAATTCTTCATGATGCACTTCCTTTTCCATCTAATAATCCCTTCTGTTTTATTATCTTCCCATTCATCTTAATGCAATGTTATTGTCATCTTCCATATCTTTCTTCTCTTTCCTTTCCCATATTTTGTTCCTTCTCCCACATTCGCTTCCAACTAATTTTGCACTGCTGTGCTGCTGCTCCTTTGCAGCTTATTGGCCTTCAGTATGTATTGCACATCCTTAAGGAATACTGTTGCATGGTAGGGTCTTTTGTTGTATGATTTTTTAGAAATTACTATAGTTTTCTCCAAATACAGTGATGATAAGAAACAGTTCCACTGACATAATCAGATAATTTGAAGATATGCTGTGAAGGTATTCACCCCTATTCCTGAAACATTTTTAGAGAAACATGTGGACATGCATTTTAGTGGGTGTAAGGGTATGCATTGTTTCATAGTTTTCTAGATTTAAATGTTAGTTATGTTGTTTTATACAAGATGGAGTGAGAGAGAGCAAGGTGTTGCATTCTTTAAAGATTGATGGGTGATAGGTTTGATTAGGGTTCAGAATAAGGTGTGACGTTGGTAATGCTTGTGAGTAAAGGGTGTAAGGTGTGTTATGGGTTGGATTGCATTTACTAAGAATGTTTATATTACTGTTGTGAATAAGGATTAAAGAATCCTGTAATAAAGAGCTTTATTATGAAGGGTAAGCTGTTTATGTGTTTTTTGAAGAATGAATTTGATATTTTGTTTTATTTGAGAGACTAATGTAAAATTAAAGCAGTTTTGATGTTGGTATATGGTTAAGGTTTTTTTCTTTTTTCAGAGTAGATGATGCATCAGCAATGAGCCACAGTCTTGAAGGCCGAGCAGTGGCAGCAGTGATCACTGACATCACTACACCCACCATTACTGTCACCAGGCACAAACATCAGCCCTTACAGTATGTCATTTGCAATTTGAATTTTGCAACTCTTACTTCAGTTTGTTTGGTTCCAGTGAAAGAGTGTAAATGATAAACTTGTATTTGTATGATATTTGTAGAATTAGCAGGTAGAATGAGCATATGTAGATTATGAAAAAAGATGCAAAGATTTTGTTTCACCTGTGTTTCAGTGTATACTTTGTGTGCTGAAGTTGTGAATCATCTGCTACTCTTGAACTGATCCTTCCCTCTTCCCTATCTATTACTATGATTTCTGTACAGTTTGTCGTCACTTTCAGTGAGAATGTCAGATGTACAATTTTTTTTATTTTGGTATTCGTTTGTATGAAAGTTTTATATGAGCTTCAAGCATAACCTTTTCTTCCATAATTGTCATTAATATACAGTTTGAAATAATTATATATACCCAAATTAACCTCCTTTTGATTTTCTGTTGTCTGTATCCCAGAGGATTTATTTTTCAGTTTTTCTGAGTTATGGACCAATATTTCATTTCTTCAAAAGATTTTTCCTGAAAACTCTTAAACTTGTATTACATTTTGAAGCAGTTTAGTATGTGTGATGGGTAACTTGAATAAATAGAGTGGAAGAGGGAGTGTTTGGTGGATGTAGGATCCCAGATTCAAATGGCATTGGTTAAAGAATATTTGTATTATGTAAGTACATTAGATAAAAAAAATTTCACGAATACACATGGATTATGTACAAGAAAAACAGGATAAGTAAGAGCACGAGTGATATGTTGTTCATTAGAAGAAATAAGTAGTGTGCATGATATGCAGTTTGAGAGAGGGTTAGGAGGGGATGCATTAGATCATATGGTAATTTCTATTCCATAGAAAATTAGTCCTTATTGTCTTTCTGTCTGAACAGATACCAAGGATGTTGTCAGATGCTCAACAACTAACCCCCCTTACACAGTTGTAGACACACTGAGGAAGTTGCTAGACTCACAATAACTAACCCAGTAATTTATCCAATTTCCTCAGCGGTATATAAGTTCCTGGCTGCTGGAGTCATAAATTTTCAGGAAAATGCTGTATTGTTGAGTGGGAAGTATGAATAGGGTAAATAACAGTGGATGGTACTGTTAGATAATGTTATTCTGCCATTCAAGGTGTGTCGGCCAGGTAGTGGCAAGGGATGGTCTAGTAACCAGAGAGGGAGTGGTGATTATGAGGGAGGATATGATGGCTGGAGAGAAAGGGAGTGGTTGTGGTTTAAGGGATGTAGTAGCCAGGGAATAAGGGGGTGATGGTGAGGGAGGCTGTGGTGGCCTCTGTGGAAGAGCAAGGTGTGAGTAGCAAGGGAGGGTTTGGTAGTCAGGATGGGAGGGCATCGTAATAGTGAGGGAGGGTGCAGTAACCCAACATGGCAGCAAGCAAATTTGTGTGTATGTTAGATTCACTTTAGGTTGTCTTTTGAGGTGTTCTACTTGGACATTTCAAGCTGACCAAGCTGCTTAGGTGGATTTTTGATCAGTCAAGTTGATGGAGGCTGAAACCAGCAGGCCCACATAACCATCACATCCTGCCATGTTTGGGACACTCTTAAAACAATTATCCAAGGCTTTCTTGATTTTCTTTTATTCACATCTCATACTGTTTCTGATTGCTGCAGGGAGAGTGTTGAGCAGTCTTGGGACCTGGATGTTAATGGTATTTTCTGTGTTCGTATTGATACTTTGATTTCAGTAGTCATATTTTAATCTTCCATACCTAAAGTGCTAATAGGGAACTGTTCTCTTGTAGATGAAGGACAGTGCCTTCTAGGATTTCTCTAAATTTGAATTATGCAATACCTCCTCTCCTCTCAGGAGAATACAGCTTCAGTTTGAATAATGACATTCTCTCCTATCTACATTTGAGAGAGTACAGCCTCAGTGATTTCACTCCAGTTTAGCTCCTTTACAGTGTCATTGTGGGCTGTGAAAGATCTTTGCACACGTTATAACTGCAGGTTCACTTTAAAAGGTGATGTTGGCATTCATCAGTATCCTATTCATAAGGGTATAAGTACCTCTAAGAGCATCATCATCTTGAAGGTCAGGAAGATCTAGCCTTCCATATTTTGTTTTATTATGTTCTTGTAAGGTAAAGTTGTTAGGCATTAGTACTCCAGGGTCTCTCACATTGTTCATTCATGCTATGATGATGATGTCTCTACCTGTCCTGTATTATGTACCACTTTTTATTACTTTATTATATGACTACTTATGTAAGTAGGAGAGATGGCCAGAGAGCGTTATTGGATTACGTGTTAATTGACAGGCGTGCGAAAGAGAGACTTTTGGATGTTAATGTGCTGAGAGGTACAACTGGAGGGATGTCTGATCATTATCTTGTGGAGGCTAAGGTGAAGATTTGTATGGGTTTTCAGAAAAGAAGAGTGAATGTTGGGGTGAAGAGGGTGGTGAGAGTAAGTGAGCTTGGGAAGGAGACCTGTGTGAGGAAGTACCGGGAGAGACTGAGTACAGAATGGAAAAAGGTGAGAACAATGGAAGTAAGGGGAGTGAGGGAGGAATGGGATGTATTTAGGGAATCAGTGATGGATTGCGCAAAAGATGCTTGTGGCATGAGAAGAGTGGGAGGCGAGTTGATTAGAAAGGGTAGTGAGTGGTGGGATGAAGAAGTAAGAGTATTAGTGAAAGAGAAGAGAGAGGCATTTGGACGATTTTTGCAGGGAAAAAATGCAATTGAGTGGGAGATGTATAAAAGAAAGAGACAGGAGGTCAAGAGAAAGGTGCAAGAGGTGAAAAAAAGGGCAAATGAGAGTTGGGGTGAGAGAGTATCATTAAATTTTAGGGAGAATAAAAAGATGTTCTGGAAGGAGGTAAATAAAATGCGTAAGACAAGGGAGCAAATGGGAACTTCAGTGAAGGGCGCAAATGGGGAGGTGATAACAAGTAGTGGTGATGTGAGAAGGAGATGGAGTGAGTATTTTGAAGGTTTGTTGAATGTGTTTGATGATAGAGTGGCAGATATAGGGTGTTTTGGTCGAGGTGGTGTGCAAAGTGAGAGGGTTAGGGAAAATGATTTGGTAAACAGAGAAGAGGTAGTGAAAGCTTTGCAGAAGATGAAAGCCGGCAAGGCAGCAGGTTTGGATGGTATTGCAGTGGAATTTATTAAAAAAGGGGGGTGACTGTATTGTTGACTGGTTGGTAAGGTTATTTAATGTATGTATGACTCATGGTGAGGTGCCTGAGGATTGGCGGAATGCGTGCATAGTGCCATTGTACAAAGGCAAAGGGGATAAGAGTGAGTGCTCAAATTACAGAGGTATAAGTTTGTTGAGTATTCCTGGTAAATTATATGGGAGGGTATTGATTGAGAGGGTGAAGGCATGTACAGAGCATCAGATTGGGGAAGAGCAGTGTGGTTTCAGAAGTGGTAGAGGATGTGTGAATCAGGTGTTTGCTTTGAAGAATGTATGTGAGAAATACTTAGAAAAGCAAATGGATTTATATGTAGCATTTATGGATCTGGAGAAGGCATATGATAGAGTTGATAGAGATGCTCTGTGGAAGGTATTAAGAATATATGGTGTGGGAGGAAAGTTGTTAGAAGCAGTGAAAAGTTTTTATCGAGGATGTAAGGCATGTGTACATGTAGGAAGAGAGGAAAGTGATTGGTTCTCAGTGAATGTAGGTTTGCGGCAGGGGTGTGTGATGTCTCCATGGTTGTTTAATTTGTTTATGGATGGGGTTGTTAGGGAGGTAAATGCAAGAGTTTTGGAAAGAGGGGCAAGTATGAAGTCTGTTGGGGATGAGAGAGCTTGGGAAGTGAGTCAGTTGTTGTTCGCTGATGATACAGCGCTGGTGGCTGATTCATGTGAGAAACTGCAGAAGCTGGTGACTGAGTTTGGTAAAGTGTGTGGAAGAAGAAAGTTAAGAGTAAATGTGAATAAGAGCAAGGTTATTAGGTACAGTAGGGTTGAGGGTCAAGTCAATTGGGAGGTGAGTTTGAATGGAGAAAAACTGGAGGAAGTGAAGTGTTTTAGATATCTGGGAGTGGATCTGGCAGCGGATGGAACCATGGAAGCGGAAGTGGATCATAGGGTGGGGGAGGGGGCGAAAATTCTGGGGGCCTTGAAGAATGTGTGGAAGTCGAGAACAGTATCTCGGAAAGCAAAAATGGGTATGTTTGAAGGAATAGTGGTTCCAACAATGTTGTATGGTTGCGAGGCGTGGGCTATGGATAGAGTTGTGCGCAGGAGGATGGATGTGCTGGAAATGAGATGTTTGAGGACAATGTGTGGTGTGAGGTGGTTTGATCGTGTGAGTAACGTAAGGGTAAGAGAGATGTGTGGAAATAAAAAGAGCGTGGTTGAGAGAGCAGAAGAGGGTGTTTTGAAGTGGTTTGGGCACATGGAGAGAATGAGTGAGGAAAGATTGACCAAGAGGGTATATGTGTCGGAGGTGGAGGGAACGAGGAGAAGAGGGAGACCAAATTGGAGGTGGAAAGATGGAGTGAAAAAGATTTTGTGTGATCGGGGCCTGAACATGCAGGAGGGTGAAAGGAGGGCAAGGAATAGAGTGAATTGGAGCGATGTGGTATACCGGGGTTGACGTGCTGTCAGTGGATTGAATCAAGGCATGTGAAGCGTCTGGGGTAAACCATGGAAAGCTGTGTAGGTATGTATATTTGCGTGTGTGGACGTATGTATATACATGTGTATGGGGGGGGGGTTGGGCCATTTCTTTCGTCTGTTTCCTTGCGCTACCTCACAACCGCGGGAGACAGTGACAAAGTATAATAAAAAATATATAATAATTTTATTACTTCACTTTCTCTCCTTGCTGGGGGATTTTGAAGTTTCCCCATACAAAGGGATGTTATATTGGGTGGCCCATCAGAAGGCTTTGTTTATTGTTGTTGGTATTTCTCAGTTCTTTTGTTGTTGAGATTTTCATTCTTATCTATCTAGTATTGTCTGCTAAAGATGATATGAAGCTATCACCTGTATTTGCATCAGTGTCACCTCTGAGAATGAGGAATAGTAGGATGTTCAAGTACACATCTAGGGAACTGAGCTTTTACCATGGAGGCATTGGAAATAGCCAGATTTACTAGGTTTGATATGTTTGTGAAAAAGTAGTGCATCAGTCTTTCAATTTTTCCTGTTATTCCCATCTTATGCATTTTGTGTACTGTGACTCCATATTCTCATGTTTCAAAGTTTTTTCGTGATCAGTGTATGTCATGCCATTTTGTATGATTTCCAGTGCCTCTGTAATTTTATTATAGCGATCACGCTTCTGTGAAAGGCATGATCTTCCAACTCAGAAACCATGGTGTCCAGGGTTATGTAGGCTTTTTGATATTCTAATGCCTGTTTACATCTAAAGTCTTTCAAAGATTATGATAACATGCAAAGTCATTGATACTAGGTTATAGTTAGGATTGCATTTCTTGGCTGTGGAATGGGGTGATGTGAGTCTGTCTCACACTCAAGGGGTTTATGCCAAGAGTCCAGACTATTCCTCTTGATGTTTAGTGCCAGTGCAAGTAGTGTTTTACGTTTCTTTATAAGGACAGAGTTCTAAGAGTTTATTCCTGGGGCAGAATACATGGACATGTTCTCATTGGCCCCTCTCAAAGACCTTTGCATGCTGAAAATATCTAGTGTGTAACATGGAGGTACTGTCATTTTGGTAGGAAACCATCCAAATAGTCCCCTTCTGAAGCTTTTTCCACTTCTCGTAGATGGTCCTTTTTTCCTCTTTTTCATGGGTCTTGTATGTGTTTGCCAGTTCATTTGACAGGTTTGTTTTTCTTTGCTGAATGAGCTGCACTTTTCCATAAGGTTTTCTAACTAGTTTTTGCCTCCTGTAGAGTCAGAATCTTACTCATTTTAGTCTGGACCTGATTTACTTCTTTCTTACTGTTTTCTGTCTGTCGCACATTTGGAGTGCCTCTAGTCATGCATTTCATGCACTCCTCTGGTGTTTTGCCACTCAAAAAGGAATTCCATTTGTGTAGTTAACATTCAAATGATAAGTTCTTCCCATTTTAGCCATTTACTTTTAAAACTGAAATTGCAGAATTCTCTTCCATAGTTACATGTGTTTTGCCTTACTTTAGTATCCATATCCTTACTTATTCTTTGTCAGTTTGTGATCAGACCACAGTGTATTTGAGATGATGAGGGTATTGTTCAGGTTTGCATTATTTATGAATAACATTGTAGCTGCTGGTTCTGCTATTTGCCGACTAAGGGAGAACTTGTCACATATTCTAAATTGTTCCTTTTTCCAGCTACAGTGTTGTTTCCTAGCTGCTTTCAGGATATGCATGGTAGGCTGAAGTCTCTTAATAAGGTTATGTTTGGGACTGGGTTACCAAGTTTGTTAAGGTAAGATTCGAAAGTATATTTTTTCCAAAAGTTCTTGTAGTCTTTCACATAATGGCTCATAGCTTATTGAACAACTAGATTATCAGTTTTACTGTTGACATCAAATGCTTCTGCTTAATCATATGAGGAATGTAGGATCTCAGCTGTTACATGACAATCATAAGACATACAGCCCAATTTCTCCGCATGTTCTTCCACTCCCATCCGTCTTTGTAAGTTGTAATTTGAGGTCCATACCTTACCTTTCTCCTGATTTGTATTGTGAATTTCCATCAGGATTGTAGATATTATTTTTAACTTGATCAGTATGCCTCATATGAAAAAAGTTTTGTTTGTTTTGTGTGATAATTCCTTTTATTTGGCATGTGTGAATAATGAGGAATATTTTAAGTTTTTTCATTTGTATGCTGTGGTTTAACAGTTGTGGTAGATATGGGCCTGTTACAATTGGTAACAAGCTTTCCAATCCAGTATCATTTTGTCCAAGATTGCAAGGGTCTTCTCTTCCTATGGAAGTTTCAGTTTTGGTTTGGTCTCATCTCTGTCAAAAAGTATTTCTCTGTCTAGGCTTGTTTCACTTTTCCATCAGTTACAATGAAGTATATTGTGTCAGAAAGTCCCTGCCACATGGTGACCTTGGCAGTATTGGATTAGACATCATCTTTCTTCTTGTAGTGATTTAAACATTTCTGGCAGGGAGAATGACTGTGGAAAAGTATCTAGCGAAAGGTAAGAAGCTACATGCAGTATTTATGGATCTTGAAAAGGTGTATAACAGAGATGAGTGGAATGTCTAATGGGATGTGTTAAGGATATTTGTGGTAGGGGCATAACTGTTGGATGATTTGAAAGCCTTCTATAGAGGGGTTTATGCACATGTAAGAGTAGATGGAGAGTTAAGCAAAAGTCTTGTCATACAAGTGGGTGTGAGGCATGGCTCCATGATGTCACCATGAAGTGATAAGAGAGATGAAAGCAAAACTAGGGAAAAGAGTGCAGAAATGGAGTGTGGTATTAAGGTTAGTGACAAGCCTGTTTGCAGATGATGTGTGTAAGCTTAGGCAGTTGAGGATGAATGTGATTAAAAGTGAATAATTGACGTTTAAAAGGAAACAGTGAAAATATAGATTTTACAAAGCCCTATAAAGTGAGAGAAGAAGTCGTAATAAACTGTTACTGATATAGGGAAGAAAAACTGGAAAAAATTAAAGTATTTGGGAGCTATCTTAGTTAAGTTTGGTGATTTGGAAGAAAAGAGATGGGAGAGAGCAGTTCAGGGTAGAATAGTCATTGGGTCCCTGAATTAGAATGAAGGGTAAAAGTGTAAGTGAAGAAAGGACTAAGGGACATAGTCCTCTTGACCCTGCGGTTGAAACGTGGACATGGAATGAGTCACAGAGGTTAAGAATCTAGGTTGTGGAAATATGCTGTTTGAGAGAAGTGTGGTATGAGAGATTCAGTATGGCAGGGAATACAGAGAGAATGAATTGTGGAGTGGGTTAAAAGTAATACTTTGAGATGGTTTGGACATTTGAAAAGTATACAAGATGGGGAGTTTACAAGGAGAGGGTATAATGATAAAATTAAATTGATTGGTTTAAGGGAAAGACCAGTTGTGATGAGGGGAATTAGAGTGGAAGAGTATTGGATAGAGAGAAATGGTAGAAGAATGTGTGGAATGATGTATGCAAGGGAGGCATGTAAGGACAGGGATAAGTGGAGACCCTTTTGTGAAAGTGGCCACCCCCTCGATGGCGGTTCCTTTAGGGAACAGGTATCAAAGGTATAGATGGTTAGAAACTACTTTATTCTTTGAAGCTATATTTTCCTCCTCTAAGACGAGATGATTTTTAAAGTGTTGAAATTTATTTTGCCCTTAATGGTATGCCAGCCCTGCCATACATGGAACTTTCCCTTTACCTAACATTCAGTAGACTTGAGACTTAAAAAGATTTTCTTAATCTTTATCATCATTTCCCTAGTCTGACTGGTTTTATGTTCTGTGGTTGAGTCTGGATATCATGAGAATAAGAAAACTTTGCTTTTAGTGTGTTAATTTACTTTGATTACTTTGTTCAGGAAAGTTTATTCATGCTGGGATCCATCACCAAAGCTATTGGTGCACATTTTCAACCTCATTTGGTTGGGATTGATTGAGTTTCTGAAGACTTCCTTAGCACTGAGTGACCAACAAAACTGACAAGATATAAGTATTGTGTGTGATTTAGATTATTTCCTTTTTATTTGTATCATTCTGTTGGGCATTATCACTTTACAGAAACCCAGATGTGGTTTTCTAATCATTACCTAAGACTAAAATAGGTTTGAAAACTTGGTATCTCTTAACATATGTTGCAAATAGTGATAGCAAAGGAGCATAGTCAGTGTCTAAAGTAAGATTCAAATCAAATTGTGCATTATGATTTAGGTATGTAATACGTAATATGTTTGGAGGATAATGATCACACAGAGAAGCTCACTTCATTTAAGAGTTGCACTACTAGTGCCACTGTGACAGTGAATAAACCTATGGCCCTCTTGGTGAGAAATTATGCTTTAGCCTCTATTTCAGGGTTGGTGATAAAGAAACAAAAGGCAGCCCAGCAGATGTTTTACCATCCTCACTTGAGCACAAAGAATTACCAGCTGAAGATGTGGTTAGTAAGAAAACCAGCTACCTTGAGGAGGTTGCTCAAGAAAATACAAAGGTAAATTGGAAAGACACACAACTCTTAAAGATCTAGTTTAGTAATATTTTTTTTTTTTGTTCGATTGATACCTGCATGTTATTGAATTAAGAAAGCTGGGGTTATTGCACTTTAAAAAATTCAGTGGGAAATATATGGCTCAAAATTCTTCTAGTCCTTTTTTACCATCGACAGTTTTGTGAACTTAAGACATTGAATCCAGTTTGTGACATAAAGAATCTTGCTCATCATCTGGACAGTCAACATTTTGCCATCTGAGGATGAACTGCATCATGTTTCATCATAGTAATCAGTTCAGATTATTTCAACGGAAAATCTAAAATGGGTACAGTCTTTGTTACAATTACCTGTTTGTAATTACCTATATGTACTCTACAGTGAAGTTTCATAATTTTTGTTACCTGTGATCATGAAGCATAAGTATGAAATGGTTTGCAAGCACCATTTTTCTTTTTAATTTTTGTTGTTGTACTAAGAGTATTTCATGCATAATTCATTAGTACCATTATATTTGATATTATTTCATTTTAAGAAGTGAAAAACCAGTCTTGTAAAACATGCCTGGTCATAGTTATTGGGAAAGACATGAGAAGTTAGAGTTCCAGAGCTTCAAAGTGTAGGGAAAGAATCAGTTATCAAAATGGCCCACCCTTGAGATGGCAACAGCAGCACAGTAATCATGTGATACAACAGCTTGCATGGTTGAGCTAGTGGTGAGGGTATACTAGTAGTGAGCTCTTGGGAACATATACCAAAGTAATACCTTTAGAAGAGGGAAAGTGTCCTGATTAGATGTTGAAACTTCTCTTCTGAAGCTTTGCTCCATTTATACAAGGGACTGATTCTTCCTTGTTTGGAATATTGCTCACATTTGAGGTGGTTCTAGCTCTGCATCCTTTCTTGACACAGTTGTCGAAAGCAGTCTGACTTATAAACTGTCCCAGGTTAATTCCAAACTTAACCCCCTTGCCTTAGCTGCAGTGTTGGTTCACTTGCCCTGTTCTATAGATATTACTTTGGTTTTTGCTTCCAAGAGCAGGCTGGTTGTGTTCCCCATTACTAGCTAGGCCATGCAGTACTCGGCAAGCTGCTGCATCACATAATTATCAAGTGGCCATTGGCAACTCAAGGATGGGCCGTTTGATACATGCTTCTTTCCCTACTTGTCAAAACTTTTGAACTCTCCACCTTTACATGTCTTTCCCAATAACTATGACCTGAGACATTTTAAAAGACAGGTTTTTCACTTAGTCCAAAATTCTAGAATACTTTTCTTTGTCTTTTCTTTTTGTTTCATAATTCTCTATATTTCAATTAAGGCCTGGCCTTGATGTGGGTTTTTGTCTTGACTGGAGCCTTCAACAAAAAAAGAAGAAAATGATGAATGAATTATGGCTTAGGGTAAGCTGGTTAAGTTTTGAAGTTAGCGTGGGAGAGTTTATAAGTTGGAGCACTTTCAACTGTCAAATAAGGATGCAAAGCTAAAAGTACTCCAGATGTAAGAGCAGTGCTACATACAAGGATGGATCAGTCCTTTGTATAAACAGAGCAACTGTTCCAAGAAGAAATTTTGACATCAAAACAGGGCTCCAGAATTTTAGAGGCAGACTTAGCTGTTTCTGTAATGTAGTTTCCAAGGGAGAGTGGATGTTACAGTAATACCAAGTGTGTTCATTGAGTCAAGAGGTAGAATTACGGGACTGTCAAAGGAGAGAGGAAAATTCTGAGGAATTATTGATGGAGAAATGGGTAGAATCTGGGTCTTGAAGGCATCAGACTTAACCAGATTTTGTCTACCCAGCTGAGATGTCCTGTTCAAGTCTGAGTTAGTGAGGAAGTTATATCAAGACAAGATGCGCATTGAGTATGAGAAGGAGCAGAATTGAAGGATGATGAGAAATTAAATGTTGAGTCGTTAACATATGAGTGTATTTGTTGTGTGTGAAAGAGAGGAAATCATTGATTAAAAGGAGAAAATGTGTAGGAGACAGGACAGAACCCTGAGGGACACCACTATTGGTTGGGAGAGGGAGAAAAGCTGATCCATCAATCAACAGCCACAGAGATAGACTGGCTAGAGAGAAAGCAAGATATGAGGAAGTAAAGGGAGGGAAGGAAACCAAAAGAGGGAAGTTTAGAGGTGAGACCCATATCAAAAGCTTTGGATATATTGGGAGAACTACATACGATTCCCAGAATCTTTCAGGGTAGACAAACAAACATTAGTAAAAGAAGAAAGAGTATTACCAGTGGATCCTGCCTTGAAGCCATATTGGTGATCGGAGAGAAGATTTTAAGGTTCAAGATGTCTGAGGATATGGGAGTTGCAAAAGAATTCAAAGGCTTTGGAAATGGCATATGTCAAAGCAACAGGATGATAGTCACCTTCCTTAGGGATGGGATGTAACAGCGATCGCTTTCAAGAAAAGGAAAAGTTTTGATTTTTAAACAGAAATGGAGCATGTGAGCAAGCATGTGCACATTCAGAGGCACTCTTTCATTATTTGGGAATAGATGCCATCAGGACCATAAGCCTTGTTTGTGTCCAAAGAGAGAAGTGCCTTTTAGACATTTCGAAAAGAGATTAAAGGAAGAGGCATAGGATTAGAAAGAGGAGCGTCAGGGGATGAAAGAATGTAAGAATCATCCAAGGTAGAGTTAGAGGAGAAACTGGAATCAAAGAGAGTTGCTTTGTCTATATGAGGGACAGCTATAGTCCTTTCAGAACAGAGAAGTGAAGGAAAGGTAGAACGAAGTTGTTAGTAATGTCCTTAGCTGAAGATTAAAAAGACCTATCAATTGTTAATAAGGATCAGATCTTTTATTTTCATGATATCAGAAAAGTAAACACAAAGAAGCAAGTAGCAGAAATACATAGTCTTTCTCTTTTCATTTTTCAGTTGATATGTTTTTATATTATTGATCCTCTTAAGTCTTGTATTTAATGAAAGATCTTACATAAAGATTTATTTCAGAAAGAAGAAATTGAGATGATATAAGTTTTTGTGATTATTTCTGTAAAACCAGACCTCCAGTACCTTGCTTTTGTGTTGATACTGATGGATTTGGCCAGGCAACTTTTGTTTTTTTGTAGTTTATCATTTTATTGTTGTTTTTATATGTCAGAATTGAATGAAGCAAGGGGAAAGGAAAGACAAGAAAGGAGATGGAGTGAGAGAGGCTTTTGAGTTGTCAGGACCTGAACTTCCAGGTGGTTAAGAAGCATGCATGGGATAGAGCAAATTGGAGTAGTGAAGTATACAGGGGTATGACATACTGTCACTGGGCTGAACCAGGGCATATGAAGTGGTCAGAGGGAACCATGCATTAAATGGTCTATGGAGTTTGGCTGACGATGAGGGCTCTTGTTTTGATGAATGGTACATGATAGTTAAACAGTGGATATGAGCAAGTAAGGCTTTTCTTTTGTTGGTACTGCTTCACTAACATAGGAAACAACAAAGAATTTGAAAATGATTTTACCCTTTTCCCACTGCTTCAATTATTTTTTTAATTATCATTATTTTTTAATTATAGCAATTTTAAGTAGTCCTGTGAATATTTTGATCGTATCCCAAAGTTCACTAGAAGTAACTTTTGTCTGCTAGCTTCAGATGAGATAGATTAAAGTAAAACAGAACCATCGCTTCACCAATCTAGAAGCATCAAAAGTTATGAAGACTTGGTGCATCTAGTAAAGAAAAGCAAGATGTTGTTGGTACACCAAACTTAGGCACAGTGTGAGCACATTTACTTTACACACTTTCTGTCTTTTATTGAACAGTTAGTCACCATTTTCTTGTCTGCTTTATATGTCTACCATTGTATCTGTCAAGCTAACTTTCTGTTTTTGTATACACTGAGTTATCTATCTGTTATTGTTACTGCTTTCCCATTTTGATTCGGTGGATCAGATACATTAGAGCCTCTGTAGCTTCACTTACACAAATCATGAATAAGAGCTAGGCTTCTTTTTAGCACCCTTACCAGGCTATACTCACATCTTAATGTTGCATATTTGCAGGTGGATATGTCAAATTTGTTTGTTGGAAGTTTGCTTTTATGAGTGTTTTGAGCTCAAGCCTCTTTGAGAATATTAGGCTTTGTAGAATTGGCATTAGTAGAACTAAAACACAATTAACACTTTATCTGTTTTAGACTACCTCACACACTCATCAAGTCTTCATCTCCTTGGTGGCTGGGGCATTGGCTGGAGCAGTGGCTAAGACTACCATTGCCCCTCTTGACAGAACAAAAATAAATTTTCAGGTTTGTAGTGAATTTTAGGTTGCTGAGCATAGCAAGAGTTATAGTATATTCTATCACTTTATCTATATCCCTGATACCTGTTGACATTATTGTCACAGTATGTACTCAGGTTTGTGTGCTTTGCAATATTTTCAGCATTGGTTTGTAGCAAATACATAAAGTGTAATAAATTTGTAGAATACATTGTGATTCATAGCACTTCATTTTTATATTTACTTTTTTGTGTATATATTTATGTTTTATAGTAATTTTATTATGATTTTGCACATTGCAGGCAACAAAGCAGAAGTTTTCAGCCCGACATGCTCTTGGGTTCCTATTACACTGTTATAAAAAGGAAGGGCTTTTAAGTTTGTGGCGGGGAAACTCTGCTACAATGGCACGCATTATTCCATATGCTGCTGTTCAATTTACAGCTCATGAACAGTTCAAGAGAGTGTTAAGAATAGATGAGCCAGGCAGAGAGTAAGTATAAATTCTTTCGTTTAATTAAATTTTCTTAACCCAGTAGAGTAGATACTCTTGGCTGCTAGTAGATTTATTAACCTTTAGAAGCTTACTACAGAAGACGAAACGATGGTCCATTATTTATACTATCTTTTACTAGCAATATCAATCCCATTTACAATTCGATTGATGAATTGCCTACAGTCTAAGGCCTACTCATCTGTATCTTCATATTTTTTCCATACTTGATTGCCATTTCCTGTTTAACGAGGTAGCACCAGGAATAGATGAAGAAAGGCCAGAGCCACCCAGATCGATTCTCTTGCTGTCATGTGTAATGCCCTGAAACCACAGATCTCCATCCAAAACCAGTCCCCACAGATCTGAGATCTCTCCAGGGATTACTCCCAACACGTCATATCCCCTGGTTCGGTCCATTGACAGCATGTCAATACCAGTATACCAAATCATTCCAATTCACTGTCTCATGTTTGCCTTTCAACCTCTTGCATGTTATGGCCTCGATCACTCAAAATCTTTTTCACTCCATCCTTTCATCTCCATTTTAGTTTTTATTCTCTTAGTTCCCTTCACTTCTAACACATATGTCTTTGTTGACCTTTCCTCATCCATTCTTTCCTTATGTTCAGACCATTTCAGCACTCCCTCTTCTGTTCTCTCAACCACACTTTTTATTACCGCACATCTCTCTTACCCTATCATTACTTACTCGACCAAACCACCTCACACCACATACATAGCATTGTCCTCAAACATTTAATTTCCAACACATGCACCCTTCTCCGCACAGCCTTATCTATAGCCCATGCCTTGCATCCATGTGATATTATTGGAACTACTATTCCTTCATACGTAACCATTTTTGCCCTCCACCTCTGACACACGTCCTCTTTTTCCTCATCTTACATCCAATTTTTTTGAGGGAAACAAATTCACCCATGCTGGAACTCCTAGAGTTATAACTACACAAAAAGTTGATATTTGTAAGATTGATACATTAGCACTTCAAAGTGAGAGACATGCTCTTCGTTGATATTTCATGCAACACATTGATCAAGTCTTTTAACATAGCTTGGTCACTGAACAGAAAACTAATGGAACATAACACTTTAGGGCCCACTTGTGATTGAGGGAAGGCAAAACTTTTTTTTAAGGGGTGATTATCTCAGCCCAAGAGGAAGATCACCCATCACCCCCATGTATTTCCAACTTTGATGTAGAATTGTTATGCAGGATAATATCATTTATGCATAATGCTCTACTTGGCTCTGTTAGATTAAGCACATGGTATATTTGATGTGATGATTATAAAGTAAGAGAATGATATCTGATTTTTACAATAGTGTCAATCCACTGGTGGCCTGTTAACCCGTCCAAGATACTTGTAACTGTAAGAGTCCTTAAACTCTGTTGATAAGCATTCATTGTCCGAGCTTAACAGCTGAAGGGGCACCACAAGAGGCACCATGTGCTGACATCATATGTTTCATGATAGTTGACAGATAGTCCAAGATACTTGTAACTATAGGAGTCCTTAAACTCTATCGACAAGCATTAAGTGTCCAAGCTTAACAGCTGTAGAGGCACCACAAGAGGCACCATGTGCTGACATCATATGTTTCATGTTAGTTGACAGAGTTGAAAGCTCATGAGTACACTACATATTCGGGAACAGAAAGGAGATTTAAATTCATGCTGATTACGGGCTTTCTCATATGCTTTTAGCTGCTCTGCCTATGTTAGAGAACTGGATTTTCATTATTCAGAACCTGCATTTCTCTTTTATTAATGATGAAGTCCCCATTTATGGGTAGTTTTCATTAAAGCTAGGCTTTAGCAAAGAACATAAGGGAAAAAAGCAACGAAGAAAATGAACAAAAAGGATTTTTTGCACTTTAACTAGTACCCCACAGACCTTTCTGAGATTTTCCCCACCTGCTTCATATGTCCTGATTCAGCCCACCAATGGCAAGTCAATGTCTTCTCAAAAGATTCAGAATATCAAAAGTAGAAATGACATTAAGATTGTTAAGACAGGAGAAAATAGAGAAGGAAAATCTGATTGGTACGATATTGAAAAAAGATACAAAGTCTAGCCTGAAGGTCATTTTAAGTGGAACGAATTAAGATCAGTTGTCTTGATATGGAGAATGCAAAATAATTCCAAGTATTACTTCACTCTTAAGTTAGGCTGGTAGTACTTTCTTATGTCTGCTGCTACAACACACCATATACAGTAACGTGAACATTTGCATGTGTTGCCTTGTGACATAGGTGCATGCCTCTGTATTTTTCATTTGCTGTCCTACAAAACAGATAGCCTGTCTCTTTGAAATCTTTGATATTTGAAGGAACCTAAATTATTTTGTTTGGAATGGTTTTCATGATAAAGAAATTTTAAGTTATTGAGGCTCTGTAACTAGTGTGTGTGTGCACAGAAACCATGACAGACATGCAAATATTATAATGCTTACTGTATGGATGCATGTGCCATAGACAATAATGGTAAGGAATAGGATGAATGTATTGGAAATGAAATGTTTGATAATATGGGGTGTGAAGAGGGTTGATCAAATAAGAGATTATAGGTTAAGAGAGAGGTGTGGAAGGAAGGAGTTTTATTGAGAGAGTTGAAGAGAGTCTGCTGAAATGGTTTGGACATATGGAGAGGATGAACAAGGAAAGGATGACTGAGAGGGTATACATATTAAACATGGAAGGAACAAGGAAAAGCGAGAAACCAAGGAAGAAGTAGTAGGATTGAGTGAAAGAGGCTTTGAAGGTTCAGGGCTGAATATGCAGACATGTGTAAAGGATAGAGCAAATTGGAGCAATGTGGTTTATAAAGGACAATTTGCCATCAGTGGGCTGAACAAAGAGCATATGAAGCAGTCAAGGGAAACCATGGAAACGTTTGGAGGGCCTGCTCGTGGATAGGAGGATCTGGTTTTATTGCACCATACAAGACAGCTGGAGAGAGGTGTGAGCAACTGAGGCCATTTCTTTGTCTGGTGCTACCGCTCTAATGTGGGAAATTGCAAACATGTATGAGAAAAAAACGAAAAATGTAGTAAACATTAAGTGAAAGAATATAAGCATGGTAGCATTCATAAAGTCACAAATGTTAGTTATGTGTGAAGGGCATATCAAGCATCATTCATGTAACTATATGCACACCAAAGAAATGACTCGGCTAATCTTTCATAAAAAATGCAGAATACATTGACATGCTCTCAAATAGTTAAGTATTGTCAGTATGTATTAAGTGTGTGGTTAGCAAGGCTGTGTTTTGTGTACAGTATGTCTCTAGAAGCATGGAATGTAAGGTTTGAGATATCTGTAATATGTTTAGGTTTATCTTTCATGTCGTACATATTATGCAGTCTGGTTTTGGTGCATTTTACATGACAGCTAGGGTGTTGATGTGCACATATGGGGCTGCTATATTTTGTTCATGATGCGCCTTACTGAAGAATGGGATACAGTTAGGCATGGAAGAGTGTAATATGCCCAATATTTTACATAATGACAGCAGAGTTTGTTTTATATCTTGTTTTATTTGATCTTTACTTTTCAGAACTCCATCATCATTAAGATTTGTGGCAGGTTCAATGGCAGGTGTAACATCTCAGTTCCTTACTTATCCATTAGACATGGCAAGAGCACGCATGGCTGTCACACATAAGGACATGTATTCATCTTTACCGCAAGTATGATTCTTTAGTCATTGTTATTCTTGTACAGTGTCTGGGTATGAGAAGCTGACAGTGAATTTTTTGTTGCACAAAGTTAGAGAATAGTTTATCCCGGGTATGGGTTGTCCCCAAAACATCACTAGCCTGCTTATTTTGAATAAGAGACCCCAGTTTTGCTATATTGATATTGTAGAAAGATTAATGTACATATTTACTGCACCCCAGATAAATGGTAGAGAACTCAAAGATGATGCAAATGATTTTTTTTTTTTTTTTTTTTTTTTTTATATACTTTGTCGCTGTCTCCCGCGTTTGCGAGGTAGCGCAAGGAAACAGACGAAAGAAATGGCCCAACCCCCCCCCCCCATACACATGTACATACACACGTCCACACACGCAAATATACATACCTACACAGCTTTCCATGGTTTACCCCAGACGCTTCACATGCCTTGATTCAATCCACTGACAGCACGTCAACCCCTGTATACCACATGACTCCAATTCACTCTATTCCTTGCCCTCCTTTCACCCTCCTGCATGTTCAGGCCCCGATCACACAAAATCTTTTTCACTCCATCTTTCCACCTCCAATTTGGTCTCCCTCTTCTCCTCGTTCCCTCCACCTCCGACACATATATCCTCTTGGTCAATCTCTCCTCACTCATTCTCTCCATGTGCCCAAACCATTTCAAAACACCCTCTTCTGCTCTCTCAACCACGCTCTTTTTATTTCCACACATCTCTCTTACCCTTACGTTACTTACTCGATCAAACCACCTCACACCACACATTGTCCTCAAACATCTCATTTCCAGCACATCCATCCTCCTGCGCACATCTCTATCCATAGCCCACGCCTCGCAACCATACAACATTGTTGGAACCACTATTCCCTCAAACATACCCATTTTTGCTTTCCGAGATAATGTTCTCGACTTCCACACATTTTTCAAGGCTCCCAAAATTTTCGCCCCCTCCCCCACCCTATGATCCATTTCCGCTTCCATGGTTCCATCCGCTGACAGATCCACTCCCAGATATCTAAAACACTTCACTTCCTCCAGTTTTTCTCCATTCAAACTCACCTCCCAATTGACTTGACCCTCACCCCTACTGTACCTAATAACCTTGCTCTTATTCACATTTACTCTCAACTTTCTTCTTCCACACACTTTACCAAACTCAGTCACCAGCTTCTGCAGTTTCTCACATGAATCAGCCACCAGCGCTGTATCATCAGCGAACAACAACTGACTCACTTCCCAAGCTCTCTCATCCCCAACAGACTTCATACTTGCCCCTCTTTCCAGGACTCTTGCATTTACCTCCCTAACAACCCCATCCATAAACAAATTAAACAACCATGGAGACATCACACACCCCTGCCGCAAACCTACATTCACTGAGAACCAATCACTTTCCTCTCTTCCTACACGTACACATGCCTTACATCCTCGATAAAAACTTTTCACTGCTTCTAACAACTTGCCTCCCACACCATATATTCTTAATACCTTCCACAGAGCATCTCTATCAACTCTATCATATGCCTTCTCCAGATCCATAAATGCTACATACAAATCCATTTGCTTTTCTAAGTATTTCTCACATACATTCTTCAAAGCAAACACCTGATCCACACATCCTCTACCACTTCTGAAACCGCACTGCTCTTCCCCAATCTGATGCTCTGTACATGCCTTCACCCTCTCAATCAATACCCTCCCATATAATTTACCAGGAATACTCAACAAACTTATACCTCTGTAATTTGAGCACTCACTCTTATCCCCTTTGCCTTTGTACAATGGCACTATGCACGCATTCCGCCAATCCTCAGGCACCTCACCATGAGTCATACATACATTAAATAACCTTACCAACCAGTCAACAATACAGTCACCCCCTTTTTTAATAAATTCCACTGCAATACCATCCAAACCTGCTGCCTTGCCGGCTTTCATCTTCCGCAAAGTTTTTACTACCTCTTCTCTGTTTACCAAATCATTTTCCCTAACCCTCTCACTTTGCACACCACCTCGACCAAAACACCCTATATCTGCCACTCTGTCATCAGACACATTCAACAAACCTTCAAAATACTCATTCCATCTCCTTCTCACATCACCGCTACTTGTTATCACCTCCCCATTTGCGCCCTTCACTGAAGTTCCCATTTGCTCCCTTGTCTTACGCACCCTATTTACCTCCTTCCAGAACATCTTTTTATTCTCCCTAAAATTTACTGATAGTCTCTCACCCCAACTCTCATTTGCCCTTTTTTTCACCTCTTGCACCTTTCTCTTGACCTCCTGTCTCTTTCTTTTATACTTCTCCCACTCAATTGCATTTTTTCCCTGCAAAAATCGTCCAAATGCCTCTCTCTTCTCTTTCACTAATACTCTTACTTCTTCATCCCACCACTCACTACCCTTTCTAAACAGCCCACCTCCCACTCTTCTCATGCCACAAGCATCTTTTGCGCAATCCATCACTGATTCCCTAAATACATCCCATTCCTCCCCCACTCCCCTTACTTCCATTGTTCTCACCTTTTTCCATTCTGTACACAGTCTCTCCTGGTACTTCCCCACACAGGTCTCCTTCCCAAGCTCACTTACTCTCACCACCTTCTTCACCCCAACATTCACTCCTCTTTTCTGAAAACCCATACTAATCTTCACCTTAGCCTCCACAAGATAATGATCAGACATCCCTCCAGTTGCACCTCTCAGCACATTAACATCCAAAAGTCTCTCTTTCGCGCGCCTGTCAATTAACACGTAATCCAATAACGCTCTCTGGCCATCTTTCCTACTTACATAAGTATACTTATGTATATCTCGCTTTTTAAACCAGGTATTCCCAATCATCAGTCCTTTTTCAGCACATAAACCTACAAGCTCTTCACCATTTCCATTTACAACACTGAACACCCCATGCATACCAATTATTCCCTCAACTGCCACATTACTCACCTTTGCATTCAAATCACCCATCACTATAACCCGGTCTCGTGCATCAAAACCGCTAACACACTCATTTAGCTGCTCCCAAAACACTTGCCTCTCATGATCTTTCTTCTCATGCCCAGGTGCATATGTACCAATAATCACCCACCTCTCTCCATCAACTTTCAGTTTTACCCATATTAATCGAGAATTTACTTTCTTACATTCTATCACATGCAAATGATATATATTGTAAAAATAATTAACTTTTAAAAACCTAGAATCTGTATTCTTCCTCACTTGGTGTTCTTAACACTTGTATTCCTGTGTATTCTTAACGCTTGTATTTCAGTGCTGCAGTGTGTTTCCTTTCAATAATTTACACTCATATTTCAGTGGCAGTTTTATGGAAATTCATTGAAAATCAATTTTGAATAACCAGATGTGTCACAATGTTCACATGGCATGTCATGTATTGGGAAGAATTAGTGAGAGATTGCATAGGCTGCCTTGAGGTCACCTAGTATCCTTCACCTTCCATGTTTGTAGTGATTTGGGAGGATTCTTGTGATATTTAGTGCTACCATTTATACTGGATATTGTGTATAACCAGATATAATTGGATATTGTGTTGTGGAGGAATAAAGAAAATGAAGCCTTGTCATTGGTTACAAAGGTGATACTGATGAGTGTATCGTTGAGCTGTAAAGAGGCATCATGATGGATTAAGGCTTACTTCAATCAACATTGCTATAGGGGAGTTATCAAATTCTAGGTAATTTGACATTAATGATGATACTTTAATGTTGATGATGAATATTTTTGATGATGGTGGAGCACAGGGTGGTGATACTAGTGTTTAAGTTGTTAGCAATACTAAAAGTGTAGTGGTGATGATGGAGATGGGATTAGTCTTAATGATATTGGAGGTAGAATTGTGATGTTAGGGTGAAGTTAGTAGTGATGATGTTGGGAGATGGAGTAAGTGGTATTGATGTTAGAGGTGGACCTGTGGTGATCAAGGTAGTGGTTTTTATAGACAGCATGAACAGGAAAGCTATTTAATTTTTATAGATATAAAAGAAATATATATTTCATACATAGTAAAGAATTTTTAATCAAGGATGTAAGGCATGTATACGAGTAGTAAGAGAGGAAAGTGATTGGTTACCAGTGAATGTTGGTTTGCAGCAGGGGTGCATAATGTCTCCATGGTTGTTTGATTCGTTTATGAATAGGGTTGTTAGGGAGTTGAATGCAAGAGTTTTGGAGAGAGGGGTAAGTATGCAGTCTGTTGTGGATGAGAAGGCTTGAGAAGTGATTCAGTTGTTGTTCGCTGATGATACAGCACTGGTGGCTGAATCTGGTGAGAAACTGCTGAAGTTGGTGACTGAGTTTGGTAGTGTGAAAGAAGAAAGCTGAGAGTAAATGTGAATACGAGCAAGGTTATTAGTATTAGGTTCAGTTGGGTTAAGGGACAAGTTAATTGGGAGGCAAGTTTGAAGGGAGAAAAACTGGAGGAAATGAAGTGTTTTAGATATCTGGGAGTGGATTTGGCAGTGGATGGAACCATGGAAGCAGAAGTGAGTCACAGGGTGGGGGAGGGGGCGAAGGTTCTAGGAGTGTTGAAGAATGTGTGGAAGGCGAGAAAGTCATCTTGGAGAGCAAAAATGGGTATGTTTGAAGGAATAGTGGTTCCAACAATGTTATTTGTTTGCAAGGCATAGGCTTGTACGGAGGAGGGTGGATTTGTTGGAAATGAAATGTTTTAGGACAATATGCGGTGTGAGATGATTTGATCGAGTAAGCAATGAAAGGGTAAGAGAGATGTGTGGTAATAAAAAGAGTGTGGTTGAGAGAGCAGAAGAGAGTGTATTGAAATGGTTTGGTCACATGGAGAGAATGAGTGAGGAAAGATTGACAAATAGGATGTATTTGTCAGAGGTGGAGGGAACGAGGAGAAGTGGGAGACCAAATTGGAGGTGGAAGGATGGAGTGAAAAAGATTTTGAGCAATCAGGGTCTAAATATACAGGAGGGTGAAAGGCGTGCAAGGAATAATGACTTAGAACGATGTGGTATACCGGGGTCAACGTGCTGCCAGTGGATTGAACCAGGGCATGTGAAGTGTCTGGGGTAAACCATGAAAAGTTGTGTGGGGTCTGGATGTGGAAAGGGAGCTGTGGTTTCAGTGTATTACACATGACAGCTAGAGACTGAGTGTGAACAAATATGGTCTTTGTTGTCTTCTCCTAGCGCTACCTTGCATGCGTGCGGGTGGAGGGGGGGGTGCCATTTCATGGGTGGCGGGATGGCAACGGGAATGGATGAAGGCAGCAAGTATGAATATGTACATGTGTATATATGTATATGTCTGTGTATGTATATATTTGTATACGTTGAAATGTATAGGTATGTATATGTACATGTGTGGGCGTTTATGTATATACATATGTATGTGGGTGGGTTGGGCCATTCTCTTGTCTGTTTCCTTGTGCTACCTCACTAACGCAGGAGACAGTGACAAAGTATAATAAAAACAATAAATGATATAAATTTTTCCATATCATTAAGGAAATGACATTGTAAGGAAGTCAAATTTTGTGTTCCTGCTTACTGTGTAATAGATGAATTATATACAAATGTATGAATGTAAACACAATTAATGTACAATGAAAAAGCATGAAAATATTTAAAAGCCTTAAATATTTTTTGCACTACATTTCTTTAACGTATCTGCCTGGTTCACCTCAGGGTAGGCAGGTAGGTGCACAGATGCTTGGTAGTGCAAGACTGTTTATGGTCGAATTTTTTAAAAGCAGCACAGGTAATCTATATGATTTCATTTCACATTTAGGTTGATTATTTTTTCATAGGGAAAGATATATTTTGTCAGTGTGCTATGATCTTATTAGTGTAGCTGTTGATTTTTTTAGGTTTTTGTGAAGATATGGAAAAATGAAGGACCGTTAACTCTCTACAGAGGATTAACTCCAACCTTGCTTGGAGTCATACCATATGCTGGTACTAGCTTTGGCATTTATGAAACCCTCAAGAAAAATCATAAAGGTATGTTTTAGTCCGATTTGTAAACATTGTCTTTTATTTTGAATAAATTCATTATGCCTTTTTGATTTTAGGTAGATGAGACAGATAATACTTTTCTATTCTCTCTTAGCAGAAAAGCATGTGCAGAATTTTTCCATATGATATGATCATATGATAGAATTGATAGAGATGCTCTGTGGAAGGTATTAAGAATATATGGTGTGGGAGGCAAGTTGTTAGAAGCAGTGAAAAGTTTTTATCGAGGATGTAAGGCATGTGTACGTGTAGGAAGAGAGGAAAGTGATTGGTTCTCAGTGAATGTAGGTTTGCGGCAGGGGTGTGTGATGTCTCCATGGTTGTTTAATTTGTTTATGGATGGGGTTGTTAGGGAGGTGAATGCAAGAGTTTTGGAAAGAGGAGCAAGTATGAAGTCTGTTGGGGATGAGAGAGCTTGGGAAGTGAGTCAGTTGTTGTTCGATGATGATACAGCGCTGGTGGCTGATTCATGTGAGAAACTGCAGAAGCTGGTGACTGAGTTTGGTAAAGTGTGTGAAAGAAGAAAGTTAAGAGTAAATGTGAATAAGAGCAAGGTTATTAGGTACAGTAGGGTTGAGGGTCAAGTCAATTGGGAGGTGAGTTTGAATGGAGAAAAACTGGAGGAAGTGAAGTGTTTTAGATATCTGGGAGTGGATCTGGCAGCGGATGGAACCATGGAAGCGGAAGTGGATCATAGGGTGGGGAGGGGGCGAAAATTCTGGGAGCCTTGAAGAATGTGTGGAAGTCGAGAACATTATCTTGGAAAGCAAAAATGGGTATGTTTGAAGGAATAGTGGTTCCAACAATGTTGTATGGTTGCGAGACGTGGGCTATGGATAGAGTTGTGCGCAGGAGGATGGATGTGCTGGAAATGAGATGTTTGAGGACAATATGTGGTGTGAGGTGGTTTGATCGAGTAAGTAACGTAAGGGTAAGAGAGATGTGTGGAAATAAAAAGAGCGTGGTTGAGAGAGCAGAAGAGGGTGTTTTGAAATGGTTCGGGCACATGGAGAGAATGAGTGAGGAAAGATTGACGAAGAGAATATATGTGTCGGAGGTGGAGGGAACGAGGAGAAGAGGGAGACCAAATTGGAGGTGGAAAGATGGAGTGAAAAAGATTTTGTGTGATCGGGGCCTGAACATGCAGGAGGGTGAAAGGAGGGCAAGGAATAGAGTGAATTGGAGCGATGTGGTATACCGGGGTTGACGTGTGGTATACCGGGGTTGACGTGCTGTCAGTGGATTGAATCAAGGCATGTGAAGCGTCTGGGGTAAACCATGGAAAGCTGTGTAGGTATGTATATTTGCGTGTGTGGACGTATGTATATACATGTGTATGGGGGTGGGTTGGGCCATTTCTTTCGTCTGTTTCCTTGCGCTACCTTGCAAACGCGGGAGACAGCGACAAAGCAAAAAAAAAAAAAAAATGATCATCTCCACACATGGTGTCCAGTATCGTTAGCAGTGCTCAAAACGTGCTGAAGAATATCTTTTGGTTTAGTTATTGCATAAATAAAGCAGTCATTGCATGGTTTCCATTTTTCTTTTTTTTTCTCTTCTCAGCCTACTCTGATAGAGATAAGCCAAACCCATTTGAGAGAATGATGTTTGGTGCTGTGGCAGGGTTAGTTGGCCAGTCGTCATCGTACCCGCTAGACATTGTTCGGAGACGCATGCAGACTGCAAATGTCACTGGGAATGGAAATTCATACAAAACTATTATGGGGACTCTTTCCAAAGTGTACAGGTGAGTTACATTTTGGGTTTTGGTAGTAATTGAATCTTCTTATTCAATATTTTCTTTTTATATTATACTTTTGCTTCAATTGATTTTTTTTCCAGCAGATGCAGCTAGTCTTAATCGTGTTGGTATTATCATACTCACTTATACAAAAATTTGGATTTGCAAAGAAGGCTCAACACAATATTTCATAGAACAACTTATGAAATATTTTTCAGAGTGCTTTCATACTGATTATGTTTTATGCCTTTTATGAAATCATAGATGCAGAATGCACTATTTTTTTTAAATGCAGAAATAAGGGTTTAAGTGATCCTTTTTATGTTATCACTTACATTCTGACCTCAAACTCTGCTATATGTGCCAAGAAGGCTTATTCTCTGTAACTGTTGCTGTCATTTACCTTACTCTTATTCTGATCAGTTCAACAGCAGTTTCACCTGTTTACCTGTACCCTCAACTTTTCATTTTGTCTTTTTTCACTTCTCCCTGTGTATTACTGTCTTCATCCCTGTGCTGGTTCCAGTCCATGATTAATTTTGTTGCACCAGCATCATATCTTATGCCTTCATCTCCAAAGAGTTTTTTAAAACACTGACTCCATATCTTGCAAACTTAATCTTTCATAACAAGCATTTCCCCAATCTTTCTGGATATACTTTCTCCTCATGCAAACCTTTTGCATCTATATTCTTTTTTTTTTTTTTTCATTACACTTGATCACTGTTTCCTATGTTGGGAAGGTAGTGCCAGGAACAGACAAAGATGGGCCACATCCACTCACATCCATTCTCAAGCTGTTATGTGTAATTCACCGAAACCACAGCTCCCTATCCACATCCAGGCTCCACAGATCTTTCCATGGTTTTCCTTGGATGTTTTACATGCCCTGGTTCAGTCCACTGACAGCACATTGATCCCATTAAACCACATCTTCCAGTTCACTCTCCCCTGTGCACAACTTTAATCCTCCTGCATGTTTGGGCCCTGATTGCTCAAAATCTTTTTCATGTCATCCTTTCGTCTCCTATTTGGTCTTTCTGTTCTCCTTGTTCACTCCACTACTAACACATATATCATCTTTGCCAACCTTTCCTCAATCATTCTTTCCATATGTTCAAACCATTTCAGCACACTCTTTTACTATCTCAACCACATTCTTTTATTACCACATATCTTCCTTACACTCTCATTACATACTCAATCAAATCACCTCATCACATATTGCCCTCAAACTTTTCATTTCTGAAGCACCCACCCTCCTCTGCAGAGCCTTATCCATAGCCCCTATCCCAGTTGAATAAGAGTTTACCCTGGAATTGAGTATTCAGCGAGGAAGTTTCTGTTGTTGATATTTAACCAAGATTCAGAAATGGCAGTCTTATAATTTGCTTCAAACACTGTTAGTGCAAATACTCAGAGAGCATTGACATAAGACATTTATGAGGGCTTGATGTTCCTTTAGAGAAGAAATAATTGCTTCCTAATTTAGTCACCAGGGAGGGTATCAGGTAATTGAAGAAAAGTGAAGGGGTCTGCCTTTGAGAAATAGTGCCTTTTTTCTATTTTGTTTAGAGCTTAATGATAAAAACTTTTTGTAGCTACTAGATGAAAGATTGGGTTTTTTGTAATTAGAACTATCTGTCAAAAAATAACTTTTTCATTAGTGCTTATGTTTTTACTGTTAATACGTATTTCCTGTTAGTATGAATGTTGTGACATTTGAATCATCAGTTTTTCCTTTTACAGGGAAGAAGGGCTTTATCATGGACTGTACAAAGGTCTTTCTATGAACTGGATTAAGGGACCAATTGCTGTGGGTATCAGTTTCTCCACTTTTGACACACTTAAGATATCCCTTGAACAAATTCTGGTGAGCAGATAGCAGCTTAATCTGCACACATTACAGGCAGTGCATTGTTATGGATGGTAATGTTTTCATTGTTGGATTTACCTGAGACATATGCAGTGTTAATATCTCATGCCCCAAAGCAAAGTAATGCATAGTGTCAAAACCATTACTGGATGTAATGGCAAAATTTAGTATACAGATGATGCTAGAAGAGAAACAATGTTTTGTGTCTTATGTATGTTCAGTTCATTATTTACTGCATATGAGTAGTTTGAGTATGTTAACCTCTCTTGATGTCTGTAATACAGTACAAGTCTAAGTTGTATATGGATGATTTTCTTGAAGTCCACAAATGTAATGGGGAGAAATTCTGTGGGAAAGCATACAGTGATTGGACTTTTAGACAAATGGAACTAGTAGCACAGTAACAGACAGGCATCTGTATGTACTTATGCAGATTTCACCATTGTTGCACTTATGGCTTATACATTTTAATAGTAAAATTAGGCTTCTCTTTTTGAAGTAAGAAACTGAGCTAGGACATTTGCTCATCATTCCAGAGTTGGATGTTTCTTAAATTTTTTAGTTTAGAATACCAAAAGGGAAAAGGTTGTATCTTCATTTTCATTTTTCTATATATGAATGTATGATAGAATTTGAGTGGTATTGCTACCGTTCTCATTGACTAACATTATCAAGACTGTGCCATTGTTCATAGATTTTTTTTTAGGTCATGAATGCTAATAACCAGAATTCAATGACTTCATCCTGTCATCTAAGAGGTTTAAACAGGCAAACTGAATTGTACATGCACATATTTGGTTTCTGATGATGTTTATTGATGCAGTCTTGTGTCTTTTCTAAAATAATCATACATGTTTGAATTGATGCAAGGGTTTGTGGTTTTATTCTGATGCTCTTGTTGGCACAAACAGAATATTAAAATTGGCAAGGATATGTAAGGTGAAACAGTATGACAAAATGTAAACATCTATAGTTTCAACAAGTTATATTCTTGGTTACGACAAAAAACTAGTCTGTTGAGAATAATCAGTAACTGTCTGTAATATACAGTTTACAACAATACAAAAGATATTGCACAAAATGAAAATAACACCAAGCAAGCCAAACATAATGCAATTATTTCTTACCTCATGACATGGCAATCTTGAAGTTGGCATTCCCATGGCTGGATGCATTTTAAACTGTGTTCAGAACAGCTCTGTATATAAAGAAGACATTACTGTATATTCCATTGAATGTGTCATCTTAATTGAATTTAGATTTTTTGTCTTATCGTGACAAAAATCTTATTTGAATTCACATGCATCATGCAAATGAACATACTGTGACTACGAAATAGCAGAATGCCCTTAGAATTATATTTCAAAAGATAAAAGATGTTATCTTACTCTGGCACTTATTTGTCATTCCCTGCAGTGGTGAGGTTGTGCTTGGAACAGACTACCAAGCCTTAGAAGGAAAATCCTTATTCCTTCAAAGTCATTTCCAGGCTGGGGCCTGCCCACTCTTTCCCACCTGTGTTACATTTCATAGCATGCAAGAGGTATTTGGGTAGTATTCTTTCTCCCCTAGAGATAGGAGAGAAAGAATGCTTTCTGTATGTATTACATGTTCTAAGACGGATTCCTGATGCTTCCTTACTTTCATGGGAAAGGTGAGCTTGGACGAAAAAACTTTTTTGTTCTTATGTTATGAATTAAGTGCTCTGCTGCAATTTTCATTTCATGCAAAATGCCCATCAAGCCAGATGTATCATTTGGTGCCAAGCTGGTGAATGTGTGAAGAAATTAGGCATTGTATTCTTTGTTCTTTGCTTCTGCTGAAAGCTGTTGGATTTTGATTTTGCAGTCATGAGCTTATATTGGGTATTTCCATCAAACATTTTGTGGATCCTCAGAGTCCATATTTGATTTGATTTTCTTCTGAATTCTGATTCCTTTTCACTTTATTACAAATAGATTTAAGTATCTTCATTCTCTCAATGTGTACCGTCCTCATATTTGACTCCATGTTCCATTATGAGTTGGTCTTTTTACCATGAATCAGCTGCAAGTAAACCTGTATTAAAGCATAAGAGGATAATTTTTTTCTCAAAGTATCCATATGCTGACGTAACGTGGAAGTCTTCCATTATCGCTATTCTTCTATATGTGTTATGGTGTTCAGAATTGGCAAAACTAAGGAGATGAGCAGCTTCTTTATAATCCAAGTAGTATCAGTTAAGGCACATAGAAAATGGTGTTTAAGTCTTGGTGGACAGTATTCAGGGTATTGCTCAACTTTGAGTTACACATCAGTTGTATATTTTCTTGAGGTGTTTCATAAACATGCTTGACAAGCACAACACAGTACTCAGTAATTTTAGAATAAGCATGGTGCAAAATGTAATATGGGAAATAGTTTTTTGATATTGTAAGCATGTTTTTGAGCAGGGTTGGCAGAGAAATGTCACTGTGAAATCATATAGATTTGAATTGTTGGTGTGAAGGGACTTATTGTGACTTTTTTATACCTATCATTGTATTGGTCCCTTGCAGAATAATTTGGTTTTGGTGTGTTTTGATCAAACTCTGTTTGTGAATGTCCTTCTTGAAGTAGAGGTATAAGATGTTTACAGAATGATGAAAACTGTAACAGTACTTCTTTGTGTTATTTTCATAAAAATAAGAGGTATTGTTTTATTTTCTTTCATTAGAAAGCACAGGTATTGTATTCTTCATATTTTCAGAATATGAAAATTTATGATATGGCTGTGAGTGAACTGAAAGATGGTATGCATCTGATCCATCTGTATAAATAGGAATAAAGATGGTGTAAATATTTAGAATATATATAAGCATTATGTTTATGAAATGAAAGTTTGTAACATATTTCATCAAACATTTAAAGAGTTTTAGAGAATGAAGTTTATTTAGGATTATAAGAGAGTATTTAGAAAAGCATAAATTAGGCATGATAGTTTAGGAGGGAATGATTAGTAAAAGAAAGTGTGTTGAATTGGATGAATTTGGAAATCAGGGTAGATTGATTGAATAAATGTTAATTAGGTATTTATTTTTAGGATTTTGAGAACAGAGATCATTGGATAATATGCGCATATAAAGTTTGCAAAGTTCAGAATATGATTGATGAAATGCAGTAGCTGCTGTACATAAAAAGATTCTGTATGTTACTGTGTATCATATATGAAAGTTGAATCATATAGGATAGAGTTATTATGATGATAGAATTATATTGAATATTACACTCATGTCCAATATGTTAGATAGTGTCTTGTAGTATATTGTACAGAGATTGCTAGTGCCTAAAAGTGAGTTTGTGTATAAAAGGTTCATTCTCGCAAGCATGCAGATACATATTCTTATACTTTACTGCAAGTATTTTAGGTATGCATAGCTACTGTTTCTTCATCTTAAATTCTTTATAGACGAGTTTGTGAATTACAAAAGTATTTCACAGGTCCACAAGTATACTTGAACCAGGTTTATTTTTGTATAGAACTGATTTTATTGTCTTTGATTTATGAATCAGTAGTGTAATGATTAAATACCTGGAAGCATGGATAGCAGGGACAATCTTGAAACTAGAGAATACAACATACCACTATTATGATAGTTTTCATCGTAAGCAAATTCTTGAAGAACTGACAGCTGTTATCTCATTCCTTGAACTTTGTATTATAGGTAGTCTTAATATTATGATGGTTTTTATAGTCGTTGCTTTTCTGAATACCATGGCAAGCAATCATGAAAGAAAAGAAAATCGTTTTACAAAAAGACCTGAAACTTTATCTAAGATTTATGTATGACCTGAGAGTCACGAGTGCAACGTATTACAGGTGATCAAGTAAATCCCCTCTCATTTAATACTTAATATTTTTTGAATGACAAATGCTGTTGTAGCTACTGTTTCAGTATTGTAAAAGATGCTTAAATTTTGTACTTTCCCCTTTTGCCCAGTTAACACAATACAGTGCTTGTGATGAATATTGGGATTACTCTTAAATTAAGATGACATCCCCATGTAATGATAAGTTTGACAGAAGTTTTGTGAAAATGCCTTTGATTGATAGGTAGTGTTTTTAATGAAATACAGTACACAAAAAAGGGTCTTATCTTTTTCATGTTGTGGTCTTAGATTGTAATTGTGGTATTTACTTTTTATTAAACATTAAACATTTCATATCTTGATTATGTGATGTATAAGTAGTCTACTCGGCAACTAAAAACAAACATACAAATCTGGTAGTTTTTAGAAAGTGATATATATAATCTTCTAAATTAGGGTTCAGATTAATTGCACAAAAATTTGAAATAAATGTTTATTCTAATCTAATTCCTTTTGCCACAATAGTGAGGTGGCATCAGGAACAAATGAACAACAGCTTCTTTGCACACACATTTTCTGTAGCTGGCAAGCATAATGCAGTGAAACTAGAGCCTACCTACCATCAACAGTCTGGCCCTACAGATTCCTCCATGGTTTATCCTGACCACTTCATATGCTCTTGTTCAGCCCTCTGACAGCATGGCATCCTCCATATACCACATCGATCCCCCATTACCGAAAATGCTTCCTTTACACCATCCTTATATTTCCTTGATCCCCTCAACTCTGATATAGAAGTTAATGATACAAAATTAACAAATTAGAATATTGTAGAAACGAGTACAGCATACAGTGCTGAAGACAGCAGGTTGAGTGACTTAAATTTTCACCATAATTATATAGGTTGGAGAGGAATCAGTGAATTAATTTTAAATATAAAATGGATTGAAATGACCCAAGACAATAGCACATACATAAACTCAAAATTATTCTGAGAAAATAGGATTACTAACCATTAGCTTGATATTAACAAAAAATTGTGCTAAGCAAAAGATACTGAGAGCCAGATAATAGTGGATGATTTGAAGAGTACGGAAAAATAAGAAAAGGTTAGCGGTTGTTGAGGAACCAAAAAGAAAGATTAGTGCTAAACAGAAGATACTGAGAGCCAGAAAATAGTGGATGAATGGAAGAGTATGGAAAAATAAGAAAAGGTTGGTGGTAGTTGAGGACATTTAATGAACCAGTCAGATATATTGAAAAAATAGATTTATCAGAAAGGGTTTCCCTTTAGTTATTCTATTATAGCAAGGATTACTGTAGTTACTTTACAAATACTAAAGTAATTGTTTGAAAATTATTATGAGTTTGTCATAATTGTTAACAGCACAAATTTTTACATATGAAGTAGCAAAATCAACATTCAGATTTTTAGATTGCTGTGCTGTTGGTTAATCTCTACTGAACTTTTGTGAGAAGAAATGTTTAACATTTATGCAAGTGGGATATACAGCAGCAACGTCACATAACATTTTTGTCATGTTCACAGTTTTGTATCAGCAAGGTAGTGCCAAGAACAGATGAAGGAATAGCCTCATTCATTTACACCCACTAATTGTCATGTATAATACACTGAAACCAGAAGCCTCACCCACAACCTGATACCAGAGACTTTTCCATGGTTTCCCCTGGCTGCTTCATATGTCCTGGTTCAGCCCATTGTTAGCATGTTGGCCCTTTTATACCACATCACTTCAGTTCACTCTGTCCCTTGCTTGCCTCACACTCCTACATGTTCAGGCCCCAGACCTTCAAAGAGTGTTTCGCTCCATCCTTCCACCTTTTCCGTGGTTTTCCCCTTTCCCTTGTTCCTTTCCACTTCTGACATTTATACCCTCTTAGTCATCCTTTCCTCATTCACTCTTTATATATACATATCCAGACTATATCAGCACAACCTTTTTGGCTTTCTCATGCATACTCATCATGCTACTTCAATTGTCTTAAACTTGTCATTTCATATTCAATCAACCTTCTTCACAACTCATATTGTTATCTAACATTTCGTTTCCAACTTATCCATCTTTTTAGATTTTTGCCATAGGTCCATGCCTTGCATCCATATAGCATACCTTCAAACATACCCATCTTTTCCTCCAATACCCTACTTTCCACACACTCATCATTGCACACAGGACCTTTATCTCCTCACCCACACCCTGGCTCACTTCAAATACCTTGGTTCCATTCACTGCTTTATTCACTCCCAGGTATTTAAAGCATTTCACTTCCACCCAGTTCTCCCTATTCAAACTCACATTATAAAGGACCTGTCTCTTCACTGCTAAATGTAATAACTTTGCTTGTACAAGCCTTATCATTCATCTTTCTCCATTCACTCCTCTCCAAAACTCAAACACCACCTTCTACAGTTTCTCACATGAATCTGCCACCAGTATATCATATCATTAACGGAAAATTACTTGCTTTCTTGGCCCATTCACTCTGCCACCCTTCTCTTTAAGGCCATTGCATTCACCTTCCTCCCTACCCCATCCATAAATAAATATAACAGCCATGGTGACATCACACACCCCTGCTGTAGACAACTTTCACTTGGAACCACTCGCCCTCCTCCTCTTACTCATGCCTTTCTTTGATAAAAATTCATCACTGCTCCTTGTAGCTTTAACGTATAATGATACAATTTGAATATTTTTGTTTTATTTTAACATTTTTTAATAGCTATTGTACCATGGAAAAAAAAATTAATGCCTTTTGTTTTGTTTTCTTTGAAATATGATTTGTTGTTAGTTGTCCTTAATTAATGTTAAGAAATAGTATTTAAAGATATACACAAGTAAGTATTTGAAAAATTTAAACAAACGAGTTGAATTGAGTGTTGTCTGACTGTTTTGTTCCAAAATGCCTTCACACATAGTTGGTCCAAGGATGTCTGTAGACACAAAAATTAAAACGGCTGAATTCCTTGTGAAATTGGACATTTCATTTGCTTGTTCTCAGTTAAATATCAGTGTGCATTAAAATGGAATACTACTGCTATACAAAGTATATACCTTTATTTTCAAGTGTTCGTCATTTATGGTAGGACTGTATATGTATTTTGAATAATTCAGGTTGTTTAGTGTAAAATAGCAATCTGTAGACAATGAAATACTTGCTTTAATTAGACTATATAGTTTTGTTAAAAGTCTTGCATTGTTTTTACTTGCTTTAATTAGACAGTATAGTTTTATTAAAATTCTTGCATTGTATTAATATGTTGTTCATTGTTGTGGAATTTATTATAGCAAATTACAAATTTTTTTGTCTAGTGTGTTAGGTATGATGTACTTATAGAAAACAACTTTTTTTCCTTATGGTGCTGAAGGACCCACTGGCTAAAATATATATATTTGTATTGTTTATGAGGATGTACTATAGTAGTATGTATATAAAAAGCCAATGATTTAGTTGAACAGAAATTTATAGCTCTGAAAAAAGTGTGTGCTTGATGTGGGCTCATGCAATACTTAGCCTTTTTATATTTCATTTTTCTAATTAATTATGATGAGAAAAATAATCTCTCCTTGACCATGAAAGCATGGACATCTTTTCTCAAACTTTAGCATTCTGGACTGCTTGGTAGGAGAAAGCATAGGTGTAATTCTAACAGATGAAGGGAGAAGGTTGTAATTCAGATGAGCAGTTTTGGGTTTAATGCAAGCCATGAAGTTACAATACACCATTTCTTGGCTGGAATCATGCTGATGACATGATTTGATGTAACCATATCACAAAGCATCACCATACATTTCCTCTGCTACGTCATAAGCCACAGTATCCTTTTACTCTGTACTGGTATGGTCTGAAAGTTTGGCTTCATACTCTCTAATACATGAATCCTTGCCTGATTATTTGTACATGGTGATGTATGCTCATGGCAAATACGACAAAGCTCTCACAATCGTGTAGACACAAGTGGGGAGGACAAAATTAGTGAAATTATGGAAGTGGTGTGAGTGAGGCTGTGGAGGATATGGCCCACATATGTTGAATTACACATAAATTCTGTACAACCCTGTGTACTTGAATATAAAATGCATTTTGGCATCATATTAGGGTAACGTACTCATGACCTTTTTTTGATTGTATGGACAAAAGTATTTTCTCCATCATTCAGCTTTACTGAATACATTATTTTAGTTGAATATTTTAAAAGTGCAATAATTATCTTTATTTGATTTTGTATTTTAAAAACTCTTTCTAGAAATATTTTTTGTGTCTTGGCAATAATTATGTTACTTCTATGAGCATTGTTGGCTACCATTTCATTTTTTAGGCTCCCAGAACCCATGCAGTTGCAAAACAGTCAGGTTCATCCATAATTAGTTTTTATAATGTTATTCACATGAGGTTCTGCATATTTTTAGTTGATCAGCTACCCTTTGGTGTTAATCTCCTCTCAACTTTTCAAACTCTGGTAAATCAACATGAAGCTTAAATGTACGTCATCATACTTTCATTGATATTACGTTATTATAATCTCTCTCTCTCTCTCTCTCTCTCTCTCTCTCTCTCTGTTAAAGCATTATCATGGTCGACTTAAAACTTGGTGTGGATGAAAATTGGAGTAGTCCTATTGACGTGTGTTTATGGTATTCCAATCCGTGTTTCAGCAATTAGTAAAGTGTAAGGCATCAGCCAAATTGATATGAAACTATGTATAAAGCCTTTCCCTATTAAAGTATAAGGCATCAGCCAGATTAATATGAAACAGTATAGAAAGACTTTTCCCGTACTTCATTGCCATATCCCACATTAGAGGTAGTGCCAGGAACAGACGAGGAAGGGCCACATTTGCTCACATCTATTCTCTAGCTGTCATGTGCAGTGCACTGAATCCACAGCTCCCTATCCACAAACAGGCCCTTTACACCTTTCCATGGTTTGCCCCAGCTTCTTCAGCTTTCTCAACTACACTCTTTCTGTCACCACACCTTTCTTACCCTTTCATTACTCAATAAAACCACTGCACATCACATGTCCTCAAGCATTTCATTTCCGACACCTCCACTATCTATCACTAATGCCTTATAAAATTTTGGAGGCAACTATATCTTTAAATTTACCCTTTTTTACCATCCCAGATAATAATTCATCATTCCAATACATTCTTTGGTGGTTCTATTCACTGACAGATCCACTCTCAGGTTTCTAAAAACTTGGCTTCCTCCAGTTTTCCTTCCTTCAGACTCACACCCAACTGACTTGTCTCTTAACCCTGCTAAACCTAATAACCTTTCTTTAATTCACATTTAATCTCTACTTCCTCCTCTCATGCACACTTCCAGACTCAGTCTCCAGCTTCTGCAGTTTCTCACTCAACTCTGCCTTTAGTGCCATATCATCAGCATACAGCAACAACTGAGTTCCATTCTCTCTCATTCCCTTCAGACTGCATACTAAACCCTCCTGACCACTTTATCAATAAAAAATTAGACAGCCGTGGTGACATAACATTCCCTTGCCACAGACCATCCTTCATTTAGAACTCACTCTCCTCTCTTCCTACTCAAACATATGCTTTAAATCTTGATGAAAACTTCTCTATTTCTTGTAGCTTTCCACCCACACCATATAATTCTAAGACCTTCCACAAGGCATTGCTAATCAAACCTATCATATGCTTTCTCCAGATCCATTTGTTTCTCCAAATATATTTCACACATTCTTTAAAGCAAACACCTGATCCACATTTTTTAGTTAATCTAATCCACACATCCTCTACCACTTCTGAAACCACACTGCTCTTCCCCAATCTGATGCTCTGAACATGCCTTCACCCTCTCAATCAATACCCTCCCGTATAATTTAGTTTGTTGAGTATTCCTGGTAAATTATATGGGAGGGTATTGATTGAGAGGGTGAAGGCATGTACAGAGCATCAGATTGGGGAAGAGCAGTGTGGTTTCAGAAGTGGTAGAGGATGTGTGGATCAGGTGTTTGCTTTGAAGAATGTATGTGAGAAATACTTAGAAAAGCAAATGGATCTGTATGTAGCATTCATGGATCTGGAGAAGGCATATGATAGAGTTTAGAAGCAGTGAAAAGTTTTTATCGAGGATGTAACGCATGCGTACGTGTAGGAAGAGAGGAAAGTGATTGGTTCTCAGTGAATGTAGGTTTGCGGCAGGGGTGTGTGATGTCTCCATGGTTGTTTAATTTGTTTATGGATGGGGTTGTTAGGGAGGTGAATGCAAGAGTTTTGGAAAGAGGGGCAAGTATGAAGCCTGTTGTGGATGAGAGAGCTTGGGAAGTGAGTCAGTTGTTGTTCGCTGATGATACAGCGCTGGTGGCTGATTCATGTGAGAAAATGCAGAAGCTGGTGACTGAGTTTGGTAAAGTGTGTGAAAGAAGAAAGAGTAAATGTGAATAAGAGCAAGGTTATTAGGTACTGTAGGGTTGAGGGTCAAGTCAATTGGGAGGTAAGTTTGAATGGAGAAAAACTGGAGGAAGTAAAGTGTTTTAGATATCTAGGAGTGGATCTGGCAGCGGATGGAACCATGGAAGCGGAAGTGAATCATAGGGTGGGGGAGGGGGCGAAAATCCTGGGAGCCTTGAAGAATGTGTTGAAGTCGAGAACATTATCTCGGAAAGCAAAAATGGGTATGATTGAAGGAATAGTGGTTCCAACAATGTTGTATGGTTGCGAGGCATGGGCTATGGATAGAGTTGTGCGCAGGAGGGTGGATGTGCTGGAAATGAGGTGTTTGAGGACAATGTGTGGTGTGAGGTGGTTTGATCGAGTAAGTAATGTAAGGGTAAGAGAGATATGTGGAAATAAAAAGAGCGTGATTGAGAGAGCAGAAGAGGGTGTTTTGAAATGGTTTGGGCACATGGAGAGAATGAGTGAGGAAAGATTAACCAAGAGGATATATGTGTCGGAGGTGGAGGGAACGAGGAGAAGTGGGAGACCAAATTGGAGGTGGAAAGATGGAGTGAAAAAGATTTTGAGTGATCGGGGCCTGAACATGCAGGAGGGTGAAAGGCGGGCAAGGAATAGAGTGAATTGGATCGATGTGGTATAATGGGGTTGATGTGTTGTCAGTGGATTGAATCAGGGCATGTGAAGCATCTGGGGTAAACCATGGAAAGTTGTGTGGGGCCTGGATGTGGAAAGGGAGCTGTGGTTTCGGGCATTATTGCATGACAGCTAGAGACTGGGTGTGAACGAATAGGGCCTTTGTTGTCTTTTCCTAGCGCTACCTCGCACACATGAGGGGGGAGGGGGATGGTATTCCATGTGTGGCGATGGGTATGAATAAAGGCAGTGTGAATTGTGTGCATGGGTATATATATGTATGTGTCTGTGTGTATATATATATATATATATATATATATATATATATATATATATATATATATGTGTGTGTGTGTGTGTACATTGAGATGTATAGGTATGTATATTTGCGTGTGTGGACGTGTATGTATATACATATGTATGGGGGTGGGTTGGGCCATTTCTTTCGTCTGTTTCCTTGCACTACCTCACAAACGCGGGAGACAGCGACAAAGCAAAATAAAAAAAAAAAATTCAGGGGATTCCAATTTAAATCTCTAACTCTTCCCCTCATTATAGAATATACCAAAGTTTATGGTAGAGTGACTTCTTTTGAATTTTATATATTATGGTGCAGTAGCTTGCAGAACAATTAAGTGTACTTCAATATTTCTTCAACCAACCTTTCCCTTGGGTTACATTCTGAGGGATGTAAGGTGTGCAGTAAATCACAAAATCACATTCTTGAAAACCCATGAAAGTAAACAGCAGCAACAGAATCTTCTTCATTTCATAGGATAGAAAGAAAAGAAAAGGTTTCAGACCAGTGTTTTTATTCAAAATGTAATGCAACTTTAGCACATGCCAAGTTTTAGTAATAATGGTTTTTTCTGTTACTGAAAGAAGTGTACAAACTTGGCATAAAGATTTTATAAAGGGATTCAGAAAAAATAAATTTTCAAGAAAAGGAAGTGTATGGTATTTAGAAATAAGTATGAAATGAAGCTTTTGTTATTGTGCTTGTGCGTGATCTATAAAGTTTTTATAGTATATTGATGCTTTGATCATGTTCATGTGAATACATACTGTTGAATGTGGGTTTTGAATGATGAAAAATTCAAACAAGTTATAACAAAATAGACCTACCATAACTTTCAATTGGTAAATTTTGTTCACTGCTAACCATGCTGGTTTTTGGGTTTCATTAGAAAACAAATTGTTGTAATTTATTTTGACATACTATTGTGTCTAAATGTATTAATACATCAAAGATTTAGTGCTGTAAATATTTTTTTTGTCAAGTTCATGCACAGTTTATATATATATATATGTACATATTAAATATGAACCTTGTACATACAAATACTTGTTTTAATTCAAAAGATACCTCTTAAACTAAACTGGAATAAATCAATTTTAAAGTTACAAAACATTGCAGTTGTATTACTGTCAGCATCCTGGTAAAGGAAACTGGAAACAGGTACAAGCACATTGGTATGGTGGTAGTCTGAAAGCAGTGACCAATCATTGACATCTGCCACATTAAGAAAGACAAATAAGGTTTAATGCAAGTTTCAACACAATGCATAAATGGAAATCTATTTATTATATTTTATCACCATTTCCATTGAGAGAGCAGAAGAGGGTGTTTTGAAATGGTTTGGGCACATGGAGAGAATGAGTGAGGAAAGATTGACCAAGAGGATATATGTGTCGGAGGTGGAGGGAATGAGGAGAAGTGGGAGACCAAATTGGAGGTGGAAAGATGGAGTGAAAAAGATTTTGAGTGACTGGGGCCTGAACATGCAGGAGGGTGAAAGGTGGGCAAGGAATAGAGTGAATTGGATCAATGTGGTATACCGGGGTTGACGTGCTGTCAGTGGATTGAATCAGGGCATGTGAAGCGTCTGGGGTAAACCATGGAAAGTTGTGTGGGGCCTGGATGTGGAAAGGGAGCTGTGGTTTCGGGCATTATTGCATGACAGCTGGAGACTGAGTGTGAGCGAATGGGGCCTTTGTTGTCTTTTCCTGGCACTGCCTCGTGCATATGAAGGGGATGTTATTCCATGTGTGGCGGGGTGGCGATGGGGGTGAGTAGGGGCAGACAGTGTGAATTGCGTGCATGTGTGTACATTGGGATGTGTGGGTGTGTATGTTTGCATGTGTGTGGGGCCATTTCTTTCGTCTGTTTCCTTGCGCTACCTCGCAGGCACGGGAGACAGCGACAAAGCAAAATAAATAAATAAATAAATCACCGTTTCCCCATGTCAGCAAGGTTGAGCCAGAAAACAGACAAAAAAGGCTATATTCATTCACACTCGGTCTCTAGCTGTCATGTGTAATGCACTAAAACCACAGCTACCTTTCCACATCTAGGCCCCAAGGACCTTTCCATGGTTTAAACCCAGATGTTTCACATTCCCTAGTTCAGTCCACTGACAGCACGTTGACCCCAGTATACCACATCATTCCAATTCACTCTATTTCTTGCATGTCTCTCACCCTCCTGTATGTTCAGGCCCTGATCGCTCAAAATCTTTTTCACTCCAACCTTCCATCTCCAATATGGTCCCTTGCTTCTCCTTGTTCCCTTCACCTCTGACACATATATCCTTTTTGTCAACCTTTCCTCACTTATATGTCCAAACCATTTCAACACACATTCTTCTGCTCTCTCAACTACACACTTTTTTTTCCCCCACACATCTCTCTTACCCTTTCATTACTTACTTGATCAACTGTCCTCAAACATTTCATTTCTAACACATCCATCCACCCTATCTATAGCCTATGCCTTGCAACCATATAATATTGTTGGATCTACCATTCCTTCAAATGTACCCATAATTGCTCCGAGATAACGTTCTCTCTTTCCACACATTCTTCATCCCTCCCAGAACCTTCGCCCCCTCCCCCATCCTGTGACTCACTTCATGGTTCCATATGGAGTTAAGTCCACTCCCAGATATCTAAAACACTTCACTCCCTCCATTCAGACTTACATCCCAATTAACTTGTTCCTCAACCCTGCTGGACCTAATAACCTTGCTCTAATTCACATTTACTCTCAACTTTCTCCTTTCACACACTTTTCCAAACGTAGTCACCACAGGGTTTTCAAAGAAAGTAACCCCCGTGGTTGGCATGGTACCTCTGTAATCATAAAAAAAAAAAAGCCAAATATGTACATCTTCGACCACATAAGAGCATATGCCTAGCCGATAGCTTTATCAAAAATATACATGTATATTCTAAGAAAATCAGTTATTACAAATGGGACTTCTCTTTTGCTTGCCTAACAACTCCATCAAGAAGGAAATGCTCAATATCAGACTGAGTGTACCCTAGTTCATCAAGAACTTCTATAGTATGCTGACCAGTCTGAGGGGATGTAGTTCCTTTTGCAACTGTGCCAGGAGTACGAGAGAGGTGGGGTGCAGGTCCCGGCTCAAACTGGCCATCTGCTGTTGTTGATGGTATGAAACTTTCACGCTCTGTGTTATGTCGGTGAAGAGGTGCTTCATCTAGAGTAAGCACTGGGGTGACACAAGCATCCTTTCCATCAAACACCTGTAATGAATCATGCAAACTTCAATCAATTATGTTTTTAACAACAGTTATCAATGGGCTGAACCAGGGCAAGCTGAGTGATCAAGAGAAATCATTCCATGGTTTCTGAGCATTATATATGACAGCTTGAGAGTAGACATAGGCATGTGAAGCCGTTCTTTGTTCTGATGCTACCTGACCAGCATAAGAAACAGCAAACACATATGAAATTTGCAATGAACAGACTGAACAGATTTACAGCCTAGGGAAAGCAAATTTAGAGTACGACAAACTTAAAGCCCTAACCTGATTATATGGCACTGTAAAGATTACATGTACTAAACATTTCAAAGAAGGAGCTTGGCCCTGACACTGTAAAATGTTGTCCCACAGCTGGCAAATGACAATATGTCAACACACTGCTTCAAAAGTGACTGTAGTGGACAAAAAGTGTCTGATAATGATAATAATAATAATAGAATTAGAAAAATTGATATAGTAGTATTACATTATGTAAGTCATAAAGTGTAGTGTTATGTGTGCATCTGTGAAGAGTGCTGGGTAACTGAGTATTATGTGCTCAGAGTTTCTGTTACATCAAGGGCATGAAGCACTTTCGCATATGATGAAATGACATTTGTAATGGTGTAGAGATGAGTGATTTGTACTGTATGGGGAGGGAGTTTTACAGTCATGGGGTCTCATCTTATGAACATCTACCATCATAAAACCTCTTGAATTAAAGTACGCTGTCAGCATTACCCATGTCGTCAGTCAATGTGTTCCAATTATCCACTATTATACTATAAAAGTATTTCTTTACATCCTTATTTATAATTTCCTGAATTACTTTCATTTATATCCTCTGTTTCCTTTATCCCTCCATCTCTCAAAGTACTGTCCTCTGTCCACTTTTTTTGGTTATTCTCCAGCTTTTCCTTGTAGCTTAACTCTCGAAACTCTGGTACCAACTATGATACCCTACTTTGCACCCCCTTTACAAGTTCTCTGTACTTCTTTAGGTGAGGTGACCAAACCTGAAAGGCATAAACTAGTTTGTCCTTATTAAGGATATGAATAGCTTGCTAAATAACTCTTTATCCATAAACTTGAAAGCTATTCTGATATTTTCCAGCATACAGTTTGTCTCCTATGGTATTTTCCCAACATAGGATGCTGTTGACAGGTTAGGGACAATGTCTATTCCCAAGTCCCTCTCACACCCACAATCTTGAGGATTATGTTCTGGTAAGTCATAATCATACTTGAGGCTGTCTTTTGCTTTGTCCCATAACTTTACATTTGCAGGGATGAGGTCTATTCCAAAGTCCCTCTCACACACACAATCTAGAGGATTACTTCCTGCTAAGTCATAATCATACTGAGTCTGTCTTTTGCTTTGTCCCATCACTTTACATTTGCCAGAGTTGAATTTCATCACTCATGTTTCAGACCAACTTGGTGTCTGTTTAGGTCCCCTTGTAAGCTCATACAACTTTCCCTTTTCATTTTCCTCAAGACTTTTGCATCATCTGCAAATATATTCAGGTAAGTTTCCATTCCTTCAAGTCATGAATGTAGATCAAGAAGTGTAATGGTCCCAGAACTGAACCCTGTGGCACTCAGCTGGTCACCTCAACCCATATGGATCAGGCCCCTCTGACTGAGATAACCTTCTATCCAACAAAAGTGTGTTCCCCTTATTCCTGCTTGGTGATTCAGCTTCATAACCAGCTTCCTATAAGGTACAGTGTCAAATACCTTCTGGCAGTCCAGATACAGACAGTCTACCCAGACTTCACTTTAGTCTAAGACTGAGCTCACTCTCTTGCTGTTTCTCACTTTATAATTTCTCCTCAGTAGAAAATTATCCACTTGCAGTCTAATAATCTTTTCCAGAACCTCGCATACAACACTCATTAGCGAGACCATTCACTGAATACCCCATTTGCCCTAACCATACCCTCAACTGTAACATTACTTACCTTCGCATCTAAATCACCCATCACTAAATACCTGGTTTCTTACATCAAAACTGCCAACACACTCTACTCAGCTGCTCCCTAACTGTTGGTGCTATTGGTATGGAGAGAAAATGCTGTGTTGCATGGGATGCCTATAAAGGGTGGTGTTTTTTACAGGGAAGAGCCTGTCCATTCAAGGTAGTTGGAGGGTGTGAACTGAATTTATGTCCATCTGGGGTTAAATGAGTTAGTGAAGACTTCTGTGGAAATGCAGACATTCTGTCTTAGTTGAGCCACTGTCCTAAGAAATGCAGTGTTGCATGTTGGGTGATGTTACTGTGGTGTTAATGAGTTGTGATTGTGACATGAATACAAAACAATCCTCAAGTTGAAGGATGCCTGAGGTAATGGGAGGTCAAGTAGTAAGAGTAGTGTAGTGTAGTGTTGTAGTAAAGTGTATGAGCCTTAAGCCATGCTGTGTGGGTAAGAGTTGAATGTTTTCTTTAGATCTAATGCGGACTATTTTTTCACAGAGTTTAGATAATGAGAGTAAAAGTGATATAGGGCAGCAAAATGAGGGAGTTGGGTGGGTTGAAGAGTTTTAGGACTGATATTATCTTGGTCAGTTTCCAGGTGTTGGAAATTTTGTTGTGCAGCCAAAAGATGATATTTGTTCTGTAGCCAGAAGATGAAGATACCTTTAAGTGCTTGGACTGCAAGTGGGCTGTACTGTTTTATGAGTAAAGTTTGATATGATATGGTTGTAGCAAGAGAGCTCTTCAGGTTGAATTGCATTGCTGGTAACAACAGGAGTGAAAAGTGAATGGGCAGTTGTTTCTGGATGGATTTTGTGTAGGCTTTTCAATAGTTTGAGTCAGTTTATTTGCTTTATGAGGCAGAATGAGGAACAAAAAACAGCAGCCTCATTTGCATATATCCAATCTCAAGCTCTCATGTATAAAGCACCAAAATCAGGAATTATCATCTACAACCAAATCCCACAGATCTCTCCAAGTTTATCTTTGCAGCTTAATCTACCCTTTTTCAACCTAAGACAATAAGATGACTAATATAATGCATCAATATACTTCATTTTATCCAATGCATACCTCTTGCCTTCCTAAATGTTCAATTACCAATACAGGTCCTGATATACAAGCACTCCATCCTTCCATGATCTTGGTCTCACCCTCCCCCTTGATACATCCACTTCTGACAACTCCATCCTATAAGTCCTTCCTTGTTCACTCATCTCCATATGCTTAAAGCATATTGGTACATATACAATTTTTCTCAACAATGGTTCACTCAGAACCCCCTTATATCTTTAGGACTCTGACAAACTATACACTACTAGTCATGCTTTCATTATTCTTGTGTACAGTACTAGACTCTGATCTTTATTACTAGCAACAGATTAATTTATCTTACCTCCATCCAATCAGTCATAGTCTTTTTCTTAAACTGATCTTGAATTAATTTTTTCATAGCATCAAAGTCATCAAACTGGCCCACTTCTTCAGGGTTAAGGCCAAGAAGTGAGATGAATTGATGATAAAACTGAGGTTCAATAGCTCCCACAGCCATGTACCGGCCATCACTTGTCTCATAAGTATCATAGAAATGGGCACCAGAATCTAGCCTGAAATAATGATGAAGAGTTAAGTTAGGTACTCTTTTCAGACTCATATAGTAACTCAAAAGAAATATAACAGGATCATATCAACCATACAAAGTTTCTTAAATACACCCCAAATGAGAAGGTGCAACATTTTGTTGTTTATAGGTAAAGGTGCATACATATCATGACCATATGTATTTGTAAATAGAAAGTCCGAGTGGAAAGCAGACGCACAAGCTGAAAAAAAATTATGCTTAGTTTACATAAATAAGGGAAAATAACATTTACCCCTTCTATTAGATTCTGTTGCACTCAGGCAGTCCTTAAACTTTTGAGGAATGGTGTCAACTAAGTTTTGGAGGAGCTCAGGAGATGAAGAAACTGCCTCTAACTTAGGGATGAATGAATTGTTATGGTCATGTAAGCAGCACTTGAGAACACACCAGAGACTTTCATCAGGCTGTGATCTGGGATACTACTGGGCCATTCACTAAAGTAGGGCACTAAAATCTTCTAACCACTCTTGCAGCATGAGAAGAGGCACTGTCCAATATAAAAAATCTTGGTGCTGGGAGAAAATCATTCATTACTTCCAAATAATTGTCCTGATTCATCATGACATTTTCTGGAACATTTACTAGCTCCCCAGTACCATGATAACTGGAACATCCCAAACCATTAATGATACAGGGTGCATTACAGAACTAACTATGTACTGAGAGAGGTGTGGGTGTGAGTACAGCAGGCTGTCACAGTAAAAATAACCTTACCTGACTACAATACACTTTTGGTGTGAAAGCAGCAGGCAGTGTCACAGTAAAAAGTAACCTTATCTGACTACAATACACATTTTTTTATTCATACTTGCTTGCCTTCATCCCTTCCTGTTGCTACCCAGCCATACAGGAAATAGCATCGCTACCCCCTGCTTCAGTGAGGTAGTGCCAGGAAAACAAACAAAAATGGCCACATTCGTTCACACTTAGTCTCTAGCTGTCATGTGTAATGCACCGATACAACAACTCCCTATCCACATCCAGGCCCCACATACCTTTCAATGGTTTACCCCAGATGCTTCACATGCCCTCCTTTAGTCCATTTTTTCTTTTTCATACATGTTCACCATTTCCCGCATTAGCGAGGCAGTGTTAAGAACAGAGGAATGAGCCTCTTCCACTTACCGGCTCACTTTTGCTTTGTTTTTCCTTAATCTATTCTTGGATTTCTGTTTTTTAATCTTTCAACCAAATGAAGTAAAATGTGGACTTCAGGGATTGGTTTAATCATCAGCAACTATCCTCTCACCCTGATAACAGTCCAATATCCATATTTGTGATCTCTTCATCCTTCCTTTAAAACCATGTCCTAACCTTTTAATATTCTGATACATTCCTTTATTTGCATCCAAGTCTGCTCTTAGCTTTCTTAATTATCTATTCCTAATTATTCACTTCTATCTACAATGCACAAGAATATGATGAGTGCATTCTTCATATCATATTCTCTAATACTGCTTGAAATAATTTCCCTAAATACTCAACTGTATGCTCTGAAACATTACAGTTTACCTGTTTCTCTAAATTTAACATTCAGAATAAAAAAATCAGGTCCTTTTGTATCAAGTGGTAGCAGTGGTAATGCAAGTAGAATATAAAGGTAAAATTCACTCATAATAAAACAACACAATGACTTACAACAAAGAAATCTGGAGTAGGAACTCACCAGTTGCAACCACGAGGTTTTCCCCAAAGCCACATATCACGAGATGAATACAACCATGCCCCTGTATATGCAGCCCCTTCCACCATATTTGCATCTATGACTTGACCCTGACCTGCAACAAAGTGTCCTCATAGCAAAGTCAGGCACCGTGACATCACTGATTAACATACAAACTTAGCTACCCTAATCTTTCTTGGTAAGTAGTGGTGGTGCTAGTTATAAAGACTAAATTAGAGAAGTGAATACATTAATAAAGAAGTCTAAAGAGTTATGCATTCTATCACCATTAGCTTCACTAAACAAAGTAAAGAAATGAATGAAGACATCCAATATATTTTGATGAATGAGGACATCCGATACATCTTGACATGAAAAAATTAAGAAATGATGCAAGAATGTATAATACAATGTACAGTATGAAACATACTGAGTATTTTCAGGGGAACAATGTAATGCTGATAAACAGATGATGCCAATTGCTGCTCATGCAAAGCAAATCAGTTCTGAATCATGCTCTCATTAAAGGCCATCTCAGGTGAAAGAAGAAAGTGAATCTCAGGTGAAAGAAAAAAGTAAAAGATAAAAATCTATCAGGGTTCCACAGGTAATCATAGACTAGACTCATAAAGGAAGAAAGTTTATATGAAGAGGGAAAGAAAGAGGAAAGAAGTGAATTCCACAGCTTAGCTGTTTGAGAGAAGAGCGAGGCATCATAATAGCCAATCCTTATGTGGCTAGTCTCCACACACAAGCTTTGGTAAGTAGCAACTAAGCATGTGCATGGGTCTAATTGTTAGGATGAGAACAATTGCAGACAGTTCATGAGATCAAAAGCCAGAATAAAAAGTACAGAACAGAAAGCAGCAACATTACAGCGTATAGAAAGGGAAGGTTGAAGAGAAGTAATGCCAGGAGAATTAATGAAACAGTAAGCTTTTGATTCCATTCTAGTTAATACTGAGGAAGAGGTTGAGCCATCCCCAGATGTGTAAGTGACATTTCATGCTTTTATTTATTATTACCCTCTCAACCACACTCTTTTTATTACCACACATCTCTCTTACCCTTTCATTACTTACTTGTTCAAACTATCTCACACCACATACTGTCCTCAAACATTTCATTTCCAACATATCCAACCTCCTCCGCACAACCCTATCTATAGCCCATGCCTCACAACCAAATAACACTGTTGGAGCCACTATTCCTTCAAACGTACCCATTTTTGCTCTCCAAGATAACGTTGCTGCCTTCCACACATTCTTCAATGCTCCTAGAACCTTCATCCCCTCCCCCACCCTGTGACTCACTTTCACTTCCATGGTTCCATCCGCTGCTAAATCCACTACCAGATATCTAAAACACTTCACTTCCCCCAATTTTTCTCCATTCAAACTTATCTCCCAATTAACTTGTCCCTCTACCCTACCAAACCTAATTACCTTGCTCTTATTCACATTTACTCAGCTTTCTTCTTTCACACACTTTACCAAACTCAGTCACCAGCTTCTGCACTTTCTCACCTGATTCAGCCACCAGTGCTGTATTATCAGTGAACAACAACTGACTCACTCTCCAAGCCCTCTCATCCATAACAGAGTGCATACTTGCCCCTCTCTCCAAAACTTTTGCATTCACCTCCCTAACAATCCCATCCATAAACAACTTAAACAACCATGGAGATATCATGCACCCCTGCCGCAAACCGACTTTCATTGGGAACCAATCCCTTTCCTCTCTTCCTACTCGTACACATGCCTTACATCCTTGATAAAAACTTTTCACTGCTTCTAGCAACTTACCTCCCACACTATATTCTCTTAATACCTTCCACAAAGCATCTCTATCAGTTCTATCATATGCCTTCTCCAGGTCCATAAATGCTACATACAAATCCATATGTTTTTCTAAGTATTTCTCACATACATTCTTCCAAACAAACAACTGATCCTCACATCCTCTACCACCTCTGAAACCAAACTGCTCTTCCCCAATCTGATGCTCCAAACATGCCTTTACCCTCTCAATCAATACCCTCCCATTTCATACTTAGGATAATAAAAACCCTGTAGATACGAAATACCTGCTCACAAGATAAAGAAGTAATCATGGCACATATACAAGATTCCTAACTTTTGGGAAGCAGACTTTGTGATGTTGATTATGTGGGGTTTCCATGATTGATCAGAGGATCTGTTTATGCCCAACATGATGATGTTATTACAGTTTGCTTTGAAACTGAACAATTCTTAAACAAAGATATAGGGAAAATGGGTATCTGACCACATTTGAAATTAACAAGGTTACTTCTATTGTGATGGTGCATTACATATGACATCTTGAGAATGGATTTGAACAAATGGGGCCTTTCCTTTATCTGTTCCTGTTCTTGGAACTACTTTACTAATGCAGGAAATGGCAAACAAGCAAGAAAAGAATTATCATTATCATTTGGATATGCAGATAGGATAAAAATGTATGCAATGAAGGGAGGTAGGAGTGGAAGATCAAAAAGGAGACATGTGTTTGGAGTGAAAGAGGCTTTGATTTACTGGGGCCTGAACATTCAGCAGGATTGAGGTCATGCATGGAATAGAATGAATTAGAGTGTTGTGGTATAAAGAGGGTAATTTCAAATATCACCTCCAGAAGTAAAGATAATAATGTTTCAATAGTGACTGGTACAATTCTACAATTCTAACTGAACACTAGTTAATGTTTAGACATGCACCTACCTGATTTTGAACGCTCAAACAAGGCTAGAGCTATGCCAAATGCACACATGAGTCCTCCACCTGCAAAGTCTGCTAGTAAATTGATGGGTGGCGTTGGTCGGTCTTCCTTGCGACCTAGCAGTGACAGCAGGCCTGTAAATTAATTTCGTTATCATCATAATCAACATGTATTGTTTCCAACATCTAAAGTAGGTTGGCAAATGCAGAATATTTCAATCTTTTTTTAAGTACCAACTACTTCCACTCTGTCAAGTACAGATGAATTAATAGCAATGCCTACAACTATTTGAATTAAGGTCCAGCATATTTGTTTGGCTAAAAGCAGCTCAGGTAACACAGAATATATTTCAACACCATATGAAGAGGCACCAAATCAGCATTTACAAGAACAGACTTGAAACATGTTAAAATGTTGTCTTGGTACAATAATAAGCAATAAGAAATAAGAAAATACTTTTGACAAACCCTTCTTTGTGCTTGTGGCATACACCAAAAAAGGCACAAAAGGCAATGACAACATGTACCAACATCAACATGTAAACACTTACATGTCTATGTAAGTGTGGACCAACCTATTGTACTCTCATATCAATTAGACAATAGCTTCTGCCGTCTTTCCACTTTATTGCACAACTAAAAAAACCCTAAGACAAAATAACAGAAAAGGAGGAGTGCATATATTCAACAAAAGCTGGCACATGTTTGACAAAATAAACTCTCATTCCATAAAAAAAAGATAATGAGACATATGGTCTGCTGCCTCAATATTAGGTGGTTACCAGAATAAGCATGTATGCAGTTACTCATTTGCATGTTGATGACCACGAATGCTTTTCTAAATAGCTCACAAAATACTATAGGCATGAAAATTCTAACATAAAAACCATCATTCTGAAACAAAACCATGCTACATTTGTTTATAGGTAAACCAGCCCCCTAGACATAAAGAGACATTACTTTTCTTTCAGGCTAAAGTTTTCAATTATGAACAAAAGTCATCAAGGCCACACCCTGAATCTAAAAATAAGGAGACTATACAAAGAGAGAAATAAAGACAAATGAGGAGAATAATTAAAGTGTTTCTGAGAAGGTGGAAATTTCATCCTCTGAAAAGGGGCAGTCCATAGCTGTTACGAAAAACATGAGAATGTAAAGAGACCCAATGCTCTGTGGTACAGGGAAAGAAACAAGCATCACTGCAGCCTATCCCTCATTGCCAATGGCACACCGTAATCATACAAGACAGTGGCTTAACTTTATTTCATGGCTTAACAAAAGGGAGAGGCTTACAAATAGCTGATACAGAGGCACACAGCAAAGTAATATTAAAAAAGACAGAAAGACAATGGAAAATGCTGCATAGAGATAAAAGGTCAAATTCTGCATTCAGATTGAAAAAGATGATGTCAGACTGCTTTAGATTGGACTCTTCTAGCATGAGCATGTGTTGAGCGAGAATCACCTCTGATATAAGAAAGCAATATTCCATACAAAGAAAAATTCATCCCTTATAAAATCTGAAAACCTGTTAAGAGAAAAATCTTTGGTACCTCAACAAAACTCCAAGTTTCCAAAAAAAAATAAGCTGACTGTGTAGAGTGGGGTTTCCATGAGAGATCAGATATGTATAAAGGTAATACAATTTTTAAAGGAAGTTACATATCAAAGAAATAGGAGGATAATACTAACCTGAAAGTGCTAAGTAATTAATGTCATGTCCAGCCATGTCAGCAAAGGGTCCAGACTGCCCAAAACCTGTGAGACGAGCATAGATGAGCCGGGGATTTTCTTTCATCAATTCATTTGGTCCTAAACCCAGCTTTTCCATGACACCTGTAAGTAAATGTCATGTAAACAAAAACATATTTTCATGACTTCCCTGGGCGTAACGACACAACTACAGAAATAAATATGGAAGATGTATAAAACAACACGAGTTTAAGAACAAGGGGAGTTTTATATTCATTGTGTCTCACCTAAATTTTACATTTTGGTGTCATCTTTACAGCACAGCAGACACTTCGGATTGCTCTTCCCAATGTCATCGTCTTCTGTCCATCTATTCATCATCTATCACTGAGAGCCACACTTTCATCATCAACTTTACTTTAGTTACAACTTGAAAACTCAAGTCAAATACAAAGGGATTCAAACAGCAACAGACCAATGAGTCCTTTCAATTCTGTTTGTGATAGTGAAGGATATCAGAAACTCACTGATTAGTGTGGGTAATGCTAGAAGGTATACAGATAATTCAGAGAGAATACCCTGCAAATTGTCAATGTGACTTAATATTGTAAGTCATGGACTTGAAGATAAAACAAAAGCATTGTTAATAAAAGTAAAAGTAAATTCTATAACATTCACAAGCTGGTTAGAACTTGCAGTGCTGTTGATCATCATTAGCATGCTTTGATAGTGCACGTACACCTTCCTGGCCTGCTCTTCATCATATCCAAGAGCTTAATCTTTGTGCAGGAAAAAATTGTAGCAACTCAAGACATGGTGGAACAACTAGTTCTTCTTATCCTTTCATTGTTATCAAATATCGTTTTAATGGTAGAGGTAGTTACACCAAGTGATTAACACACATATGATTGATGCTCGCCTGTCTCAATCCAGCATATTGCATGCATCTTTGAGTCTATCTTAAACCCTTTCCAAGGCACCTGAGATGTTTTACCCATACTCACACTTGCAGGCTATTTTCTAGATGTAATGATTTTAAAATGTTCTCTAAATACACATAAGAGATAGCTAAAATGAGAATACCTGAGTCTGAACTGATGCAAATTATGGAAAGCTGTACACAACTGGCTTAGAAAATGTAAATGAAGATGGTGGTGGATATATTCAACAGTTCTCTTTCTATGTTTGACAGACTTTATAACTTTTACAGTATCCATTAAATGAGTGTTTTTTCTCATGTCTAGTAAACAATTCTTTTCCATATGAGGCCCCATTAAAAAGAGGTTCCTTTGTACATACATATGCATAATGTTTCTTAATCTAGAGTTACCTACTATACTGTGCATATTGTATCAACATATACTGTGCATACTGTACATATACAGTACATACATACAACAACATTACACTTTTAACCCATTCACAATGGTCAGTTTGTATTTGTTACAGTATTTCACACAGTTTGTATTTGTTACAGTATTTCACATACTCTTTGCAGTAGCTGGGACATACACATGAAAACTCTTCAATCAAGTGTCTCTGCCTCCAGGCAAAATATTTGGCCATTAATGCTGGAAGTGATTTCCTACACATCGTTACTACATGCTACAGTATGAGTTTTTCCATGCAATAGTCAGTCACATGAACATGTCAAGGGGGTCTATATGAGATATATGCCCTATCATTATGAAATGATAAGTGATGCTATGGCATTCTTACAAAATAACAAATATCAGTGATGAAAACCTTTAGTACGTTATAAACCTTTTGTTTGTTATAAAAATTTCCAAAAATACCATGCATCTCATTACATATGGCTGACATTAGTCCTTGTAGCAGAACAGCATGAATTAAAAGGCACATTCCACACATAAGCAATTCTTACAAGGGTGAGTAGTTTATCATTTTATCAAGAAAATATATTTGGTTAATTCTAATAACATGCTCAAGATGTTTTTTTCTAACATTTGAAAATTCTACATGCTCAAAATATACAGTGGACCTAAGGATAATCAACTTAGCTCAGGAATGGGAAGATAGAAGATTATGAGATGATGTAATACAGATATTCAGAATTACCAAAAACCAATAATCTTGACATAACAAGCTACTTAAGGATAGATTCACTTGATTTCAAGACTTCTGCATTGGAAGGGTTATAGACAACAGCTGCATATTCCCACATCAAATATTCAGAGCAGCAAACATTTTGGAAGACTGCATTACCCTCTCAGTACATACTGGCTTGTCTTTTTTCAATTACAAAAGTCCACATTAAGGCGAATCCTTACCCGAAATGAGCAGTAAGGAGAGAAGAGAGAAAACATCTAAAGAGATTTGGGCAAAGTATAAAACCTGCCTTTTTAAAAAGGGACAAGCCATAGCTGCTGGGAAAGGCACAGTGTATGGAATTCGAAAGCTCTCTGTTTAGGGAGAGAAACAGTGTCGAAATGATCCACCTTTGAGTTCCCTAAAGCCATACAGTAACTGTGATAAGTATTATACTGGCAGGGGTCACACAAGAAGCCAACTTTCAGGAGCACAAGTCAAACTACTACCTATAGAAGAGAACTGAATCAATGAATCAAGTTACAGAAGTCAAGCTAGGAGAGTTGATAAGGCAGAATGCTTTGGACTTGTTCTGTCCAGTAAGTATAAAGAACTAGACTCTCTCTAGATGTAAGAGCAGTAATCTATACATGGATGGATCCATCCTTTGTACAACAAAAAACTGGTCTCAGAGATGAATTTACAGCATCTTGAAAAGGTCTCCCAGGTTCTTATACATAGACTTAGACAGTCATGTAAAGTGAGGTTTCCAAAACAGGTAAAATGTTACAATGACACCAAGTATATTTATAATGTAAATTGGAAGAATGACACGTCCATCAAAAGGGATGGGGAAAGTTGTGAAAGGTGGTGGGGAATTTTAGAAAGACTAGCACAAACTAGGTTTTAAGGAAATCAAACTTAACCAGAGTGCACCTGCTCCACTGGGAATCCTATATGAGTTTACAGAGGAATTTATGATTTAATGAGATACAGACTGAGCATGGAAGACGTGGAGGCTGCTTCATAAAAATTTGTGGGACAAGATCTGGTAGAAATGAAGCTAAAAATCATGGAACAGTGTGAGGGAAGAAAGCTAAAAGAGGGGAGCTTCAAGCTTTTGATATATAAAGGGGTACAACATGGAATCTGCTAAAGTCTCTTAGGGATGATGACCAGATAGTAGCAAGATAGGACTGGATATCACCAGTGGATCCTGCTTTCTGAAAGCCATACTAACGATATGAGAGAAAGCTGTGAGATTCAAGATGTTTTAGGTTATGAGACTCAATGAGACTCCAAGAGTTTAGAAATATTAGAAGTCAGAACAACAGAATAACAGTCAGAAGGGCTAAAATGGCCACACATTCTTTGGGATTACATGGACCAATGCCTGTTTCCACAAGGCAGAAAAAATTTTAGCTTTTAAGCAAAAGCCAAACAGTAAAAACAGCACAGTTGCACATTTGAAAGTTTAGTCCTTCAAAATGCAAGAAGGAGAACTACCTGATCCATAAACATTGCTTGTGTCCAGAGAGATAAATGCTTTTTGGATTGAGCAAAATGAGACTTTCATGTGAAAAGATAATTTCATTTAATATTCTATTTGATATTGAAGAATGTGTGGAAGGCAAGAACATTATCTTGGAGAGCAAAAATGGGTATGTTTGAAGGAATAGTGGTTCCAACAATGTTAAATGCTTGCGACGCATGGACTACCGATAGGGTTTGTGTGGAGGAGGGTGGATGTGTTGGAAATGAGATGTTTGAGGACAATATGTGGTGTGAGGTGGTTTGATCGAGTAAGTAATGAAAAGGTAAGAGAGATGTGTGGTAATAAAAAGAGTGTGGTTGAGAGAGCAGAAGAGGGTGTATTGAAATGGTATGGTCACAGGGAGAAAATGAGTGAGGAAAGATTGACAAAGAGGATATATGTGTCAGAAGTGGAGGGAATGAGAAGTGAGAGACCAAATTGGAGGTGGAAGGATGGAGTGATAAAGATTTTGAGCTATCGGAGCCTGAACATGCAGAAGGGTGAAAGGTGTGCAAGGAATAGAGTGAACTGGAATGATGTGGTATACTGCGTTCGACATGCTGTCAATGGATTGAACCAGGGCATGTGAAGTGTCTAGGGTAAACCATGGAAAGTTTTGTGGGGCCTGGATGTGGAAAGGGAGCTGTGGTTTCGGTGCATTATACAAGACAGCTAGAGACTGAATGTGAACGAATGTGGCCTTTGTTGTCTTTTCCTAGCGCTACCTCATGCGTGTGCGGGGGAGGGGGGTGTCATTTCATGTGTGGCAGGGTGGCAATGGGAATAAATAAAGGCAGCAAGTATGAATTGTGTATATATGTCTGTGTATGTATATATATGTATACATTGAAATGTTTTTTTTTTTTTTTTTTTTTTTTATACTTTGTCGCTGTCTCCCGCGTTTGCGAGGTAGCGCAAGGAAACAGACGAAAGAAATGGCCCAACCCCCCCCCCCCCCATACACATGTACATACACACGTCCACACACGCAAATATACATACCTACACAGCTTTCCATGGTTTACCCCAGACGCTTCACATGCCTTGCTTCAATCCACTGACAGCACGTCAACCCCTGTATACCACATGACTCCAATTCACTCTATTTCTTGCCCTCCTTTCACCCTCCTGCATGTTCAGGCCCCAATCACACAAAATCTTTTTCACTCCATCTTTCCACCTCCAATTTGGTCTCCCTCTTCTCCTCGTTCCCTCCACCTCCGACACATATATCCTCTTGGTCAATCTCTCCTCACTCATTCTCTCCATGTGCCCAAACCATTTCAAAACACCCTCTTCTGCTCTCTCAACCACGCTCTTTTTATTTCCACACATCTCTCTTACCCTTACGTTACTTACTCGATCAAACCACCTCACACCACACATTGTCCTCAAACATCTCATTTCCAGCACATCCATCCTCCTGCGCACATCTCTATCCATAGCCCACGCCTCGCAACCATACAGCATTGTTGGAACCACTATTCCCTCAAACATACCCATTTTTGCTTTCCGAGATAATGTTCTCGACTTCCACACATTTTTCAAGGCTCCCAAAATTTTCGCCCCCTCCCCCACCCTATGATCCACTTCCGCTTCCATGGTTCCATCCGCTGACAGATCCACTCCCAGATATCTAAAACACTTCACTTCCTCCAGTTTTTCTCCATTCAAACTCACCTCCCAATTGACTTGACCCTCACCCCTACTGTACCTAATAACCTTGCTCTTATTCACATTTACTCTCAACTTTCTTCTTCCACACACTTTACCAAACTCAGTCACCAGCTTCTGCAGTTTCTCACATGAATCAGCCACCAGCGCTGTATCATCAGCGAACAACAATTGACTCACTTCCCAAGCTCTCTCATCCCCAACAGACTTCATACTTGCCCCTCTTTCCAGGACTCTTGCATTTACCTCCTTTACAACCCCATCCATAAACAAATTAAACAACCATGGAGACATCACACACCCCTGCCGCAAACCTACATTCACTGAGAACCAATCACTTTCCTCTCTTCCTACACGTACACATGCCTTACATCCTCGATGAAAACTTTTCACTGCTTCTAACAACTTGCCTCCCACACCATATATTCTTAATACCTTCCACAGAGCATCTCTATCAACTCTATCATATGCCTTCTCCAGATCCATAAATGCTACATACAAATCCATTTGCTTTTCTAAGTATTTCTCACATACATTCTTCAAAGCAAACACCTGATCCACACATCCTCTACCACTTCTGAAACCGCACTGCTCTTCCCCAATCTGATGCTCTGTACATGCCTTCACCCTCTCAATCAATACCCTCCCATATAATTTACCAGGAATACTCAACAAACTTATACCTCTGTAATTTGAGCACTCACTCTTATCCCCTTTGCCTTTGTACAATGGCACTATGCACGCATTCCGCCAATCCTCAGGCACCTCACCATGAGTCATACATACATTAAATAACCTTACCAACCAGTCAACAATACAGTCACCCCCTTTCTTAATAAATTCCACTGCAATACCATCCAAACCTGCTGCCTTGCCGGCTTTCATCTTCTGCAAAGCTTTTACTACCTCTTCTCTGTTTACCAAATCATTTTCCCTAACCCTCTCACTTTGCACACCACCTCGACCAAAACACCCTATATCTGCCACTCTGTCATCAGACACATTCAACAAACCTTCAAAATACTCATTCCATCTCCTTCTCACATCACCGCTACTTGTTATCACCTCCCCATTTACGCCCTTCACTGAAGTTCCCATTTGCTCCCTTGTCTTACGCACCCTATTTACCTCCTTCCAGAACATCTTTTTATTCTCCCTAAAATTTACTGATAGTCTCTCACCCCAACTCTCATTTGCCCTTTTTTTCACCTCTTGCACCTTTCTCTTGACCTCCTGTCTCTTTCTTTTATACTTCTCCCACTCAATTGCATTTTTTCCCTGCAAAAATCGTCCAAATGCCTCTCTCTTCTCTTTCACTAATACTCTTACTTCTTCATCCCACCACACACTACCCTTTCTAAACAGCCCACCTCCCACTCTTCTCATGCCACAAGCATCTTTTGCGCAATCCATCACTGATTCCCTAAATACATCCCATTCCTCCCCGACTCCCCTTACTTCCATTGTTCTCACCTTTTTCCATTCTGTACACAGTCTCTCCTGGTACTTCCCCACACAGGTCTCCTTCCCAAGCTCACTTACTCTCACCACCTTCTTCACCCCAACATTCACTCCTCTTTTCTGAAAACCCATACTAATCTTCACCTTAGCCTCCACAAGATAATGATCAGACATCCCTCCAGTTGCACCTCTCAGCACATTAACATCCAAAAGTCTCTCTTTCGCACGCCTGTCAATTAACACGTAATCCAATAACGCTCTCTGGCCATCTCTCCTACTTACATAAGTATACTTATGTATATCTCGCTTTTTAAACCAGGTATTCCCAATCATCAGTCCTTTTTCAGCACATAAATCTACAAGCTCTTCACCATTTCCATTTACAACACTGAACACCCCATGCATACCAATTATTCCCTCAACTGCCACATTACTCACCTTTGCATTCAAATCACCCATCACTATAACCCGGTCTCGTGCATCAAAACCGCTAACACACTCATTTAGCTGCTCCCAAAACACTTGCCTCTCATGATCTTTCTTCTCATGCCCAGGTGCATATGCACCAATAATCACCCACCTCTCTCCATCAACTTTCAATTTTACCCATATTAATCGAGAATTTACTTTCTTACATTCTATCACATACTCCCACAACTCCTGTTTCAGGAGTATTGCTACTCCTTCCCTTGCTCTTGTCCTCTCACTAACCCCTGACTTCACTCCCCAGACATTTCCAAACCACTCTTCCCCTTTACCCTTGAGCTTCGTTTCACTCAGAGCCAAAACATCCAGGTTCCTTTCCTCAAACATACTACCTATCTCTCCTTTTTTCACATCTTGGTTACATCCACACACATTTAGGCACCCCACTCTGAGCCTTCGAGGAGGATGATCACTCCCCGCGTGACTCCTTCTTCTGTTTCCCATTTTAGAAAGTTAATACAAGGAGGGGAGGATTTCCGGCCCCCCGCTCCCGTCCCCTCTAGTCGCTTTCTACGACACGCGAGGAATACGTGGGAAGTATTCTTTCACCCCTATCCCCAGGGATAATATACATATATATATACATATACACACACACACACACACACACACACATATGCACATACACACACACACACACACATACATATATATACATATGAAAAATGTAAGAACAATTTAGAAACAAACTTTTAGCTTGAAATGAATGAAAAAAAAAAATGAATGTCACATAATGGTTCAACCTCTGGCTATGGAAAAGGAAATGTACAATTTATTCACACAAACGTCAATAGCACATATACATACCTATACATTGAAATGTATAGGTATGTATATGTGCAGGCGTGGACGTGTATGTATATACATGTGTATGTGGGTGGGTTGGGCCATTCTTTTGTCTGTTTCCTTGCGCTACCTCGCTAACATGGGAGACAGCAACAAAGTATAATAATATAAAAAAAAGATAATAATATTACTGGTTTGGGATACCACTGTATTCATGCCATTGCTTTACATACATGGAATCAGCACAATAAGAAGAATATTCAAACAGAAAGCTAAGGATGACTTATAGAGATGTGAGATGAAACTGGTTCTGCAAAAGTTGAAAGGGGAAAGAGTACGAGGGATAAAGAGAAAAAGAATCTGAAAAGTGTGGAAGCTTTAAGAAAAGTGCGGAAGTCTTAAAGACTGATAATGTTATTAATGAAAAGAGTAGTTATATGACCTAGCTACCTACCACTTTACAATACCTATCTTTGTATGTACCTACTATGTATGTTACGGGAAGACTGCAACTTATACAGTAAGTGCATGAACTAAGGATAGTAAAATTCCTAACACCAAATATGAAACAACCCTCACTAAGAAGACAACAACCAATAACATATTCTTTATAATACTTCTGCAACTAACTAATAGTATTCTAAATATCCAAGTCAGATGAAATATCTTCTAAAGGCTAAAAGTCTATACTAGCAGATTCTGCTTGCACTGATAATGACTCGAGCATTTTTCACAATATGAACATACAAAGTATAAAAAAAAAAAAAAAAAAAAAAAAAAAATATATACATTATCTCGGAAAGCAAAAATGGGTATGTTTGAAGGAATAGTGGTTCCAACAATGTTGTATGGTTGCGAGGCATGGGCTATGGATAGAGTTGTGCACAGGAGGATGGATGTGCTGGAAATGAGATGTTTGAGGACAATGTGTGGTGTGAGGTGGTTTGATCGAGTAAGTAACGTAAGGGTAAGAGAGATGTATGGAAATAAAAAGAGCGTGGTTGAGAGAGCAGAAGAGGGTGTTTTGAAATGGTTTGAGCACATGGAGAGAATGAGTGAGGAAAGATTGATCAAGAGGATATATGTGTTGGAGGTGGAGGGAACGAGGAGAAGTGGGAGACCAAATTGGAGGTGGAAAGATGGAGTGAAAAAGATTTTGTGTGATCGGGGCCTGAATATGCAGGAGGGTGAAAGGAGGGCAAGGAATAGAGTGAATTGGATCGATGTGGTATACCGGGGTTGACGTGCTGTCAATGGATTGAATCAGGGCATGTGAAGCGTCTGGGGTAAACCATGGAAAGCTGTGTAGGTATGTATATTTGCGTGTGTGGACGTATGTATATACATGTGTATGGGGGTGGGTTGGGCCATTTCTTTCGTCTGTTTCCTTGCGCTACCTTGCAAACGCGGGAGACAGCAGCAAAAAAGGTAGCGCAAGGAAACAGACGAAAGAAATGGCCCAACCCACCCCCATACACGTCTATATACATACACGTCCACACACGCAAATATACATACCTACACAGCTTTCCATGGTTTACCCCAGACGCTTCACATGCCCTGATTCAATCCACTGAAGGCACGTCAACCCCGGTATACCACATCGATCCAATTCACTCTATTCCTTGCCCTCCTTTCACCCTCCAGCATGTTCAGGCCCTGATCACACAAAATCTTTTTCACTCCATCTTTCCACCTCCAATTTGGTCTCCCACTTCTCGTTCCCTCCACCTCCGACACATATATCCTTTTGATCAACCTTTCCTCACTCATTCTCTCCATGTGCCCAAACCATTTCAAAACACCCTCTTCTGCTCTCTCAACCACGCTCTTTTTATTTCCACACATCTCTCTTACCCTTACATTACTTACTCAATCAAACTACCTCACACCACACATTGTCCTCAAACACCTCATTTCCAGCACACCCACCCTCCTGCGCACAACTCTATCCATAGCCCACGCCTTGCAACCATACAACATTGTTGGAACCACTATTCCTTCAATCATACCCATTTTTGCTTTCCGAGATAATGTTCTCGACTTCCACACATTCTTCAAGGCTCCCAGGATTTTCGCCCCCTCCCCCACCCTATGATTCACTTCCGCTTCCATGGTTCCATTCACTGCCAGATCCAGTCCCAGATATCTAAAACACTTTACTTCCTCCAGTTTTTCTCCATTCAAACTTACCTCCCAATTGACTTGACCCTCAACCCTACTGTACCTAATAACCTTGCTCTTATTCACATTTACTCTTAACTTTCTTCTTTCACACACTTTACCAAACTCAGTCACCAGCTTCTGCAGTTTCTCACATGAATCAGCCACCAGCGCTGTGTCATCAGCGAACAACAACTGATTCACTTCCCAAGCTCTCTCATCCACAACAGACTTCATACTTGCCCCTCTTTCCAAAACTCTTGCATTCACCTCCCTAACAACCCCATCCATAAACAAATTAAACAACCATGGAGACATCACACACCCCTGCCACAAACCTACATTCACTGAGAACCAATCACTTTCCTCTCTTCCTACACGTACACATGCCTTACATCCTCGATAAAAACTTTTCACTGCTTCTAACAACTTGCCTCCCACACCATATATTCTTAATACCTTCCACAGAGCATCTCTATCAACTCTATCATATGCCTTCTCCAGATCCATAAATGCTACATACAAATCCACTTGCTTTTCTAAGTATTTCTCACATACATTCTTCAAAGCAAACACCTGATCCACACATCCTCTACCACTTCTGAAACCACGCTGCTCTTCCCCAATCTGATGCTCTGTACATGCCTTCACCCTCTCAATCAATACCCTCCCATATAATTTACCAGGAATACTCAACAAACTTATACCTCTGAAATTTGAGCACTCACTCTTATCCCCTCTGCCTTTGTACAATGGCACTATGCACGCATTCCGCCAATCCTCAGGCACCTCACCATGAGTCATACATACATTAAATAACCTCACCAACCAGTCAACAATTCAGTCACCCCCTTTTTTAATAAATTCCACTGCAATACCATCCAAACCTGCTGCCTTGCCGGCTTTCATCTTCCGCACAGCTTTTACTACCTCTTCTCTGTTTACCAAATCATTTTCCCTAACCCTCTCACTTTGCACACCACCTCGACCAAAACCCCCTATATCTGCCACTCTATCATCAAACACATTCAACAAACCTTCAAAATACTCACTCCATCTCTTTCTCACATCACCACTACTTGTTATCACCTCCCCATTTGCACCCTTCACTGAAGTTCCCATTTGCTCCCTTGTCTTACCCACTTTATTACCTCCTTCCAGAACATCTTTTAATGATACTCTCTCACCCCAACTCTCATTTGCCCTTTTTTTCACCTCTTGCACCTTTCTCTTGACCTCCTGTCTCTTTCTTTTATACATCTCCCACTCAATTGCATTTTTTCCCTGCACAAATCGTCCAAATGCCTCTCTCTTCTCTTTCACTAATAATCTTACTTCTTCATCCCACCACTCACTACCCTTTCTAATCAACCCACCTCCCACTCTTCTCATGCCACAAGCATCTTTTGCGCAATCCATCACTGATTCCCTAAATACATCCCATTCCTCCCCCACTCCCCTTACTTCCATTGTTCTCACCTTTTTCCATTCTGTACTCAGTCTCTCATGGTACTTCCTCACACAAGTCTCCTTCCCAAGCTCACTTACTCTCACCACCCTCTTCACCCCAACATTCACTCTTCTTTTCTGAAAACCCATACAAATCTTCACCTTAGCCTCCACAAGATAATGATCAGACATCCCTCCAGTTGCACCTCTCAGCACATTAACATCCAAAAGTCTCTCTTTCGCGCGCCTGTCAATTAACACGTAATCTAATAACGCTCTCTGGCCATCTCTCCTACTTACATACGTATACTTATGTATATCTCGCTTTTTAAACCAGGTATTCCCAATCACCAGTCCTTTTTCAGCGCATAAATCTACAAGCTCTTCACCATTTCCATTTACAACACTGAACACCCCATGTATACCAATTATTTCCTCAACTGCCACATTACTCACCTTTGCATTCAAATCACCCATCACTATAACCCGGTCTCGTGCATCAAAACCACTAACACACTCATTCAGCTGCTCCCAAAACACTTGCCTCTCATAATCTTTCTTCTCATGCCCAGGTGCATATGCACCAATAATCACCCATCTCTCTCCATCAACTTTCAGTTTTACCCATATTAATCGAGAATTTACTTTCTTACATTCTATCATATACTCCCACTACTCCTGTTTCAGGGGTACTGCTACTCCTTCCCTTGCTCTTGTCCTCTCACTAACCCCTGACTTTACTCCCAAGACATTCCCAAACCACTCTTCCCCTTTACCCTTGAGCTTCGTTTCACTCAGAGCCAAAACATCCAGGTTCCTTTCCTCAAACATACTACCTATCTCTCCTTTTTTCACATCTTGGTTACATCCACACACATTTAGACGCCCCAGTCTGAGCCTTCGAGGAGGATGAGCACTCCCCGCGTGACTCCTTCTTCTGTTTCCCATTTTAGAAAGTTAAATATATATATATATATATATATATATATATATATATATATATATATATATATATATATATTTGAATGCAAAGGTGAGTAATGTGACAGTTGAGGGAATAATTGGTATGCATGGTGTGTTCAGTGTTGTAAATGGAAATGGTGAAGAGCTTGTAGATTTATGTGCTGAAAAAGGACTGATGATTGGGAATACCTGGTTTAAAAAGCGAGATATACATAAGTATACTTATGTAAGTAGGAGAGATGGCCAGAGAGCGTTATTGGATTACGTGTTAATTGACAGGCGTGCGAAAGAGAGACTTTTGGATGTTAATGTGCTGAGAGGTGCAACTGGAGGGATGTCTGATCATTATCTTGTGGAGGATAAGGTGAAGATTTGTATGGGTTTTCAGAAAAGAAGAGTGAATGTTGGGGTGAAGAGGGTGGTGAGAGTAAGTGAGCTTGAGAAGGAGACCTGTGTGAGGAAGTACCAGGAGAGACTGAGTACAGAATGGAAAAAGGTGAGAACAATGGAAGCAAGGGGAGTGGGGGAGGAATGGGATGTATTTAGGGAATCAGTGATGGATTGCGCAAAAGATGCTTGTGGCATGAGAAGAGTGGGAGGTGGGTTGCTTAGAAAGGGTAGTGAGTGGTGGGATGAAGAAGTAAGAGTATTAGTGAAAGAGAAGAGAGAGGCATTTGGACGATTTTTGCAGGGAAAAAATGCAATTGAGTGGGAGATGTATAAAAGAAAGAGACAGGAGGTCAAGAGAAAGGTGCAAGAGGTGAAAAAAAGGGCAAATGAGAGTTGGGGTGAGAGAGTATCATTAAATTTTAGGGAGAATAAAAAGATGTTCTGGAAGGAGGTAAATAAAGTGCGTAAGACAAGGGAGCAAATGGAAACTTCAGTGAAGGGCGCAAATGGGGAGGTGATAACAAGTAGTGGTGATGTGAGGAGATGGAGTGAGTATTTTGAAGGTTTGTTGAATGTGTTTGATGATAGAGTGGCAGATATAGGGTGTTTTGGTCGAGGTGGTGTGCAAAGTGAGAGGGTTAGGGAAAATGATTTGGTAAACAGAGAAGAGGTAGTGAAAGCTTTGCAGAAGATGAAAGCCGGCAAGGCAGCAGGTTTGGATGGTATTACAGTGGAATTTATTAAAAAAGGGGGTGACTGTATTGTTGACTGGTTGGTAAGGTTATTTAATGTATGTATGACTCATGGTGAGGTGCCTGAGGATTGGCGGAATGCGTGCATAGTGCCATTGTACAAAGGCAAAGGGGATAAGAGTGAGTGCTCAAATTACAGAGGTATAAGTTTGTTGAGTATTCCTGGTAAATTATATGGGAGGGTATTGATTGAGAGGGTGAAGGCATGTACAGAGCATCAGATTGGGGAAGAGCAGTGTGGTTTCAGAAGTGGTAGAGGATGTGTGGATCAGGTGTTTGCTTTGAAGAATGTATGTGAGAAATACTTAGAAAAGCAAATGGATTTGTATGTAGCATTTATGGATCTGGAGAAGGCATATGATAGAGTTGATAGAGATGCTCTGTGGAAGGTATTAAGAATATATGGTGTGGGAGGAAAGTTGTTAGAAGCAGTGAAAAGTTTTTATCGAGGATGTAAGGCATGTGTACGTGTAGGAAGAGAGGAAAGTGATTTGTTCTCAGTGAATGTAGGTTTGCGGCAGGGTTGTGTGATGTCTCCATGGTTGTTTAATTTGTTTATGGATGGGGTTGTTAGGGAGGTAAATGCAAGAGTTTTGGAAAGAGGGGCAAGTATGAAGTCTGTTGGGGATGAGAGAGCTTGTGAAGTGAGTCAGTTGTTGTTCGCTGATGATACAGCGCTGGTGGCTGATTCATGTGAGAAACTGCAGAAGCTGGTGACTGAGTTTGGTAAAGTGTGTGGAAGAAGAAAGTTAAGAGTAAATGTGAATAAGAGCAAGGTTATTAGGTACAGTAGGGTTGAGTGTCAAGTCAATTGGGAGGTGAGTTTGAATGGAGAAAAACTGGAGGAAGTGAAGTGTTTTAGATATCTGGGAGTGGATCTGGCAGCGGATGGAACCATGGAAGCGGAAGTGGATCATAGGGTGGGGGAGGGGGCGAAAATTCTGGGGGCCTTGAAGAATGTGTGGAAGTCGAGAACATTATCTCGGAAAGCAAAAATGGGTATGTTTGAAGGAATAGTGGTTCCAACAATGTTGTATGGTTGCGAGGCGTGGGCTATGGATAGAGTTGTGCGCAGGAGGATGGATGTGCTGGAAATGAGATGTTTGAGGACAATGTGTGGTGTGAGGTGGTTTGATCGAGTGAGTAACGTAAGGGTAAGAGAGATGTGTGGAAATAAAAAGAGCGTGGTTGAGAGAGCAGAAGAGGGTGTTTTGAAGTGGTTTGGGCACATGGAGAGAATGAGTGAGGAAAGATTGACCAAGAGGATATATGTGTCGGAGGTGGAGGGAACGAGGAGAAGAGGGAGACCAAATTGGAGGTGGAAAGATGGAGTGAAAAAGATTTTGTGTGATCGGGGCCTGAACATGCAGGAGGGTGAAAGGAGGGCAAGGAATAGAGTGAATTGGAGCGATGTGGTATACCGGGGTTGACGTGCTGTCAGTGGATTGAATCAAGGCATGTGAAGCGTCTGGGGTAAACCATGGAAAGCTGTGTAGGTATGTATATTTGCGTGTTTGGATGTATGTATATACATGTGTATGGGGGGGGGGGGGTTGGGCCATTTCTTTCGTCTGTTTCCTTGCGCTACCTCGCAAACACGGGAGACAGCGACAAAGTATAATAATAATAAAATAATATATATATATATATATATATATATATATATATATATATATATATATATATATATATATATATAATATATATATATATATATATATATATATATATATATATATAATATATATATATATATATATATATATATATATATATATATATATTTTTTTTTTTTTCTTTTTTTCTTGCTTTGTCGCTGTCTCCCGCATTTGCGAGGTAGCGCAAGGAAACAGACGAAAGAAATGGCCCAACCCACCCCCATACACATGTATATACATACGTCCACACACACAAATATACACACCTACACAGCTTTCCATGGTTCACCCCAGACGCTTCACATGCCCTGATTCAATCCACTGAAAGCACGTCAACCCCGGTATACCACATCGATCTAATTCACTCTATTCCTTGCCCTCCTTTCACCCTCCTGCATGTTCAGGCCCTGATCACACAAAATCTTTTTCACTCCATCTTTCCACCTCCAATTTGGTCTCCCACTTCTCATTCCCTCCACCTCCGACACATATATCCTCTTGGTCAATCTTTCCTCACTCATTCTCTCCATGTGCCCAAACCATTTCAAAACACCCTCTTCTGCTCTCTCAACCACGCTCTTTTTATTTCCACACATCTCTCTTACCCTTACGTTACTTACTCGATCAAACCACCTCACACCACACATTGTCCTCAAACATCTCATTTCCAGCACATCCATCCTCCTCCGCACAACTCTATCCATAGCCCACGCCTCGCAACCATACAACATTGTTGGAACCACTATTCCTTCAAACATACCCATTTTTGCTTTCCGAGATAATGTTCTCGACTTCCACACATTCTTCAAGGCTCCCAGGATTTTCGCCCCCTCCCCCACCCTATGATCTACTTCCGCTTCCATGGTTCCATCCGCTGCCAGATCCACTCCCAGATATCTAAAACACTTTACTTCCTCCAGTTTTTCTCCATTCAAACTTACCTCCCAATTGACTTGACCCTCAACCCTACTGTACCTTATTATAGGTCCGGCGCTAACGTGGATTGTTGATTTGCCACGATATATATATATATATATATATATATATATATATATATATATATATATACATATATATTTTTTTTTTTTTTTTTTTGCCGCTGTCTCCCGCGTCTGCGAGGTAGCGCAAGGAAACAGACGAAAGAAATGGCCCAACCCACCCCCATACACATGTATATACACACGTCCACACACGCAAATATACATACCTACACAGCTTTCCATGGTTTACCCCAGACGCCTCACATGCCCCGATTCAATCCACTGACAGCACGTCAACCCCGGTATACCACATCGCTCCAATTCACTCTATTCCTTGCCCTCCTTTCACCCTCCTGCATGTTCAGGCCCCGATCACACAAAATCTTTTTCACTCCATCTTTCCACCTCCAATTTGGTCTCCCTCTTCTCCTCGTTCCCTCCACCTCCGACACATATATCCTCTTGGTCAATCTTTCCTCACTCATTCTCTCCATGTGCCCAAACCACTTCAAAACACCCTCTTCTGCTCTCTCAACCACGCTCTTTTTATTTCCACACATCTCTCTTACCCTTACGTTACTCACTCGATCAAACCACCTCACACCACACATTGTCCTCAAACATCTCATTTCCAGCACATCCATCCTCCTGCGCACAACTCTATCCATAGCCCACGCCTCGCAACCATACAACATTGTTGGAACCACTATTCCTTCAAACATACCCATTTTTGCTTTCCCAGATAATGTTCTCGACTTCCACACATTCTTCAAGGCTCCCAGAATTTTCGCCCCCTCCCCCACCCTATGATCCACTTCCGCTTCCATGGTTCCATCCGCTGCCAGATCCACTCCCAGATATCTAAAACACTTCACTTCCTCCAGTTTTTCTCCATTCAAACTCACCTCCCAATTGACGACCCTCAACCCTACTGTACCTAATAACCTTGCTCTTATTCACATTTACTCTTAACTTTCTTCTTTCACACACTTTACCAAACTCAGTCACCAGCTTCTGCAGTTTCTCACATGAATCAGCCACCAGCGCTGTATCATCAGCGAACAACAACTGACTCACTTCCCAAGCTCTCTCATCCCCAACAGACTTCATACTTGCCCCTCTTTCCAAAACTCTTGCATTCACCTCCCTAACAACCCCATCCATAAACAAATTAAACAACCATGGAGACATCACACACCCCCTGCCGCAAACCTACATTCACTGAGAACCAATCACTTTCCTCTCTTCCTACACATACACATTCCTTACATCCTCGATAAAAACTTTTCACTGCTTCCAACAACTTGCCTCCCACACCATATATTCTTAATATATATATATATATATATATATATATATATATATATATATATATATATATATATATATTTTTTTTTTTTTTTTTTTTTTTTTTTTATACTTTGTCGCTGTCTCCCACGTTTGCGAGGTAGCGCAAGGAAACAGACGAAAGAAATGGCCCAACCCCCCCATACACATGTACATACACACGTCCACACACACAAATATACATACCTACACAGCTTTCCATGGTTTACCCCGGACGCTTCACATGCCTTGATTCAATCCACTGACAGCACGTCAATCCCTGTATACCACATCGCTCCAATTCACTCTATTCCTTGCCCTCCTTTCACCCTCCTGCATGTTCAGGCCCCGATCACACAAAATCTTTTTCACTCCATCTTTCCACCTCCAATTTGGTCTCCCTCTTCTCCTCGTTCCCTCCACCTCCGACACATATATCCTCTTGGTCAATCTTTCCTCACTCATTCTCTCCATGTGCCCAAACCATTTTAAAACACCCTCTTCTGCTCTCTCAACCACGCTCTTTTTATTTCCACACATCTCTCTTACCCTTACGTTACTTACTCGATCAAACCACCTCACACCACACATTATCCTCAAACATCTCATTTCCAGCACATCCATCCTCCTGCGCACAACTCTATCCATAGCCCACGCCTCGCAACCATACAACATTGTTGGAACTACTATTCCTTCAAACATACCCATTTTTGCTTTCCGGGATAATGTTCTCGACTTCCACACATTTTTCAAGGCTCCCAAAATTTTCGCCCCCTCCCCCACCCTATGATCCACTTCCGCTTCCATGGTTCCATCCGCTGACAGATCCACTCCCAGATATCTAAAACACTTCACTTCCTCCAGTTTTTCACCATACAAACTCACCTCCAAATTGACTTGACCCTCAACCCTACTGTACCTAATAACCTTGCTCTTATTCACATTTACTCTTAACTTTCTTCTTCCACACACTTTACCAAACTCAGTCACCAGCTTCTGCAGTTTCTCACATGAATCCGCCACCAGCGCTGTATCATCAGCGAACAACAACTGACTCACTTCCCAAGCTCTCTCATCCCCAACAGACTTCATACTTGCCCCTCTTTCCAAGACTCTTGCATTTACCTCCCTAACAACCCCATCCATAAACAAATTAAACAACCATGGAGACATCACACACCCCTGCCGCAAACCTACATTCACTGAGAACCAATCACTTTCCTCTCTTCCTACACGTACACATGCCTTACATCCTCGATAAAAACTTTTCACTGCTTCTAACAACTTGCCTCCCACACCATATATTCTTAATACCTTCCACAGAGCATCTCTATCAACTCTATCATATGCCTTCTCCAGGTCCATAAATGCTACATACAAATCCATTTGCTTTTCTAAGTATTTCTCACATACATTCTTCAAAGCAAACACCTGATCCACACATCCTCTACCACTTCTGAAACCACACTGCTCTTCCCCAATCTGATGCTCTGTACATGCCTTCACCCTCTCAATCAATACCCTCCCATATAATTTACCAGGAATACTCAACAAACTTATACCTCTGTAATTTGAGCACTCACTCTTATCCCCTTTGCCTTTGTACAATGGCACTATGCACGCATTCCGCCAATCCTCAGGCACCTCACCATGATTCATACATACATTAAATAACCTTACCAACCAGTCAACAATACAGTCACCCCCTTTTTTAATAAATTCCACAGCAATACCATCCAAACCTGCTGCCTTGCCGGCTTTCATCTTCCGCAAAGCTTTTACTACCTCTTCTCTGTTTACCAAATCATTTTCCCTAACCCTCTCACTTTGCACACCACCTCGACCCAAACACCCTATATCTGCCACTCTGTCATCAGACACATTCAACAAACCTTCAAAATACTCATTCCATCTCCTTCTCACATCACCACTACTTGTTATCACCTCCCCATTTACGCCCTTCACTGAAGTTCCCATTTGCTCCCTTGTCTTACGCACCCTATTTACCTCCTTCCAGAACATCTTTTTATTCTCCCTAAAATTTAATGATAGTCTCTCACCCCAACTCTCATTTGCCCTTTTTTTCACCTCTTGCACCTTTCTCTTGACCTCCTGTCTCTTTCTTTTATACTTCTCCCACTCAATTGCATTTTTTCCCTGCAAAAATCGTCCAAATGCCTCTCTCTTCTCTTTCACTAATACTCTTACTTCTTCATCCCACCACTCACTACCCTTTCTAAACAGCCCACCTCCCACTCTTCTCATGCCACAAGCATCTTTTGCGCAATCCATCACTGATTCCCTAAATACATCCCATTCCTCCCCCACTCCCCTTACTTCCATTGTTCTCACCTTTTTCCATTCTGTACACAGTCTCTCCTGATACTTCTTCACACAGGTCTCCTTCCCAAGCTCACTTACTCTCACCACCTTCTTCACCCCAACATTCACTCTTCTTTTCTGAAAACCCATACTAATCTTCACCTTAGCCTCCACAAGATAATGATCAGACATCCCTCCAGTTGCACCTCTCAGCACATTGACATCCAAAAGTCTCTCTTTCGCACGCCTGTCAATTAACACGTAATCCAATAATGCTCTCTGGCCATCTCTCCTACTTACATAAGTATACTTATGTATATCTCGCTTTTTAAACCAGGTATTCCCAATCATCAGTCCTTTTTCAGCACATAAATCTACAAGCTCTTCACCATTTCCATTTACAACACTGAACACCCCATGCATACCAATTATTCCCTCAACTGCCACATTACTCACCTTTGCATTCAAATCACCCATCACTATAACCCGGTCTCGTGCATCAAAACCGCTAACACACTCATTTAGCTGCTCCCAAAACATTTGCCTCTCATGATCTTTCTTCTCATGCCCAGGTGCATATGCACCAATAATCACCCACCTCTCTCCATCAACTTTCAATTTTACCCATATTAATCGAGAATTTACTTTCTTACATTCTATCACATACTCCCACAACTCCTGTTTCAGGGGTACTGCTACTCCTTCCCTTGCTCTTGTCCTCTCACTAACCCCTGACTTTACTCCAAGACATTCCCAAACCACTCTTCCCTTTACCCTTGAGCTTCGTTTCACTCAGAGCCAAAACATCCAGGTTCCTTTCCTCAAACATACTACCTTCTCTCCTTTTTTCACATCTTGGTTACATCCACACACATTTAGACGCCCCAGTCTGAGCCTTCGAGGAGGATGAGCATCCCGCGTGACTCCTTCTTCTGTTTCCCATTTTAGAAAGTTAAATATATTATATATATATATATATATTATATAAAATATATATATATATATATATATTTGAATGCAAAGGTGAGTAATGTGACAGTTGAGGGAATAATTGGTATGCATGGTGTGTTCAGTGTTGTAATGGAATGGTGAAGAGCTTGTAGATTTATGTGCTGAAAAAGGACTGATGATTGGGAATACCTGGTTTAAAAAGCGAGATATACATAAGTATACTTATGTAAGTAGGAGAGATGGCCAGAGAGCGTTATTGGATTACGTGTTTAATTGACAGGCGTGCGAAAAGAGAGACTTTTGGATGTTAATGTGCTGAGAGGTGCAACTGGAGGATGTCTGATCATTATCTTGTGGAGGATAAGGTGAAGATTTGTATGGGTTTTCAGAAAAGAAGAGTGAATGTTGGGGTGAAGAGGGTGGTGAGAGTAAGTGAGCTTGAGAAGGAGACCTGTGTGAGGAGTAGTACCAGGAGAGACTGAGTACAGAATGGAAAAAGGTGAGAACAATGGAAGCAAGGGGAGTGGGGGAGGAATGGGATGTATTTAGGGAATCAGTGATGGATTGCGCAAAAAGATGCTTGTGGCATGAGAAGAGTGGGAGGTGGGTTGCTTAGAAAGGGTAGTGAGTGGTGGGATGAAGAAGTAAGAGTATTAGTGAAAGAGAAGAGAGAGGCATTTTGGACGATTTTTGCAGGGAAAAAAATGCAATTGAGTGGAGATGTATAAAAGAAAGAGACAGGAGGTCAAGAGAAAGGTGCAAGAGGTGAAAAAAAGGGCAAATGAGAGTTGGGGTGAGAGAGTATCATTAAATTTTAGGGAGAATAAAAAGATGTTCTGGAAGGAGGTAAATAAAGTGCGTAAGACAAGGGAGCAAATGGAAACTTCAGTGAAGGGCGCAAATTGGGAGGTGATAACAAGTAGTGGTGATGTGAGGAGATGGAGTGAGTATTTTGAAGGTTTGTTGAATGTGTTTGATGATAGAGTGGCAGATAAGGGTGTTTTGGTCGAGGTGGTGTGCAAAGTGAGAGGGTTAGGGAAAATGATTTGGTAAACAGAGAAGAGGTAGTAAAAGCTTTGCAGAAGATGAAAGCCGGCAAGGCAGCAGGTTTGGATGGTATTACAGTGGAATTTATTAAAAAAGGGGGTGACTGTATTGTTGACTGGTTGGTAAGGTTATCTTATGTATGTATGACTCATGGTGAGGTGCCTGAGGATTGGCGGAATGCGTGCATAGTGCCATTGTACAAAGGCAAAGGGGATAAGAGTGAGTGCTCAAATTACAGAGGTATAGTTTGTTGAGTATTCCTGGTAATTATATGGGAGGGTATTGATTGAGAGGGTGAAGGCATGTACAGAGCATCAGATTGGGGAAGAGCAGTGTGGTTTCAGAAGTGGTTAGAGGATGTGTGGATCAGGTGTTTGCTTTGAAGAATGTATGTGAGAAATACTTAGAAAAGCAAATGGATTGTATGTAGCATTTATGGATCTGGAGAAGGCATATGATAGAGTTGATAGAGATGCTCTGTGGAAGGTATTAAGAATATATGGTGTGGGAGGAAAGTTGTTAGAAGCAGTGAAAAGTTTTTATCGAGGATGTAAGGCATGTGTACGTGTAGGAAGAGAGGAAAGTGATTTGTTCTCAGTGAATGTAGGTTTGCGGCAGGGTTGTGTGATGTCTCCATGGTTGTTTAATTTGTTTATGGATGGGGTTGTTAGGGAGGTAAATGCAAGAGTTTTGGAAAGAGGGGCAAGTATGAAGTCTGTTGGGGATGAGAGAGCTTGTGAAGTGAGTCAGTTGTTGTTCGCTGATGATACAGCGCTGGTGGCTGATTCATGTGAGAAACTGCAGAAGCTGGTGACTGAGTTTGGTAAAGTGTGTGGAAGAAGAAAGTTAAGAGTAAATGTGAATAAGAGCAAGGTTATTAGGTACAGTAGGGTTGAGTGTCAAGTCAATTGGGAGGTGAGTTTGAATGGAGAAAAACTGGAGGAAGTGAAGTGTTTTAGATATCTGGGAGTGGATCTGGCAGCGGATGGAACCATGGAAGCGGAAGTGGATCATAGGGTGGGGGAGGGGGCGAAAATCTTTGGGGCCTTGAAGAATGTGTGGAAGTCGAGAACATTATCTCGGAAAGCAAAATGGGTATGTTTGAAGGAATAGTGGTTCCAACAATGTTGTATGGTTGCGAGGCGTGGGCTATGGATAGAGTTGTGCGCAGGAGGATGGATGTGCTGGAAATGAGATGTTTGAGGACAATGTGTGGTGTGAGGTGGTTTGATCGAGTGAGTAACGTAAGGGTAAGAGAGATGTGTGGAAATAAAAAGAGCGTGGTTGAGAGAGCAGAAGAGGGTGTTTTGAAGTGGTTTGGGCACATGGAGAGAATGAGTGAGGAAAGATTGACCAAGAGGATATATGTGTCGGAGGTGGAGGGAACGAGGAGAAGAGGGAGACCAAATTGGAGGTGGAAAGATGGAGTGAAAAAGATTTTGTGTGATCGGGGCCTGAACATGCAGGAGGGTGAAAGGAGGGCAAGGAATAGAGTGAATTGGAGCGATGTGGTATACGGGGTTGACGTGCTGTCAGTGGATTGAATCAAGGCATGTGAAGCGTCTGGGGTAAACCATGGAAAGCTGTGTAGGTATGTATATTTGCGTGTTTGGATGTATGTATATACATGTGTATGGGGGGGGGGGGTTGGGCCATTTCTTTCGTCTGTTTCCTTGCGCTACCTCGCAAACACGGGAGACAGCGACAAAGTATAATAATAATAAAATAATATATATATATATATATATATATATATATATATATATATTATATAATATATATATATATATATAATATAATATATATATATTTTATATATATATATATTTATATATATATATATATATTATATATATATATTATATATATATATATATTATTTTTTTTTTTTCTTTTTTTCTTGCTTTGTCGCTGTCTCCCGCATTTGCGAGGTAGCGCAAGGAAACAGACGAAAGAAATGGCCCAACCCACCCCCATACACATGTATATACATACGTCCACACACACAAATATACATACCTACACAGCTTTCCATGGTTCACCCAGACGCTTCACATGCCCTGATTCAATCCACTGAAAGCACGTTCAACCCCGGTATACCACATCGATCTAATTCACTCTATTCCTTGCCCTCCTTTCACCCTCCTGCATGTTCAGGCCCTGATCACACAAAATCTTTTTCACTCCATCTTTCCACCTCCAATTTGGTCTCCCACTTCTCATTCCCTCCACCTCCGACACATATATCCTCTTGGTCAATCTTTCCTCACTCATTCTCTCCATGTGCCCAAACCATTTCAAAACACCTCTTCTGCTCTCTCAACCACGCTCTTTTTATTTCCACACATCTCTCTTACCCTTACGTTACTTACTCGATCAAACCACCTCACACCACACATTGTCCTCAAACATCTCATTTCCAGCACATCCATCTCCTCCGCACAACTCTATCCATAGCCCACGCCTCGCAACCATACAACATTGTTGGAACCACTATTCCTTCAAACATACCCATTTTTGCTTTCCGAGAAAATGTTCTCGACTTCCACACATTCTTCAAGGCTCCCAGGATTTTCGCCCCTCCCCCACCCTATGATCTACTTCCGCTTCCATGGTTCCATCCGCTGCCAGATCCACTCCCAGATATCTAAAACACTTTACTTCCTCCAGTTTTTCTCCATTCAAACTTACCTCCCAATTGACTTGACCCTCAACCCTACTGTACCTTATTTTAGGTCCGGCGCTAACGTGGATTGTTGATTTGCCACAAATTATATATATATATATATATATATATATATATATATATATATATATATACATATATATTTTTTTTTTTTTTTTTTTTGCCGCTGTCCCCCGGGTCTGCGAGGTAGCACAAGGAAACAGACGAAAGAAATGGCCCAACCCACCCCCATACACATGTATATACACACGTCCACACACGCAATATACATACCTACACAGCTTTCCATGGTTTACCCCAGACGCCTCACATGCCCGATTCAATCCACTGACAGCACGTCAACCCCGGTATACCACATCGCTCCAATTCACTCTATTCCTTGCCCTCCTTTCACCCTCCTGCATGTTCAGGCCCCGATCACACAAAATCTTTTTCACTCCATCTTTCCACCTCCAATTTGGTCTCCCTCTTCTCCTCGTTCCCTCCACCTCCGACACATATATCCTCTTGGTCAATCTTTCCTCACTCATTCTCTCCATGTGCCCAAACCATTTCAAAACACCCTCTTCTGCTCTCTCAACCACGCTCTTTTTATTTCCACACATCTCTCTTACCCTTACGTTACTTACTCGATCAAACCACCTCACACCACACATTGTCCTCAAACATCTCATTTCCAGCACATCCATCCTCCTCCGCACAACTCTATCCATAGCCCACGCCTCGCAACCATACAACATTGTTGGAACCACTATTCCTTCAAACATACCCATTTTTGCTTTCCGAGATAATGTTCTCGACTTCCACACATTCTTCAAGGCTCCCAGGATTTTCGCCCCCTCCCCCACCCTATGATCTACTTCCGCTTCCATGGTTCCATCCGCTGCCAGATCCACTCCCAGATATCTAAAACACTTTACTTCCTCCAGTTTTTCTCCATTCAAACTTACCTCCCAATTGACTTGACCCTCAACCCTACTGTACCTTATTATAGGTCCGGCGCTAACGTGGATTGTTGATTTGCCACGATATATATATATATATATATATATATATATATATATATATATATATATACATATATATTTTTTTTTTTTTTTTTTTGCCGCTGTCTCCCGCGTCTGCGAGGTAGCGCAAGGAAACAGACGAAAGAAATGGCCCAACCCACCCCCATACACATGTATATACACACGTCCACACACGCAAATATACATACCTACACAGCTTTCCATGGTTTACCCCAGACGCCTCACATGCCCCGATTCAATCCACTGACAGCACGTCAACCCCGGTATACCACATCGCTCCAATTCACTCTATTCCTTGCCCTCCTTTCACCCTCCTGCATGTTCAGGCCCCGATCACACAAAATCTTTTTCACTCCATCTTTCCACCTCCAATTTGGTCTCCCTCTTCTCCTCGTTCCCTCCACCTCCGACACATATATCCTCTTGGTCAATCTTTCCTCACTCATTCTCTCCATGTGCCCAAACCACTTCAAAACACCCTCTTCTGCTCTCTCAACCACGCTCTTTTTATTTCCACACATCTCTCTTACCCTTACGTTACTCACTCGATCAAACCACCTCACACCACACATTGTCCTCAAACATCTCATTTCCAGCACATCCATCCTCCTGCGCACAACTCTATCCATAGCCCACGCCTCGCAACCATACAACATTGTTGGAACCACTATTCCTTCAAACATACCCATTTTTGCTTTCCCAGATAATGTTCTCGACTTCCACACATTCTTCAAGGCTCCCAGAATTTTCGCCCCCTCCCCCACCCTATGATCCACTTCCGCTTCCATGGTTCCATCCGCTGCCAGATCCACTCCCAGATATCTAAAACACTTCACTTCCTCCAGTTTTTCTCCATTCAAACTCACCTCCCAATTGACGACCCTCAACCCTACTGTACCTAATAACCTTGCTCTTATTCACATTTACTCTTAACTTTCTTCTTTCACACACTTTACCAAACTCAGTCACCAGCTTCTGCAGTTTCTCACATGAATCAGCCACCAGCGCTGTATCATCAGCGAACAACAACTGACTCACTTCCCAAGCTCTCTCATCCCCAACAGACTTCATACTTGCCCCTCTTTCCAAAACTCTTGCATTCACCTCCCTAACAACCCCATCCATAAACAAATTAAACAACCATGGAGACATCACACACCCCTGCCGCAAACCTACATTCACTGAGAACCAATCACTTTCCTCTCTTCCTACACATACACATTCCTTACATCCTCGATAAAAACTTTTCACTGCTTCCAACAACTTGCCTCCCACACCATATATTCTTAATATATATATATATATATATATATATATATATATATATATATATATATATATATATATTTTTTTTTTTTTTTTTTTTTTTTTTTTTATACTTTGTCGCTGTCTCCCGCGTTTGCGAGGTAGCGCAAGGAAACAGACGAAAGAAATGGCCCAACCCCCCCATACACATGTACATACACACGTCCACACACACAAATATACATACCTACACAGCTTTCCATGGTTTACCCCGGACGCTTCACATGCCTTGATTCAATCCACTGACAGCACGTCAATCCCTGTATACCACATCGCTCCAATTCACTCTATTCCTTGCCCTCCTTTCACCCTCCTGCATGTTCAGGCCCCGATCACACAAAATCTTTTTCACTCCATCTTTCCACCTCCAATTTGGTCTCCCTCTTCTCCTCGTTCCCTCCACCTCCGACACATATATCCTCTTGGTCAATCTTTCCTCACTCATTCTCTCCATGTGCCCAAACCATTTTAAAACACCCTCTTCTGCTCTCTCAACCACGCTCTTTTTATTTCCACACATCTCTCTTACCCTTACGTTACTTACTCGATCAAACCACCTCACACCACACATTATCCTCAAACATCTCATTTCCAGCACATCCATCCTCCTGCGCACAACTCTATCCATAGCCCACGCCTCGCAACCATACAACATTGTTGGAACTACTATTCCTTCAAACATACCCATTTTTGCTTTCCGGGATAATGTTCTCGACTTCCACACATTTTTCAAGGCTCCCAAAATTTTCGCCCCCTCCCCCACCCTATGATCCACTTCCGCTTCCATGGTTCCATCCGCTGACAGATCCACTCCCAGATATCTAAAACACTTCACTTCCTCCAGTTTTTCACCATACAAACTCACCTCCAAATTGACTTGACCCTCAACCCTACTGTACCTAATAACCTTGCTCTTATTCACATTTACTCTTAACTTTCTTCTTCCACACACTTTACCAAACTCAGTCACCAGCTTCTGCAGTTTCTCACATGAATCCGCCACCAGCGCTGTATCATCAGCGAACAACAACTGACTCACTTCCCAAGCTCTCTCATCCCCAACAGACTTCATACTTGCCCCTCTTTCCAAGACTCTTGCATTTACCTCCCTAACAACCCCATCCATAAACAAATTAAACAACCATGGAGACATCACACACCCCTGCCGCAAACCTACATTCACTGAGAACCAATCACTTTCCTCTCTTCCTACACGTACACATGCCTTACATCCTCGATAAAAACTTTTCACTGCTTCTAACAACTTGCCTCCCACACCATATATTCTTAATACCTTCCACAGAGCATCTCTATCAACTCTATCATATGCCTTCTCCAGGTCCATAAATGCTACATACAAATCCATTTGCTTTTCTAAGTATTTCTCACATACATTCTTCAAAGCAAACACCTGATCCACACATCCTCTACCACTTCTGAAACCACACTGCTCTTCCCCAATCTGATGCTCTGTACATGCCTTCACCCTCTCAATCAATACCCTCCCATATAATTTACCAGGAATACTCAACAAACTTATACCTCTGTAATTTGAGCACTCACTCTTATCCCCTTTGCCTTTGTACAATGGCACTATGCACGCATTCCGCCAATCCTCAGGCACCTCACCATGATTCATACATACATTAAATAACCTTACCAACCAGTCAACAATACAGTCACCCCCTTTTTTAATAAATTCCACAGCAATACCATCCAAACCTGCTGCCTTGCCGGCTTTCATCTTCCGCAAAGCTTTTACTACCTCTTCTCTGTTTACCAAATCATTTTCCCTAACCCTCTCACTTTGCACACCACCTCGACCCAAACACCCTATATCTGCCACTCTGTCATCAGACACATTCAACAAACCTTCAAAATACTCATTCCATCTCCTTCTCACATCACCACTACTTGTTATCACCTCCCCATTTACGCCCTTCACTGAAGTTCCCATTTGCTCCCTTGTCTTACGCACCCTATTTACCTCCTTCCAGAACATCTTTTTATTCTCCCTAAAATTTAATGATAGTCTCTCACCCCAACTCTCATTTGCCCTTTTTTTCACCTCTTGCACCTTTCTCTTGACCTCCTGTCTCTTTCTTTTATACTTCTCCCACTCAATTGCATTTTTTCCCTGCAAAAATCGTCCAAATGCCTCTCTCTTCTCTTTCACTAATACTCTTACTTCTTCATCCCACCACTCACTACCCTTTCTAAACAGCCCACCTCCCACTCTTCTCATGCCACAAGCATCTTTTGCGCAATCCATCACTGATTCCCTAAATACATCCCATTCCTCCCCCACTCCCCTTACTTCCATTGTTCTCACCTTTTTCCATTCTGTACACAGTCTCTCCTGATACTTCTTCACACAGGTCTCCTTCCCAAGCTCACTTACTCTCACCACCTTCTTCACCCCAACATTCACTCTTCTTTTCTGAAAACCCATACTAATCTTCACCTTAGCCTCCACAAGATAATGATCAGACATCCCTCCAGTTGCACCTCTCAGCACATTGACATCCAAAAGTCTCTCTTTCGCACGCCTGTCAATTAACACGTAATCCAATAATGCTCTCTGGCCATCTCTCCTACTTACATAAGTATACTTATGTATATCTCGCTTTTTAAACCAGGTATTCCCAATCATCAGTCCTTTTTCAGCACATAAATCTACAAGCTCTTCACCATTTCCATTTACAACACTGAACACCCCATGCATACCAATTATTCCCTCAACTGCCACATTACTCACCTTTGCATTCAAATCACCCATCACTATAACCCGGTCTCGTGCATCAAAACCGCTAACACACTCATTTAGCTGCTCCCAAAACATTTGCCTCTCATGATCTTTCTTCTCATGCCCAGGTGCATATGCACCAATAATCACCCACCTCTCTCCATCAACTTTCAATTTTACCCATATTAATCGAGAATTTACTTTCTTACATTCTATCACATACTCCCACAACTCCTGTTTCAGGAGTATTGCTACTCCTTCCCTTGCTCTTGTCCTCTCACTAACCCCTGACTTCACTCCCCAGACATTTCCAAACCACTCTTCCCCTTTACCCTTGAGCTTCGTTTCACTCAGAGTCAAAACATCCAGGTTCCTTTCCTCAAACATACTACCTATCTCTCCTTTTTTCACATCTTGGTTACATCCACACACATTTAGGCACCCCACTCTGAGCCTTCGAGGAGGATGAGCACTCCCCGCGTGACTCCTTCTTCTGTTTCCCATTTTAGAAAGTTAATACAAGGAGGGGAGGATTTCCGGCCCCCCGCCCCCGTCCCCCCCAGCCGCCCTCCACGACATATATATATATATATATATATATATATATATATATATATATATATATATATTTTTTTCTTTTTTTTTTTCATACTATTCGCCATTTCCCGCGATAGCAAGGTAGCGTTAAGAACAGAGGACTGGGCCTTTGAGGGAACATCCTCACCTGGCCCCCTTCTCTGTTCCTTCTTTTGGAAAAAATATATACTCATTGCCTAACTGATTCATTCTTCCAAAAAACAAAAAAAGTCAAAACATCACATATGATCTAGTATTCTAGCGAAAAAATCTATCCTACATCCTATTCTGAAATAAGAGAATAATGTTATAAATCTTACATTAAATCATAAAATGATATCATCACTCTACCTCTTCTGTAAGGCTCAATGAGTACATCAGTTCTGACACACATTTTTTTCAAAATGCTTCTTCCCTCTGGCTTCTTCATGTCCAGAATTACAGAACGCTTTCCACGACCCAAACGGTCGGCATCTAGTCCGTGTGGCTAAAAAGTTACAAAAATGAAAATCAGCACAGTGCAAAGCAACTTACTACATAAAAGCCAATAGCTTCCAGGCAACTTATCATTATGATTCAAGAAACCAATCTGCATACAGCATCTATCCAGGTTATACAAGGGTCTTTTGAATGCTATAGGGAGCATTATGCCTATACAGTGGGATGCAGCTACAACACTGCATCCATACATGCAAACATATTTTTCAAACCTGCTAAGCAGTAGACAAAGAAAACTTAATTCAGGATAAATGAGGAACTTATATATGGATAACTCAACTTAAATGCTGGAAAATCTTTACTATACATATACTTATATTCATCATCATCAAATTCATAATCTTATTTACATATATTCACGCTATATTTCGGATTTATCTGTCAACTCTTCTTTACTTCTCCTCTTGCATGACTTTTTTATCAAAGGTACTTTCACTCTCCAAAAATCTAATTCCATTACAAATACTGATTTCATTTATATCATCACCCTCCACCAGTTCCATAAACTTTAAGTCCATTTTTGATGAATTTAAATTTCTAATCCCACTCCATCATTACCCACTTATATCTTAGCATCACCTAGCATCATCTGTCATAGAATATTGTCTCTATCTTCCAAGATTTTTGTAGTTTCTTACCAATAAACTATCATCTTTGCATTAGCACTCTCACTTCAAGACAGGTATCCTCTCTGTACCTATCTATTTTTTCCAAAATAGCATGTTTTCCTTCAGTTCTATGTCAATTTTTGGCTTAAAATTTACATACATTTGATTTTTCATAAAATCTCACCGACAAGTTACTCTTTTATCTATTCTTTTTTTATCATAATCAATCGCCATCTCCTGCATTAGTGAGGTAGTGCAAGGGAACAGACAAAAAAAATGGCCCAACTCACCCACATACACATGTATATACATAAACGCCTACACACGCACACATACATTTCAAAGTATACATACATATACATACACACACATAAATATATACACATGTACATATTCATACTTGCTGCCTTCATCTATTCCCATCACCACCCCGCCACACATGAAATAGCAACCCCCTGCACGCACAAATGCAAGGTGGCACTAGAAAAAGACAAAAAAGGCTACATTTGTTCACAATCAGTCTCTAGCTGTCATGTGTAATGCACCGAAACCACAGCTCCCTTTCCACATCCAGGCCCAACAAAATTCACCATGGTTTACCCCAGACACTTCACATGCCCTGGTTCAATCCGCTGACAGCACATCAACTCCAATTCACTCTATTCCTTGTATGTTCAGGCCCCTGATCGCTTAAAATCTTTTTCACGTCATACTTCCACCTATAATTTGGTCTCCCACTTCTCCATGTTCCCTCTACCTCTGACACGTATGTTCTTCATTATCCTCAACTAATTAGCACCTTACATTCACAGAACTCCATGGCAGTTTCTGTTAAGGCATTCTTCAGATGCCTCCGCAGTACTTATTACTGTATCACCTAACATCGCCACTCCAGAGACTGATCAACTTATTATCAAACTTAAAGCAAGCTAAGATTTATATATCTGTAACTCACCTTCCCAACTTTCATCCTACATGTCTTCTTATTCACACTCTGACAGAAAATAAAAAGGCAGTGAGGCTTCCAATGCATAAATGAAAAGAGGAAAAAAGAATTTTGAAATGTATATGTTGATATGTATATCTATGTATATGTGCATGTATGGGTGTTCATGTATATATGTGTATATGAGTGGATGGACCATTCTTCGTCTGTTTCCTGGCACTACCTTACTGGTGAGGGGGAACAGCAATTAAGTATAATGATAATAATAATTTTCTTAGGTCTGGGAGGGGATAAATGTTCAAAAACATTTTTCACCTTAAGCAGGATGTAAATAAAATTTTGAGAAAAAAGAAGAAACAGTATACATACAGTTTTCAGGCTTTCAAAAGTGTACTTTTTTCATATACCTAACTGCTATGTCACCTTTGTAAGGTAACATCATTAATGACTGAACAATAACCTAACTTTTGTCACATGTAATGAAGCAAAATAACAGTCCATCAACCACAGCCAAGCCCTAAAGACCACTCCATTTATTTTCATCCTTTCATCTGCCATGATTCAGCCTTCTGAGAACACATCGCTCCCCCATATGCCACATCTATCCAAATCATTCTAACTACTGCATGACTCTTGCCCTCCTAAATGTTCCGGTCCTAATATCAAAAGTCCTTCTCTTCATCCTTCTATTGCCATCTTAGTCTCCCCCTTTCCCTTACTTTCTCCACTTATGACACATATATCCTTTTCATCAATCTTCTCCACTTGTCAGAACCATTTCAGCAGACCTTGGTCACACTGCAACCTTACTTGACAGAGTCAACAGCGGTCAGAATTATAAACTCTCCCAGGCTAACTTCAAAACTTGACCCATCTGCCCTACACCACAATGTTAGTTGACCTTCCCTCTTCTATGGATATTATTTTGATTTTTACTTCCCAGAGCTGGCTGTTCGAGTGACCCACCACTAGCTAGACCACACAATACTTAGCAAGTTGCTGCAACACATGATTAGTGTGTGGCCACTGGAAACACAAGGGTGGGCTGTTTACATAACTGTTTCTTTCCTCACACGTCGAAGCTTTGAAAATCTCAACCTTCTCATGTTTTTCCTAATAACTTTGACCAGGCACATTTCAAAGTACAGGTTTTTCACTGCCTCCAAAATTTGTGAATTCGTTCCTTTTTCCCTTTTTTTTCCCCCCTTCATTAACCTCCCTCTATTTCAATTTAGGTCCAGCCTTGATGTGGGCTAAGCAGCAATCTTGGGCAACAATTCTGAGGCTCTTGTACTTTCAGCTCAAAGCCAAGCTTAAAAGAAAAAACAAAATTAGATAACTTGGCCAAGCAAATACCTGCAGCAAATGTTTCAAGTACTGTTATTGCCTCCTCATCATTAAAACATTCAGAAAAATAATATTACAAAAACCAATGCATAAAATGTGGCATATGCTTCATGTATAGCAATGGACATGAACACATATACTAAATTCCTTAACACTAACATTATCAGTACAAGCATTACGGAAGTATGTTAAAAGCAACAATCTCAGTTGACTTAGTGAAACAGTTGGCTCGAGTCACCCACAGGAGAAGCTGGTGATCTGTCCACTCTCTGACCACAGTAACAGTACAGTGTTAATGAGGTCCCCTTGATGTTCTCAAATTCCACACCCCGAGACTACTATTTTTCCTTCTTTCTTTTATCAAATGTAATATGAATCAAATGAGCTAACCTGGCCACTCAGTTATCTATAGCAACTGTTTTAGCTTTTGACGTCAATTTCTCAGCATTAGGATGCCCAGAAAAGTAATCACTAAATATTTACAAGGAAATCTGTTTGTCACCTACTTCATGATACATAAATGTAAGAATTAGACAACAGATCCTCTGCACAAAGGATTCTGGAAAACTTGTCATAACGAATATCCTAACAATAATGTTACAGTACTTCTATTTGTAACTTGGAATTACATGCTAAGAATCTGTCATCTCTGTTCATTGTAGGTACCTGTCCAGCTGACTAAGGTCACCTAGAGAGGATGTTTGAGGCTTGTCCATTTTTTATTGTCTGGGTCTTTTCTATGGGAAGATTAATACTGCAACATTGCCATTTGTTTCTTAACTCATTCTCATTTTCTATCAAATATCATTATTTTCCTATTCCTCCATCTTGATTCTAATTGTCACTCATTTAAGCTTCCTTACTACTTAAGTTCAAACCGTGTACTATATATAATTTCTGTAGTAATGCTCTTTCTTCTGAATAAAACTCTTTTGTTTTAGTAAAAACAAACAAAACTTACTTCATTCATTTATATTTATTTATCTATTTTGCTTTGTCACTGTCTCCCACGTTTGCGAGGTGGTGCAAGGAAACAGACGAAAGAAATGGCCCAACCCACCCCCATACACATGTATATACATACACGTCCACACACGCAAATATACATACCCATACATCTCAATGTGCACATATGTATACACACACAGACACATACATAATATACACATGCACACAATTCACACTGTCTGCCTTCATTCATTCCCATCGCCACCTCGCCACACATGGAATAACATTCCCCTCCCCCCTCATGTGTGTGATAAGAGTTAGGAAAAGACAACAAACGCCCCATTCGTTCACACTCAGTCTCTAGCTGTCATGCAATAATGCCCGAAACCACAGCTCCCTTTCCACATCCAGGACCCACAGAACTTTCCATGATGCAAGAGGTGAAAAAGAGGGCAAATGAGAGTTGGGGTGAGAGAGTATCATTAAATTTTAGGGAGAATAAAAAGATGTTCTGGAAGGAGGTAAATAAAGTGCGTAAGACAAGGGAGCAAATGGGAACTTCAGTGAAGGGGGCTAATGGGGAGGTGCTAACAAGTAGTGGTGATGTGAGAAGGAGATGGAATGAGTATTTTGAAGGTTTGTTGAATGTGTTTGATGATAGAGTGGTAGATATAGGGTGTTTTGGTCGAGGTGGTGTGCAAAGTGAGAGGGTTAGGGAAAATGATTTGGTAAACAGAGAAGAGGTAGTAAAAGCTTTGCGGAAGATGAAAGCCGGCAAGGCAGCAGGTTTGGATGGTATTGCAGTGGAATTTATTCAAAAAGGGGGGTGACTGATTGTTGACTGGTTGGTAAGGTTATTTAATGTATGTATGATTCATGGTGAGGTGCCTGAGGATTGGCGGAATGTGTGCATAGTGCCATTGTACAAAGGCAAAGGGGATAAGAGTGAGTGCTCAAATTATAGAGGTATAAGTTTGTTGAGTATTCCTGGTAAATTATATGGGAGGGTATTGATTGAGAGGGTGAAGGCATGTACAGAGCATCAGATTGGGGAAGAGCAGCGTGGTTTCAGAAGTGGTAGAGGATGTGTGGATCAGGTGTTTGCTTTGAAGAATGTATGTGAGAAATACTTAGAAAAGCAAATGGATTTGTATGTAGCATTTATGGATCTGGAGAAGGCATATGATAGAGTTGATAGAGATGCTCTGTGGAAGGTATTAAGAATATATGGTGTGGGAGGTAAGTTGTTAGAAGCAGTGAAAAGTTTTTATCGAGGATGTAAGGCATGTGTACGTGTAGGAAGAGAGGAAAGTGACTGGTTCCCAGTGAATGTAGGTTTGCGACAGGGGTGTGTGATGTCTCCATGGTTGTTTAATTTGTTTATGGATGGGGTTGTTAGGGAGGTGAATGCAAGAGTTTTGGAAAGAGGGGCAAGTATGAAGTCTGTTGTGGATGAGAGAGCTTGGGAAGTGAGTCAGTTGTTGTTCGCTGATGATACAGCACTGGTGGCTGATTCATGTGAGAAACTACAGAAGCTGGTGACTGAGTTTGGTAAAGTGTGTGAAAGAAGAAAGTTAAGAGTAAATGTGAATAAGAGCAAGGTTATTAGGTACAGTAGGGTTGAGGGTCAAGTCAATTGGGAGGTAAGTTACTTCATTCATGTGATAGCTAAATCATTTCAAATTCTTTAACCAAAATATTAAGTAATACTTTTTGGCCCTTAAAACTTAAAGAAGCAGAGCAGGTAAGCAGACAAATATGTAGCAAAGATGCTGCATGTGCTATTCTGCTGTGACAGCATGAAAAGGCATAGGTAATATAAAGGAAATAGATAACATAAGAATTTTTGCATAATGCCACATAGAGTCTAATTTTGTCCCCAAGTAAGGAAAGCAAGGAAAGGTAAAGACTATGCACTCTCATTTATCATTAATGCCTTGTTCCATGTTTCTACAATACTGTGAATCACAAGTGTCATTCAGCAGTAACAGAAAGTATGGAAGAGACAAAACTGTCTCAAGACGGTACAACTCTACTTTTATGAAAAGTAAGAAATAGATATATCCATCATGCTATTCTCTTTTAAAAGTAGCCTGTCAATCGTCTTAGCTGACTGACAATATCCAGCCCTGTTGTGTACAAATACACTAAGTATGATTCTAAGGTAAAATTCCTGAAATCTACATATGGTATTCCTGATTACTATGCATTAGTTACCTTATCAACTCTAATGACAGTGGCTCCAAAATCAGCCATGACCATCCCACAATAGGGTGCAGGGGCTAAACCTGCCATCTCCAACACTCGAATCCCGCGTAGAGCCATTCTGAAACAATATCAATGCAATAGTACAATGGAAAGCAAGTAGAGAACATAGAAGGATGGCCATGCTTGTGTTCTTGTGTTAGAATCAGAACAAATGACTGTGAAAGATAAATTAATCAATAAGCAAGAATACCTTAATTTATCAGTCACCCACAAAATGGTTGAGATTAGTGCAGCACACATAAATCAATATCACAATTGATGATAATCTTTGATTTTTATATGAGGCATTCACAGAGCTAGTGATGAGTTTCCCATATGCCTATGGATCAATTTTCTATAATAGAGAATTAGAATTGTCTTGCCTTCTTCTATCAGAGTGTAATGCATGTAAATAGCTGGCACATCATAATTGTGCTGGAATTAAACTGTTTTCGAACAGGTAATTGACCATACACTTGACCTAGAAAATGTAGAGGTTCGGAGTGTGACAGTGCCAAACCTATCAGAAGCAGGAACCATAGAGTGTTGTATAGCAAGCTTATGACTCTCTTAGACAATGAGCATCAAGTTAAGCTTCCAAGGCCATTCTTACATCCAGAGCTTGTGTTTCCTCACAATTGCTGGTGCATGATTTAGCTATTCCTGATTATATTTTGTAGTAATAGAGTGCAAATCGATGATCAGCTGTCAATATATGTACAATTAATTAAGTGCAATCAATAATGATACGCTATGGAGTGATAACTTGTCTATCTGGTTATTACTGTATGTCACCTTAGGATGATATTCACATACTCTTAATAATGATATGATATGCAGTGATAACGTGCCTATTTGTTTATCATCACATTACTATCATTATTATCATTATCCTTATTATTATTATTATTATTATTATTATTATTATCATTATTATTATTATTATTTTTTTTTTTGCTTTGTCGCTGTCTCCCGCGTTTGCGAGGTAGCGCAAGGAAACAGACGAAAGAAATGGCCCAACCCACCCCCATACACATGTATATACATACGTCCACACACGCAAATATACATACCTACACAGCTTTCCATGGTTTACCCCAGACGCTTCACATGCCCTGATTCAATCCACTGACAGCACATCATCCCCGGTATACCACATCGATCCAATTCACTCTATTCCTTGCTCTCCTTTCACCCTCCTGCATGTTCAGGCCCCGATCACACAAAATCTTTTTCACTCCATCTTCCCACCTCAATTTGGTCTCCCACTTCTCCTCGTTCCCTCCACCTCCGACACATATATCCTCTTGGTCAATCTTTCCTCACTCATTCTCTCCATGTGCCCAAACCATTTCAAAACACCCTCTTCTGCTCTCTCAACCACGCTCTTTTTATTTCCACACATCTCTCTTACCCTTACGTTACTTACTCGATCAAACCATTTCACACCACACATTGTCCTCAAACATCTCATTTCCAGCACATCCACCCTCCTGTGCACAACTCTATCCATAGCCCACGCCTCGCAACCATACAACATTGTTGGAACCACTATTCCTTCAAACATACCCATTTTTCCTTTCCGAGATAATGTTCTCGACTTCCACACATTCTTCAAGGCTCCCAGGATTTTCGCCCCCTCCCCGACCCTATGATCCACTTCTGCTTCCATGGATCCATCCGCTGCCAGATCCACTCCCAGACATCTAAAACACTTCACTTCCTCCAGTTTTTCTCCATTCAAACTTACCTCCCAATTGACTTGACCCTCAACCCTACTGTACCTAATAACCTTGCTCTTATTCACATTTACTCTTAACTTTCTTCTTCCACACACTTTACCAAACTCAGTCACCAGCTTCTGCAGTTTCTCACATGAATCAGCCACCAGTGCTGTATCATCAGCGAACGACAACTGACTCACTTCCCAAGCTCTCTCATCCACAACAGACTTCATACTTGCCCCTCTTTCCAAAACTCTTGCATTCACCTCCCTAACAATCCCATCCATAAACAAATTAAACAACCATGGAGACATCACACACCCCTGCCGCAAACCTACATTCACTGAGAACCAATCACTTTCCTCTCTTCCTACACGTACACATGCCTTACATCCTCGATAAAAACTTTTCACTGCTTCTAACAACTTACCTCCCACACCATATATTCTTAATACCTTCCACAGAGCATCTCTATCAACTCTATCATATGCCTTCTCCAGATCCATAAATGCTACATACAAATCCATTTGCTTTTCTAAGTATTTCTCACATACATTCTTCAAAGCAAACACCTGATCCACACATCCTCTACCAGTTCTGAAACCACACTGCTCTTCCCCAATCTGATGCTCTGTACATGCCTTCACCCTCTCAATCAATACCCTCCCATATAATTTACCAGGAATACTCAACAAATTATACCTCTGAAATTTGAGCACTAACTCTTATCCCCTTTGCCTTTGTACAATGGCACTATGCATGCATTCCGCCAATCCTCAGGCACCTCACCATGAGTCATACATAACCTTACCAACCAGTCAATAATACAGTCACCCCCTTTTTTAATAAATTCCACTGCAATACCATCCAAACCTGCTGCCTTGCCGGCTTTCATCTTCCGCAAAGCTTTTACTACCTCTTATTATTATTATTATTATTATTATTATTATTATTATTGTTAGTATTATTATTATTATTATTATTATGTGTGGAAGTCGAGAACATTATCTCGGAAAGCAAAAATGGGTATGTTTGAAGGAATAGTGGTTCCAACAATGTTGTATGGTTGCGAGGCGTGGGCTATGGATAGAGTTGTGCGCAGGAGGATGGATGTGCTGGAAATGAGATGTCTGAGGACAATGTGTGGTGTGAGGTGGTTTGATCGAGTAAGTAACGTAAGGGTAAGAGAGATGTGTGGAAATAAAAAGAGCGTGGTTGAGAGAGCAGAAGAGGGTGTTTTGAAATGGTTTGGGCACATGGAGAGAATGAGTGAGGAAAGATTGACCAAGAGGATATATGTGTCGGAGGTGGAGGTAACGAGGAGAAGTGGGAGACCAAATTGGAGGTGGAATGATGGAGTGAAAAAGATTTTGTATGATCGGGGCCTGAACATGCAGGAGGGTGAAAGGAGGGCAAGGAATAGAGTGAAATGGATCGATGTGGTATACCGTAGTTGACGTGCTGTCAGTGGATTTAATCAGGGCATGTGAAGCGTCTGGGGTAAACCATGGAAAGCTGTGTAGGTATGTATATTTGCGTGTGTGGACGTATGTATATACATGTGTATGGGGGTGGGTTGGGCCATTTCTTTTGTCTGTTTCCTTGCGCTACCTCGCAAATGCGGGAGACAGCGACAAGGCAAAAAAAAAAAAAAAATTATCATTATTATTATTATCATCATTATTATCATTATCACTATTACTATCATTATTACTGTTACTACTGCTATTATCATGATCATCATTACTATCCCTGAGAATGGGGAAGAATGAATTCTACACACATATTCCCCCCCCCCTCTTATTGCATTTCAAATTTGAAAAGAAGGAACAGAAAGAGCCAAGTGAAGAGTACTCATCCCCCTCAATAGCTTAGGCTGGGAAGTCTGAATGTGTGTGGATGTGACTAAGGTGGGAATAAAGGAGAGACAGGTAACATGTCTGAAGAAAGGAGTGTGGATGTTCTTGCTCTAGGTGAAACAAAACTAAAGGGATAGGGGATGTCTCAGAGGTAAAGCCAGGAATTGGTGTGAGAGAAAAAGCTGAAGCAGGGGTTGTGGAAAAGGATGCGAGAGTGTAAGGAAGTGAGCTCCAGATTGATGTGGGTAAAAATGGAAGTAAGTTATGAAGGATGGGTGATTATTAGTGTTCATGCACCTGGCTATGAGAAGAAAGACAAAGAGAGGCAAGTGTTTTGGGAACACCTGAGTGAGCATGTCTGCAGTTTTGATGCAAGAGATTGGGTATTAGTGATGAGTGATTTACATGCAAAAGTGAGAAATATGGCAAGTGAGGGTGTCATGGGGTTTTCAGTAAAGTAAATAGAAATGGTGAACACTTCATGAAGTTGTGCACTAAAAAAGGATTATTGATTGGATATACGTGTTTTATAAAGAGGGGCATACGCAAGGATACGAGTGTACACAAGGATACGAGTGTGAGTAGGAAAGATGATAAGCATACATTATTGAATTACACAGTGATTGACAGGCATGAAAAAGAGAGACTCTTGGATGTGAATGTTCTGTGCATGGGTAGCTGGTGGGATTTCTGATAATAAGCTGGTGGAGGCAAGGATGAAGATTTGTAGTGGATTTTGGAAAAGAGGAAATGGTATGAGTGAGAAGAGAGTGGTGAAAGTGAGCTGGAAAAGAGATATACTTCAAAGAAATACCAAGAAAGATTGAGTACAGAATGGCAAAAGGTAAAAGTAAATGAAACTGGGGATTTGGTGAGGGCTGAGACGTATTTAGGGAAGCTGTGCTGGTATGTGAGAGAAAAGTGTATGGCGTGCAGAAGGTGGGTACTGGACAGGTGAGAAAAGGAAACAAGTGGTGGAATGAAAAAGTACAGTTGCTATTGAAAAAGAAAAAAGAGATGTATGGGTCAAACTTTCAGGGAAGAAGTGTGAATGATTGGAAGATGTGCAAGAGAAAGCAGCAGGGTGAATGAGAGTTAGGGTGAGTGAACATCAGCAATCTTCAGGGAGAATAATATTTTTTGAAGGGAGTTCAATAAAAGAAGAAAAACAAAAGCATAAATGGGAACAACAGTGAAGGGAGCAAATGAGGAAGTGGTAACAAGCAGTGATGAGGTGAGGATTGAGATGAAGCAAGTATTCTGAAGGATAGTTGAATGTGTTCAATGATAGGAAGGCAGATGTACAGTGTACAAGGTTCAGATATGTAAAGTGAGTCATGAAAAAATGTTTGTTGAAGAAAGAAGAGGTGGTAAAAGCCTTGCATAAGATGAAATATGGCAAAGGCAGCTGAAGAAGATGGCTTTGCAGTTAAATTTCTTAAGAAATGGGATGACTGTGCTGTTGGTTAGTTAGGATGTATGTATGTCTGTATCATGGTGTGTTACCTTAAGATTAGTAGAAATTATGTATAATGCCACTATAAAGGTAAAGGGGACAAAGATGAGTGTTAAAATTACAGTGGTGAAAGTCTGTTGAGTATACCTGTTAAGTTGTATGAGAGAGTAGTGATTGAAAAGGTAGAGGCATAAGCAAAGTATCAGACTGGTTAGGAACAATGTGGTTCTGGGACAGGTAGAGGATGTTTAGATCTGACCTTTGCATTGAGGAATGTTTGTAAGCAATGTTTAGAAAAAGAGAAGAATCTGCATGAGGCATTTAATGGATCTGGAGAAAGCATATGATATGGTTGATGGAGATGCTTTGTGGAAGGTGTCACAGATGTTTGGTGTTGGAGAAAAGCTATTTGAAGTTTTCATAAAGGGCATAAGCTTGTAAGACATGTGTGTGAGTTGGAAGAAAGGAGGGTGAGTGGTTCCAGGTGAAGGTGGGTCTGTGTGACCTCACCATGTATGTATAAGTTGTTTAGAGATGCAGTAGTGAAGGAGGTAAGGTGGGTCTGTGTGACCTCACCATATCTGTATAAGTTCTTTAGAGATGCAGTAGTGAAGAAGGTAAGGTGGGTCTGTGTGACCTCACCATATCTGTATAAGTTCTTAAGAGATGCAGTAGTGAAGGAGGTAAATGCAAGGGTATTGGAGAGAGTGGCAGGTATACAATATGTTGCGGGTGAAGGGGCCTGGGATGTGAGTCAATTGTTGTTCGCTGATGACATGGTACTAGTGGCAGATTTGAGTGAGAAACTGTGTAAGCTGGAGTCTAAGTTTGGGAGAGTGCATGAAAGAAGGAAGGTGAAATCAAAATCTAATAAAAGCAATGCCTGACTGAACAGAAGACAGGTTAGTTTTGGGTTGCGAGTTTGCACAGACAAAACTTGGAAGAAGTGGAGTGTTTTGGATACCTTGGAATGGACATGGCAGTGACAGGAACCATGGAAGCAGAGGTGGGTGAGGGTGAGAAGGCTTTGGGAGCATTGAAATATCTGTGGAAAGAGGTCACAATCTGGAAGGGTAAAAACAGGTATGTTTGAAGATATAGTAGTCCTAACAATGTTCTATGGATGTGAGGCATAGGCTACACATGAGAATGTATGGAGGAGGGTGCATTTGTCAGAAATTAAATGTCTGAGGACAATATGTGGTGTGAGGAGGGTTGATCAATTAAGTAATGATTGGGTAAGAGAGAGATGTGGTAATAAAATATGTGTGGTTAAGAAAGCTGAAGGGATTTAGCTAAAATGGTTTGAACATTTGCAGAATATGAGTGAGGAGAGGTTGATAAAGAGGATATGTATATCAGAAGTGTAGGGGGGAAAGGAAAAGGGGTGAACCAAACTTAAGATGGGATATTGGAGTGAAAAAGATTTCGAGTGCTCGGGGCCTGAGCATCCAGAAGGGTGAAAATGTGCACAGGATAGAGTGGATTAGATTAATGAGGTATAAAGCAACATGCTGTCAGTGGACTGAACCAGGGCATGTGAAGCAGCTGAGGAAAACCACGGAGAGGTCTGTGCAGCCTAGTTGTGGACAGGGGACTATGGTTTTAGTGCATCACACATGTCAGCCTTAGGAATAAGAGAAAGTATAGTCTCACCAAATATGAAAACATATGTAAAAAAGGATGAATCACCCCTTGTGTAAACAGAGTAATTGCTCAATTAATTTAGTTTAATTCAGAATTTTAATGAATTCTAAGAGTATGTAAGAACAGTAGGATTTTTTATCCTATTGTAAAAGACAACTCAAAATCGTGGGTGGGGGCTCTGAAAATTAAAGAAAATGTGAGTTTAATCATTACTAAAATAAGTGAAACCCTTGTAGAAGACAATAGAACCTATGAAAACTCACATCTTACCCAAGTCACCAAGTTATCACTATGTTTTGAAAAATGTAATTGTTTTCGTTCCATCATTACATCAAGTTGTGAGGAAATTGTTTGCCGAGAGCATTTACTGTGGATGCTGGAAGAGGTGTAGGTAAGCAATTGAAATGTAACATCTACACTATCTTTCAAACCCCATATCATGGAAATACCGGCAAGTTTGCCTCCATAAAACTAAGAGTCCTGTTTAGATGTTGAAGCTTCTTTTCTTCCAAACAGTTGCTCTGTTTATACAAAGATTGATCCATCCTTGTATGGAATATTGCTCTCACATTTGGGTGCTTCAGGCTCTGCATCCTTACATGATGAGTTGAGTCAAAAGCAGTCACAATCATCAATTCGCCCAAGCTAACTTCAAAACTTGACACACTTGCCCAATGTTGGTTTACATTACCTCTCTTATGGGTATCACTTTGGTCTTTGCTCCCGGGGGCAAATACTAGACAAGCTTCTATATCACATGATTACTGTGTGACTGTTGGCAACTAAAGGGTAGACCATTTTCATAACCATTTCTTTGAAACTTAGGAACCCTCTACTTACATTTGTCTTTCCCAAAAACTAAGACTTGGGACTTTCTCCAAAATTTGTAAATACTTTTTTCTTGTCTCTTCTTTTTCTTTTTCGTTAACCTATTCATATTTCAATTATGGCACAGCCCTGATGTGCACTTTTTCAATGACTGAAATCTCCAACATAAAAAAAGAGACACAGGCCCAAAACTACCACATATTCTTTAGTTTAATCCCAGTTTAGGGCTGCCATCCTAGTCACACAAGGATTTGGAATTAACATTCCTCAAAATAATAAACACTGAGTCACGATGATTAGTAGAAATACACCTTTAGTAATGTGCTGTGAAAATGGAGATTACATGTCTCGTCTAGTTCAAAACGTTTAGGTTTTTTGGCAGTTGATGGGACACTAAAAACATGTCTTTAGTACAGTTTAACTATAACACTTCCAAAATACAGATTTTTTTATGGAACTAAATTTTTTTATGGTATAAATGAGGTGCTAGTGATATCAATATGTTAGTAACTAATTGAATATTCTATATCAATGTTAATTAACGTGAATTCTACTTTGTATTTGGTTCCATTACATTTCTATACACATGCTATTTTTTGCTCTGTGCCATAAACCATCTTGAATATATATCAGGAACACATGGGATATAAGTTTTTGTATATACTTGATGTGTTATCCTCATCATTTAAAAAAGATAATTTCACTTTCACCAAAAATAAACGCATGACTGATTTACTGAAATTGTGGCAGTTGTTCTATAAACCACAGTCAGGATATTATTCCATTATAATCTAAGTTAAGGCTATGCCCAGGCAGTTAAGGTAAGTCAGTTTAAATCAGGTTTCCTTAGGTTATGGAGGAAGATATCCCAGAAGCACTATTCACTACCTTTACTGACTAATACCACGTAACATAAGGGAGTAAACTCCCATCTCTATTCAATCTTTGAGAATAAAATAATGCCCCCTGTCATGAAGCAGCAGCCTAAATCACGTCTATGAAGCGTAGGGTAAAGGAATACACGGCGAGCATGTTCCTTGGAGTGAGGTGTCGAAGTGGAACAGACGGTACAATTGCTAAATACGACTCCCTTACCTTTTTCTTCGGTCAAATGCAGGTAATGGTTCATTATTCTTACCGTTAACAACGACTAATTTTAATTCCTTAAATGGTTAATGAGAAATATCTAAAGAGTGACAATACCTCTAAGATACCTTAATATAGAACATAGTAAAACTACTAAAGAGGGACGGCTTAGGTTCTCTTGTACCTGAGCTCTCACTTAGAGATATATGTATTTATTTATATCAGCTGATACACTGGACCCAGATCAACAGGTTTATACCAAAGTGTGGAACTTAATATAATACCCTTTTTATAATCATAACGTGAAACAGGTACATGTGCTGCACTCTGGCGTCTTGCACTCAAACTTGTATCAATCCTTCAGTAGAGAAAACGTAGAGGGTAGACCTTTGTAGGTCTAACATATTTGCATTTATCCGTTTTTCTCATTAATGTTACATTAATTCTACTTGAAAGAACGACTATATACACAATCACCCTAATTCCTGTGTCTATTGACATCTCATTTCCCTTTCTTCTGGCAATTGCTTTCTCAGTCAGATCCTGTTTTCTCGTTGCTTTCTCTGCATACATATCCTCTTTAGCTGCTTTCTCCTTCCTTAAATGTACAACATTTAGCATCTCCCTCGATGATTTCACGCCACACAGTCATGCCCCATAAAGTTCCTCAACCTAAATCCAAAGTTAAGGGAGGGGGCAATGGTTCACAGGTAACCCAGCTGTTCATCCTGCTGTGTGGGGTTGGTCGATATATATATATATATATATATATATATATATATATATATATATATATATATATATATGGAAAAGATATTTACCTATGTATATACATGTGTATGTAGGTGGGTTGGGCCATTCTTTCGTCTGTTCCCTTGCGCTAACTCGCTAACGCGGGAGACAGTGACAAAGTATAATAAAAAATTATATATATATATATATATATATATATATATATATATATATATATATATATATATATATATATATATATATATATGAGATCTTTCAAACATGTTCCATCGAATATGACGGCAAACTGCATTTATCAATGTCTTGCTGATGTCTTGCCAAACAATTCTCTTGTACTGCTCAGGTAGATCACCAATAAGGTGGCCAGAGTTCAGAGTAGGGGTAGAACCAAACTTAAGGAGAAACCAGTTGTGTAATTCTTCTTATGCATAAGCAACACAACACAACAACACAGAGTCCCATGGACTCGCGTCCTTACACATGAGAATGTGACACGAAACGTTGTGTTTAAATATCTGTCTCTCCCGTTGACAATGCAACTTTCTTTGGCTCTCGTTTCTCCTCTAACTCCACCTTGAATGACTCTAACATTTCTCAACCCACCCCCTGATGCTCTTGTTACTAATCCAATGCATTTTCCCGTAAAATCTTTACGGATTGTCCGAAAAGCGCTTCTCTCTCTCTCTCTGGACACAAGCAAGGCTTATGGTCCTGATGACATCCATCCCCGTGTGCTGAGTGTGCCTCTGAATTTATAACTGTGCTTGTTCGTCTGTTCCGTTACTTTAAAAACCAGAATTTGTTCTTATAAGCCTGCGAAGGTAAATCACATCCCTAAGAAGGGTGACCGTTCTTACCACCTTTGATTATCGTCCTGATGCTTTGACATCTACCATATCCAAGATCTTTGAATCCCTCCTCAGCTCCCATATCCTTAGACATCTTGAGTCCCAGTCCTGTCCCCTACACCTTTATTGTCTTTTTTTTTTTTATCAATGATTCCCTCTCCTCCACATATTATCCAATTCACTCATACGCTGAAGACTCAACACTGCTGCATTCCTCCACATTCTTCAGTCCTGCTCATTCTTTCACTCAGACTTAGACTGGACATCACACTCGGGTAGACGAAATCTGGTTAAATTCACTACCACCAAGACCCAGTATCTACCAGTCTCTCTATCGAAAATTCTTCACACTTTCTCCCTTTCCTGTGATCCACTTCTTGACTTAACATACTTAGCATTATGACGGTAACATCCACACTCTAAAACCCACATTACGGAAGTAGCTGTGGCTGTCTCTAAGAAACTGAGAGTTCTGTTTAGATGTCAAATTTACTCTTCTTCCGAACAGTTGCCCCGTTGATACAAAGAATTGATCAGTCCTTGCATGGAGTACGGCTCTCACATCTGAGGTGGCTCTAGCTCTTCATCCTTATTTGACATAGTTGAGTCAAAAGCAGTCCGACCTAAAGACTCACCGGTTAACTTCAAAACTTGACCCCCTTGCCCTACGCCGCAAAATCGGTTCACTTTCCCTCTTCCATAGGTATATATATATATATATATATATATATATATATATATATATATATATATATATATATATATATATATATATATATATAAAAGACACCGCTGGTACACAAGTGTTTGTGGTTTATGGTGTTCGGGTTTGGCACCGAGCCTGTCATAAAGTTTTATCATGTGGACAAGACTGGAAACCGTCTACAAATTTTGGTCTCCGCTTTTGTCCACATATAATACAGGTCGGGTGCAGGTGAACTGGTTACGTGGGGAGGGAGGGGAAGGGGAAAGGCAAGGAGGAAGACAGCCAGATGTCACCCCGGCCCGTGGTCAGGTGCTGCGACCTCACTCATTAGCCTGGTCCTCTCAAATCTCGTGGGAGCTGTTGTGGGAAGGGGTCGGTGCTGCAGGTGGCGTTAATGGGAGTCTTTTACTCGCCGTCGAATCGGTCGGCCATCAAATAGGGGGATGGTAGCCACTACGTTAAATGGTCTGTTGACTGACGGAGCTCCATCACGTGTATGGACAGTTTCCAGAAACTTGTAGGCGTCGTTTATCCGTGCGTGATGCGATGATACGGGTGTTTCTGTTTCACATCATCAGCTGTGTGGGTCATACTATTTTCCCGCCAGCGTCGTTGTCTAAGCGCCCCTTCAACAGTGGTGTGGTTAATGACGCGTCACCCCCAGGGTACGTCCGTCCAGTCTCGCCAATATAAACATACTTTTCGGGATGGGCCGCTCCCAGTCACACAGCGTGTTGATAAACCACACCGACCTTCACCATGGCGTCCCCAGGGGCACTGGCGTTGTTACGCGCTGTAGCGGCAGATAAGTGGCGCTTTTGTTGAGCGTGACAATACTTCGGCATCTTGCCATTATCCGTAAGGGTGAAAGGATTATGCCAAGATATCTTTGACCGCTTTTTCTTTATATCTTGCTTGCATGGTGGAGTGAATATCTTATATACAAGTCAAGTTGTTTTGCTTGTGGTGACATGTTGCGGTGCATAGGTTCCTCAAAATGGCACCAAAGAGTAGCGTTCGAGTAGTCACTGTTGACGAGGATCTCACACATCCTCATCAATTCCCGGTCCAAAAGAGGCCAAGAGGAGCATATTTGCAAGGCTCTGCCGTACGGTATGATCTTAATAACGCTACACTCTTGTAGCTATCGGTACACACTCCCTCTCTATTCTGATACCCGCCTGCGTCCGTCGCTTTCCTGTACACGTCATTTAGAAAGCGCTCTGCCCCACTTATTACACAGATGTCGAGGAAGCGAATACGTTGGATAATACTCTCTTCCACGGTGATTTGGAGGCCTGATACCTCTTGCACCTCCTCTCTCAGCAGTTCTAGGGCGTTCCCGCTCTCCGTGCACACACACACACAGATATCATCGACGTACAGGCAGTTAAGTGTTGGGTTTGATGGAATGCTGGTGTAGTAAAGTAATCTCAACGAGGGACGCGAATGCCCGCGCAAACAGTACATCCATGAGGGGTACTCCAGGGCTGCGAAACGGTGCTTCTGTCGTACATGCTCTTAACATCTCCCGAAATATGTTGCGGGGAATCATAAGTGGTGGCATCAGCTGGTTAAAGAAAACGTACTCAACGATGACGTTCATTGTCATCCCTAACCGATGCATTCGTCAAACAGAATCACGACATCGAGGGAGGCTATGATGTTGGCTGGTGTCGAAGCTATAATCACGTCGATTTCCGTAAGTGAGTTGAGGGAAAATAGGTGAATTACTTTCGTTGGGGAGTTTAGCAAAGCTCGTATGTTGGCGTGGGAATCTGGGATTATGATCGGTCCTAATGGACGCCCCAGGCCTGTGTGTTCTGACACTGTGCCATAGAAGTATCCCTGATGACGATCTTCACAAACATCAATCAGAGCTTCCTACCTCCGTGTTTACCTGTGCTGATTAAAGCGATGACTTGTCGCCCACTGGCGTTGCTCGGGTTGATCTTGAACTCAGACGCGTCTTGGAGGACGGGAGTTGCATTTTTCCACGCGTGGTTCCTCCCTCAGCCATACATACATGACGGTGTTGCTGCTGCTGCTCTCACGGAGCTCCTTGGCTGCCTGGTGCAGTTCTTGGGGGGAGAGAGATACCGCAACCGTCGTGATGCCTGTGTTCTAGTAGAGTCTGCCTAGCAGTAATTCCTGCAGGTCTTGGTGTAAGTCGATCTTATCCGCTCTCTGTAGACGGCATAAGTCGTCATAATAAAACATGGCAAGTTCCATGTTCTTATCAGCCTTATCATAACTTGGGTACGTGAGGAAATTCTTTCTTTTTCTTTCTTTCTTTTGGGAGTAAGTTCAGCGTGTGCAAGGCTCACACTGGACAGGGGTAGTGACCCCTGTACACTCTGGACAGCTTCTTCAGGATGCGTGTAAGTTATAAAAGGGTAGTACAAAGAAAGTGGCTGTGAAGCTGAAGAGGGTTTGCTAAAATGGCTTCGACGTATAGAGAGGAAGAGTGAGGAAAGGTAGACAAAGAGAGTATGTCTCACAAGTGTGGGGACAAGGAAAACGGGGAGACCAAAGTGGAGATGTAAGGATGGAGTAAAAGGGATTTAGAGTCATTGGGGCCTAAACTTGCAGGAGGGTGAAAGGCGTGCACTCAATTGAATGGATTGAGCGATGTGGTATACAGGGGTCGATATGCTGTCAATGAACGAAATCAGGGCATGTAAAGCGGCGGGGGTTAATCATGAAAGTGTCTGCGGGGCCTGGTTGTGGATAGAAAGCTGTGGTTTTAGTGCACTACACTTGACAGCTGGAGAATAGATGTGAGCGAATGTGGCCTTTCCTTCTCTGTTCCTGGTGATACCTCGTAAACGCAGGAAACGGCGGACAATTATAGAATATGTAAATAGAGCCTCAAAGAACTCTCCTGCAACAGACCCCTGGCAACGTATCGAACTCTCACATAAGAACAGGTTCAATTGCATATTGTGGCGCTTACAGGTATCTTCATGCAATGGCAACAAAATAAAATCTTATTGTCTGGATATAAGGCGACAGAGCTACAGTCTTAAAGCCCTCTCCGACAAATGCTCCTCCCGGCCTACATCATTCATAGCCTCAGCATCCAACCTCTTTGAAAAACTGATCCACAACAGAATCGAGCAGACTATCTCATTATCACCTACTACATGGCCTTCGCCCCAGCCATTCCACCACTACACTACAGACAAAACCCACACGACGCATTACAGTACAACTAACAAGAGTTTCCGTCTCGCATAATGTTAGTAGTAACAACAGATATCAAGAAAGCATTTGACACTGTCCTCCAATATACCCTCATAGAAAAATATACATGATACCACTCTCCACAACAAGGACAAAACTTGGCTAGCCAAATTCATAGCAGGCCGCTAAGCCAGAGTCGCTCACAGCGACTTCACCTCTAAAACCCTTAGGCTCTAAAGTGGGATTTTCCAGGGAGCAGTTCTTTCTCCAACACTCCTGAGTCTCTACCTTCCCGACCTTCCATCACCTGCAGGCCACAGTATGAAGGTCCTCTCATATGCAGACGACTTCCGCTCACTTCACGGCACCCTTACACTACGTAAGCAGCAACACTGTATCATACCGGTGGAACAATGGCTTACACGGGAAAGATCGTCTGAATCTCCGGAGCCTCCTGAAAACAACGTCTGCATCTCAGCAGAAGTCCTCAATCACCCCTTTTAGCTCCCCTCCCCCTCCCCCTCAGGTAACGAATCGAACCTGCTCTCTCCCGTCAACTGAATAGCCAATCGCTCCCACTCGACAAAATTCCGAGTATTCTAGGCATTATATACGACACACACGACCTTTACCCTTCACACCAAAAGTTCTACCACAAAGCGAACAAACTAGCCCTCAAAACACTCACTGGTACAAGATTTGCACCCCCCCACCACTACCCCTTCCATCCCAAGAAAAAAATCTAGAATTTTTCACAAAATTCATTCGATGCACCCCAAACCACGCCTGGCGATCCACCCTATCAAAAGAAGATACAAAAAGCTGCAAAACACAGAAGGCAAAGGATTCAGACCACATACACAACGAAGCAGATTCTCCCTATACTTGTCCACCTTAAGATGCTCAGCTCTCAAGTCCTTACAAGGACACCGGACAGACTACTGCCATCCAAACCGAACCACAACGAACCACCAAATCCCAAAGTATAAACAAGTTTAAACCCGGCTCACATTTCAGCAACCCATACTAACAGATCTCTCGAGCCCTAACAAACGGAAGACTGACAACACACACACACACACAAATATGAAACCCCTTTCCCTTACTAAACAAATAGGCAATTACATACAGTCCCTGGCCTGTACACAGACAAGGAGCCTTTCCATAGAACGATTGCTCATGCGTGCATACAATCCAAGTTTTCTACGAAAAAAGGACGAAAAAATACCCTTTTTACCATAGATATTTGAACTTACTGAGGTGTCTGGCTCATTTTCCTTTACAAGATTTTGAGGGTAAACTCAAAGAAAATAATCTTCATCCCACGTTACCGAGTCGAACATTATAATCCCATGTGTTAGATGCTATCCCATCATTCCCCTCCTAAGTGGTCTTTAGAAACCAGACATCTGAATAGTTTCGATAACTTAACCAGACAAGTATAGTTCAACAACAAAATCCCGTTATAAAAACGATATAAATCTAAGAACTGAATCTGATAACTATTTAGTAATCTACTTTTCTTTTCTTCTTTCGTGCCATATTTGTAACATGCGAGAAGTAGAACAAAAATAGGAATAATATCTATATGTTTTCGGATTCTTGTTCATCAACAGTTTGCAGTTTCTGGCCACAATATCTCGCACGATCTTCTCATCCTTTCGATGTTGTCGTAAGTGTGTTCCTGTAGTAAACTTTAATGCCGTCAAGTTGAGGTTGTCTGTTTGCCACGAGATGTTGCTCTAGCATGTTCACAATGGTATCAAATTCAGCATACTCAAGCCTGAGCCAGGTACCTATTTCACCAACCAACCCCTTGGGGTGGATGAACAGCTATGTGGACCGACTGCCGCAACCATGATTCGAACCTATGCACTCGATCCTAAGCAGCCCGCGAATGCGTCACGCTCACGAACGCTAACCACTATACCAAGGAAATCCGCTGGTTTTATGAATACGATGTCTTGAAAGAAGATGTATATAACAACATCCAATATACTATCGTTTTCACAATTGCTGGCGCCGAAATTCAGCAGAAGAAAGGAATGCTTTAGATCAAGGGTTACGAAACTCTTAAGTTTGTTTCAAAACTGAGGTAAAAAAAAATTAAAAACTTGCATGTAGCATAAAAAAAAAAGGCCGGTTATTCCGGAGACGTTCAACATTGGAAAACGAACTCTTAAAATGCAAACAATGGTATGTGCATGACATGGTTCATAGATGGATGGTGAAGCTCAGCTGCTCTAGTTACGAAAGCATTCGTTATCAACAACAGACTGCAGACACGATTGTGACATTTTACCATCTATTATATATATAATAATGCACAGGAAGAGTCTGACAAGATCACTCTATGCCAGAAATTAATGACAAGTATCATACAGTCATGATAATGAAGAGAGAGTTCCTGACCTGGTAACCTGATACTTCAGTCAGTTCACCTCATAATTCACTATAATCATCCTCCATTGACATACAACGGTGACACAGAGAAGGAAGACGCCTCCTTTACTGATCCCACGAACCTTGACCTTTCGCCCTTAAAAATGTATCACGTGACCCGGGTACGTGGGAATCTGTCCCTGTAACAGTTATGGCAACTTGATCATGTCATCTGCCCGAAGTGAAGAGATGAAAGCCACATTAAAAATCACTATAGCCTGATTTTAGCATTTCCAACAGAAAAAGACAAAGTTAACATCTGAAAAAGAGACAAAGCTAACATCATTGCTTGCTTGCACGCATTACTATGACCGTGCCCAATGACACACACACACACACACACACACACACACACACACACACACACACACCTCTGTAACCGAGGGTCATCGTACAGCGTGACAGCGGGGCGTTGCCACTTCCTTGTACACTCACACTCAGTCGACACGGAGAGAGTGCCAAGGACTTGTTTCTCTTCCTAATATTTGCTACTATTCTTTGTCTCTTGTCATGCATATTCATTATCGTTTCCAGCAGCCCAGTTTTAACTTCGAATGTGTATTGTTTAAACGAATAACATAACATAAAGTGAATATACAATTTTCATTATAACTGGTAAAGGCGGGTAAAGGCCAAACAGTTGAGTGAACAGCATGCTCAAGTTATCCTAGTCAGTAAAATGTATATGAGGTTTCATAAATGATCGACGTAAAAACGCAGAAATTTTGACAACTACGTATACAGGGATATCGTAGCTAGCAAATCAAACAGCTGAAAATATCAGACAAACCACAGACTCTTCAATCTATTTATCTGTTATTACCCCAGAAAAAAAAAAAATATATGTGAACGGGTGTTGGTGTAACCTGAGACTTTTTTTTCTAAAGGCTCCTGCAGTCCAAGGTTGCGCTACTACCAACTGTAGAGGAAAACATAGACTTTTATGTAGTAAGAAGTTGTCTGACGGGACGGTACTGCCAATGGTACAGCCTCACTAATGGTGACCTTTTCACCACTCGAGGTGCAACCTTGAGCAGGCGGAGTCCGGTAACACCACATGGAAGTTCTTAAACCTAAAATCGTTTACGGACATTGCTGCTAAACGTAAGGGATAACATTGGCTGAAACAGGAATGATACGGCTCTGGCAATAGGCAGGATGCTCCTCCCTGAGGTAACTGAGATAAGCAATCGTCAACAAAACAGGCTCTAGAACTGCAAATCATGAATCAAATGATGTGAGGAACTAGCGTATGTGATTCACTGTTATATTCAATGTTATCAAAAATCTTAATGAGCGATTAATGAATGGCAAAGGAAAATTACATGTAAATTCTTAAGTCCGGGTGGCTGACTGACTGACGAGTGCAAGGCGCTATAGGTGGCCGGTGGGTTAGCTTTCATCATGCAGTTTGAGTGACGGTCAGTAGGTTGATTTGTATGTCTGACGAGCGTCTCCTACGCTCCTGCCTGAGCGGCCACTGAGAGGAGTATAACGCCCTCTGCTGCCACAGTGCATGATGTAGTTTGAGTGGCGACTAAGATGATGGAGGTATCATACACCATTTGGATGGCCGGCTAATAGGCCAAAACCATCATATGTTGGCTTGTGGGTTGATCTATACACAATGCAATCACAGAGCCAGCAGATTGACTCGTAAAATGAAGTGACGAGTGGCCTGACTACAATGCCTGAATCACAGCTAGGCTAAATCACAAAACAGTTTTGCGGAGGCTGTTGGGTTGCTTGTACTCTGGACTCTTAGTGACGGGAGAGATAAGTGGCATCATGTCTTGAGTGACATGTAGGATGACTCGTATTGTACACTGTGTGACCAGTGACGACTCGCAGGACAGCCTCAAAGCATTTCCATCCTTCGCAAAAGTTTATTTTGACGGCAAGCGTTTACATGTTTCATTAGAATAAGTATGATACTGGCAATCATATCTGAGTTAATACTACGTAAGTTAGGTTCTTTGATATTTTCACTTTTATGCAACCTAAATAAAGCTATGTAATGTTAGGTTCTTTGCGTTATTCTACCTTTTCTCTAACGTAATCAGAGCTACGAAAATAACCGTAAATTTATATGTACATATCGGAATTCATTCTACATGAAATGAATTAATCATTATTTTCATTAAACAGATTAGAGGCTCGCTCTAAAATACTTTTACCCTATTGTTTACCTTACGATTTTGATAAGAAATGCACCTCATTCTTCAATAGGATCTGCAATAATTAGGACCAGGAAGATCACATTTTCTTGTGGTAGAGAATATGTGACGAAGAAACAGTAGCAAGTAGAACTCGCAAACCGCCGCACCCCCGGGTGGCAGCCCAACCCAGCTGCTTGACTGATTCCAATCAATCGATTACGTTTAAAAAGACTTTATCAATGTCAAGCGTACACAGAAGAAGCGTTTATGTGGTAATGTGCGTGAAGGTAACAAAAGCTAAGGGTTAAATGAAGGCAAGCATCGTGTGTGGGGAAGACAGACGGGACCAAGGACTAAGAACGTTCATTTATCGTCCTGTAAGGGGAAGAAGTCTCACTGGCTCCGGTGATAATATTAAAGATGGTAGAGTTTGCGTTCCTGACTGACGCGCATTCACGGGCCGCCCAGGGTCGAGCGCAAAGGTTCGGAATCCTGGTTGCGGATATATATAGGCAGCTTGTAGATTTATGTGCTGAAAAAGGACTGGTAATTGGGAATACCTGGTTTAAAAAGTGAGGAAGTGAGGAAAGTGAGGAAAGATTGACCAAGAGGATATGTGTCGGAGGTGGAGGGAACGAGGAGAAGTGGGAGACCCAATTGGAGGTGGAAAGATGGAGTGAAAAAGATTTTGTGTGATCGGGGCCTGAACATGCAGAAGGGTGAAAGGAGGGCAAGGAACAGAGTGAATTGGATCGATGTGGTATACGGGGGTTAACGTGCTGTCAGTGGATTGAATCAGGGCATGTGAAGCGTCTGGGGTAAACCATGGAAAGTTGTGTGGGGCCTGGATGTGGAAAGGGAGCTGTGGTTTCGGGCATTATTGCATGACAGCTAGAGACTGAGTGTGAACGAATGGGGCCTTTGTTGTGTTTTCCTAGTGCTACCTCGCACACATGAGGGGGGAGGGGGATGGTATTCCATGTGTGGCGAGGTGGCGGTGGGAATGAATAAAGGCAGTGTGAATTGTGTGCATGGGTATATATGTATGTGTCTGTGTGTATATATATGTGTACATTGAGATGTATAGGTATGTATATTTGCGTGTGTGGACGTGTATGTATATACATTGTGTATGGGGGTGGGTTGGGCCATTTCTTTCGTCTGTTTCCTTGCGCTACTTCGCAAACGCGGGAGACAGCGACAAAGCAAAATTAATATATATAAATAGATAAATAAATAAATAAATATATATATATATATATATATATATATATATATATATATATATATATATATATAGTGATAATGGGATGGCCATGATTATGGCCTCTGCTGCCTGTGCCGTCTCAGCTAACAAAAAAAAAAAAAAATCAAGAATATATAGAATATTAGAATATTTTAACATACAAGATTTATGCAGAGCAAATGGTACTGTGAAATACAAAACAGAGTCAAATTCCATCAGATACAAAGCATACAACATACACATTATGACTTCATATTCAGCCGACGAACAACCATTAAGTACAGATAAACTCTTTAATCACGTACGTTATCAGGCATATTGCTCTTGACTAACCGTATGATATGGTGATTGCTGCCTTCCACTACCAACAGCTCGTAAACAGTTTAAGCCACAGATAAGCGCTGAATAACCCACTTTTTCTCCATTGCGGTTATCGATAAGATTTATCTTCACAATAACAATATCTTCTCTTGACTAATCAACATAGTAAACCATCGACTTTCAAGGCCAGGCTCTGAATCATCCCCACCAGTACATCATCCTGCGCGTATGATAAACACACGATACTGATCAATACGAAACTGGAAGCCTTTTTGGTTTTTGAACTTGTAAAGTACCTTGAAAATTCCTATTAAGGGCTCGGTAAAAAAAAAAAAAAAAAAAAAAGGTTCCACGGATAGCTCAAAGACTAGTCGGTCCAACACTTGCTGGTCAGGTTTTCGATCCGTCGTGAGACATTAAATTCTCCATTCGTGATAGTCAGCAATGTCTCATCTTCATTTGTTTACATGATACATTCACATGGTATGATGCTACTATCAGTGATATCCCTGTTCATCCTGAACCTCCTCTTAACAACGTCCAGTTGGACAAGAGTTTGGTTTTATTGCTGACCTTGTAACTACTATATAAGCTAGTTCTGAAAGCTTAACTCATGCAGAAGTAGGCTTGGAGCATAATTTACTGCAGCATTGGATATGACATACAAAACAAGATTCTTAAATATATATATATATATATGTTTTTATCGAGAGGTATAAAATGCTCATGATTTCGAAACACTAAGATGGTAACATTGGTTGCAAACTTGCTTTTCATGTAATTCTTATTATACAATACAAGCCGCGAACAAGAACAGAGCTAAAACGAGAATATTGACTTATACTATTTTATTGAGACAAACAGCATACGAATGTACCACACAAACAACCCGGCAGACATATATTTTAACACAAACCGCTGAGCATACAAATGTAATGACAAACACACAGTTTGAAGTACGTGCAATGTTGACGCGAACAACACGGCAAATTAGTATAACTGACATGGCGTAGAGATTAGCGTTGCTTTCTTTGTCATCATCGGCCAGCCCGGGGTCGGACCCGCGTGGGTTCGAACCCTGGGCGTGGCATTCGACCTCCACCATAGCTGAAGAATTGGTGTCTAGCTTCGTCTGGTGTGTGTGTGTGTGTGTGTACATACATACTTGAGTTCAGACGTGAAATACATACACAAGGTTAAGAGACGGTGCAGTACGAGTGTAAAACTCTTCCCGTAACACACAAATTATTACATCGAACATTTTCACAAACATACACTCCCAAAAGCCTGATGTTATAGGAAACTGAAGACCCTAAAATTGTTGTGAAGCACAAGCCATAAACTGAGCACATGAATGTCCTCAAGGAAGAACAGTAACGTAAATATTCCACATAGAGTCAACGGCAAGCGAACTTCCTAATTCATCGACATCCTAAAATACAGGCACGCTGGCAAGAGGACGTACTGAAGCACCAATATATTGAAGCACAAAACCTCCTCAACCACGAATATACATACAAATCCCCTAAAGCACGAATCAACAGACACAAACCTCCCGAAGCAACGATATAAAGTACTAACGTACAAACTTCGTCGTGCAGAACACAAAGTAAAGCACAGGTATAAGGAAACGAAAATGATAATAATCAATCTTATGCAGAAGAGAAATATTTAAACAATCCTGGCGAAGATACACCAACACCAACATGGTAACATCTAACGAACTTCCTGAAGCATCAAATTCTAAAAACAGAAAAAAAAAAAAGATTAAGCATCTTGAAACACGAAAACCCTGACATACTTTAGTGCTGGAATCCTCTACTACCGACATCCCTTAACGGAATACGCATAATGAGTAATATAAGCAAGGAACAGAATATGGTTCCGCGTAGAAAAAAAAAAAAATGTACGAATATCGCAATGAACGTATTCTTCCGCAACCTATGGTAAACATGTTTATGGAAGAAAATGCCTATCTCGATTTTTAAGAAACAATAACCACTCCCTTAAAAGGGTATCTGCCCATACGGTATGCGGTGGGTAAATTTCTTCCGTCAACGACGCGGTTGCATCGATGGTCCCATGGTTACCGCTGGTCCCATGTTGGGCTACCTTCCGGAATCTTTGCCGAGCGACGTGCGAGGAAGATATAAAAAAGAAAAAGTCTTCCCACCTCTCTCGTCTATGTGAGTTTCAAGACGGGTGTAGGGGAGGAACCGATGCAGGTGGTGGGGAGAGAGAGATGGGGTGAAGGCCAGGTGGATAGGGGACTTGCGGTATGGGGGGAGACAGGGAGTGGGGTCGCTGGGGAAGGCAAGCGAGCATAGACACCGGGTTCCCTCTCGCCACTACTCAGCAGGCTGCCCGCCGAGCCACAAGCTTTGTCCCGCCAGCTACTGGCTGGCTGACTGGCTGCATCTCATCGCTCCCTGAACACTGACCTAACCTGACCTCAGGTCTCTGTATTTCATGAGATTTAACGTAAAATATGAAAGCTGTACCAGCAAATTCACAGTATACACCAGTTTCCCATGATCCACGAATGTGATAAAAATTTGTGTGATATAAGTGATAGCCAGTGTTACCAAGGATCAGCCGAGTTTCTCTGCCTTAGCAACATCTCCGTTGCCACCTGCCCTGAAGTAGCTGGTAAGTGCTATTGTTCCCATATTCCTGTGTCAGCTAGTCATTATCGATAATGCCTGCGTTGAGGATATTCTAGTTTTCTTAAAACCCTCATTTAGTACTACCCTCTCGTGAAATATGTAGCCTACTTCATTCGGTGCATATTGTTTATGGCGCGCTACGGGTTAAGGAACTTTGGTTTAACAAGTGTTAAGGACCCCTAGTTCCTGTTTTGCGTAAGGAACTCATCTATTCATATATTATAATTCAAACGAATTAAGTCTTGACCTGACGAAAGAGGTTTCACATTTTCAGCTAATTTGTGTTTATATATGTGGCTCTCGTCTCCTTGGCTCTCATGGTAGGCGAGTGTTCGAAAGATCAGATGCCACACGAATATATATATATATATATATATATATATATATATATATATATATATATATATATATATATATATATATATATATATATATTGGATGGGTCAATATATTGATTCACCTCCGCAGTCTATCAGTTGGCTTACTGACCTTGACGCATCACAGGCTGTACCATGGTCAAGCGCGTGTTTGACCATGGTTGCGGGAGTCGATCCACAGTCAACGCAGCTGTTCATCCACCACAAAGGGTTAGTCGATAAAATAGGTACCAGCCTCCGGCTTGATTATATATATATATATATATATATATATATATATATATATATATATATATATATATATATATATATATATATTATACTTTGTCGCTGTCTCCCGCGTTAGCGAGGTAGCGCAAGGAAACTGACGAAAGAATGGCCGAACCCACCCACATACACATGCATATACATACACATCCACACACGCACATATACATACCTATACATTTCAACGTATATATATATATATATATATACAGACATATACATATATACACATGCACATAATTCATACTTGCCTATATTCATTCCCGTCGCCACCCCGCCACATGAAATGACAACCACCTCCCCCCGCATGCGCGCTAGGTAGCGGTATGAAAAGAAAGCAAAGGCCATATTCGTTCACACTCAGTCTCCAGCTGTCATGTATAATGCACCGAAACCACAGCTCCCTTTCCACATCCAAGCTCCACAAAACTTTCCATGGTTTACCCCAGACGCTTCACATGCCCTGGTTCAATCCATTGACAGCACGTCGACCCTGGTATACCACATCGTTCCAATTCACTCTATTCCTTGCACGCCTTTCACCCTCCTGCATGTTTAGGCCCTGATCGCTCAAAATCTTTTTCACTCTATCTTTCCACCTCCAATTTGGTCTCCTATTTCTCCTCGTTCCCTCCACCTCTGACACATATATACTCTTTGTCAATCTTTCCTTACTCATTCTCTCCATGTAACCAAACCTTTCAAAACACCCGCTTCTGCTCTCTCAACCACACTCTTTTTATCAACACACGTATCTCTAACCCTTTCATTACTTACTCGATCAAACCACCTCACACCACATATTGTCCTCAAACATCTCATTTCCAACATATCCACCCTCCTCCGCATAACTCTATCTATAGCCCACGCCTAACCATATAACATTGTTGGAACCACTATTCCTTTAAACATACCAATTTTTGCATTTCCGAGATAATGATCTAGCCTTCCACAATTTTTCAACGCTCCCAGAACTTTCCCCCCTTCCCCACCCTGTGACTCACTTCCGCTTCCATGGTTCCATCCGCTGCCAAATCCACTTCCAGACATCTAAAACACTTCACTTTTCCAGTTTTTCTCCATTCAAACTTACCTCCCAATTGACTTGTCCCTCAACCCTACTGTACCTAATAGCCTTGCTCTTATTCACTTTTACTCTCAGCTTTCTTCTTTCACACACTTTACCAAACTCAGTCACCAGCTTCTGCAGTTTCTCACTCGAATCAGCCATCAGCGCTGAATCATCAGCGAACAACTGACTCACTTCCCAAGCTCTCTCATCCACAACAGACTGCTTACTTGCCCATCTCTCCAAAACTCTTGCATTCACCTCCCTAACAGCCCCATCCATAAACAAATTAAACAACCATGGAGACATCACGCACCCCTGCCGCAAATCGACATTCACTGAGAACCAATCACTTTCCTCTCTTCCTACACGTACACATGCCTTACATCCTCGATAAAAACTTTTCACTGCTTCTAACAACTTGCCTCCCACACCATATTTTCTTAAAACCTTCCACACAGCATCTCTATCAACTCTATCATATGCCTTCTCCAGATCCACAAATGCTACATACAAATCCATTTGCTTTTCTAAGTATTTCTCACATACATTCTTCAAAGCAAACACCTGATCCACACATCTTCTACCTCTTCTGATGGCCTTGATTAGGATTTCAGTTGCCCGTTCCGTCTCAGCTAATATATATTTACAAAGACATTCTCTTTATCGTACAAAGGAAGACTAGGAAGTGAGAATGAGACGTCAAATGTTGTGTGTGGGGGGGGGGGGGGGAGCGCTGTATTCTTCAAAACTATAGATAGTATCAGGAAGCGGAAAGAGAAAGTATCTACATATATTATATTCCTTCGTACATTACGCAGGAGTTATCGTATGATGATAAGTTAGTAGCCAATATTCACTATCGAAAAAAAACTTCAGTTATCTGTATACGTACCTTTATATGTACACGACTCTCATTTGGCTGTTTATTTATCATGTCATTAACAGAACTATCTCTACCAGTTTTAAAGGGACCAAAGATATCAATGTCAAAAACTCACGCACGGGTCTGCCTGGCAAACCCAGTAGTTCATCCTCCCCTCAGGATTGACCGATAAATGGCAACCTGGTTTAGGATATATATATATATATATATATATATATATATATATATATATATATATATATATATATATATCTGGGAGTGGATCTGGCAGCGGATGGAACCATGGAAGCGGAAGTGGATCATAGGGTGGGGGAGGGGGCGAAAATTCTGGGGGCCTTGAAGAATGTGTGGAAGTCGAGAACAGTATCTCGGAAAGCAAAAATGGGTATGTTTGAAGGAATAGTGGTTCCAACAATGTTGTATGGTTGCGAGGCGTGGGCTATGGATAGAGTTGTGCGCAGGAGGATGGATGTGCTGGAAATGAGATGTTTGAGGACAATGTGTGGTGTGAGGTGGTTTGATCGAGTGAGTAACGTAAGGGTAAGAGAGATGTGTGGAAATAAAAAGAGCGTGGTTGAGAGAGCAGAAGAGGGTGTTTTGAAGTGGTTTGGGCACATGGAGAGAATGAGTGAGGAAAGATTGACCAAGAGGATATATGTGTCGGAGGTGGAGGGAACGAGGAGAAGAGGGAGACCAAATTGGAGGTGGAAAGATGGAGTGAAAAAGATTTTATGTGATCGGGGCCTGAACATGCAGGAGGGTGAAAGGAGGGCAAGGAATAGAGTGAATTGGAGCGATGTGGTATACCGGGGTTGACGTGCTGTCAGTGGATTGAATCAAGGCATGTGAAGCGTCTGGGGTAAACCATGGAAAGCTGTGTAGGTATGTATATTTGCGTGTGTGGACGTATGTATATACATGTGTATGGGGGGGGCTGGGCCATTTCTTTCGTCTGTTTCCTTGCGCTACCTCGCAAACGCGGGAGACAGCGACAAAGTATAATAAAAAAAATAAAAAATAAAAAAAAAAAAAAAAATATATATATATATATATATATATATATATATATATATATATATATATATATATATATATATATATATATACTAAATGAACCTTTGTGGTATAAAAAGCGTTCCTAACCTTGATGCTTTCACGGTCCACCTGGAGTCGACTCCGCATACATTCGAATCCTGGTCGCGGCAGTCGCTCCTCTGTCCATCCATCTGTTCATCTACCCTTCGGGACTATCCCTGCTGGATAATATCCACCTCGATGCCTTCTTTAGTCGCGTCACGTCCTCATTGCTTTGCATTTACTTGGGTTGAGTTTCACTCCTCATGTATCAAACCAACTCTGAAGTAAGTCTAAGTTCACGTGATCCTCCTCGCTTTCTACCTCCTTTATGGTCTTGGAGTCATCTGCGAACACGATCACGAACGCATTCGATCTTTCCTGGCACCAACTCATTCACACGGATCAAGAAGACTATTTCTCCCAGTGGCACGCCAGTGATGACCTCAAACTCCTTCGAATTGCGTTACTTGGTCCATCCTGATAATCCATCCAACGAAGGAATTTCTCCTTTATTCCTGCCTGAAAGATCCAACATATGTGTCAACCTCTTAGTGTGGGATAGTGTCAAATGCTTTCTGAAACTCCAGACACTGACCATCAATCCAGATTTCTCTCGTCGCCTAAGAGAGATCTCACTCTCTCATAGACACGGTAGAGGTTTGTTTCCATGAAATTGCGCTGACTCTCACTCAGGCAGTTTCTCCTTTGCAAGCAGTCATCCATTTCCCCGTCCATCTTTTCCAGCACTTTATAAATACCACACTCGTCAGAAGGATCCGTCTTCAACGCATCCTCTCACACCCCTTTCGTAGAAACGTGTGTGTGTGTGTGTGTGTGTGTGTGTGTGTGTGTGTGTGTGTGTGTGTGTGTGTGTGCGTAGCCTTCATTCGCATGTCTCTTGGTCACACATGTCAAGCAGTTTGTAAGGATGACCCCTCTCGCAAGTCACTCTGCAAGTTCGAATATGTATCGACGTTACACACACATCCGTCCGTCTGCAGCTGTTAAGGTCCAGCAGAGTGGCCCGTTCCGGTCCTCGTATTTGTCATTTATAGCGCGACGAGAGTCGAGATGAATCGTTTTCTATTATAAGCATCACTGGGCGAAATACAGCGCTCTAGCGACGGGAGGAAGATTCGTCAGCGATGGTGCATTACCTTTCCCTGCTTAACCTCTCAAGCACGGTGGTATGGTCGCTGAGGACGCCAGTAAGATCCTTGAGCAGGAAAGCATGATTCTTGAACAGGACACACACACACTGTGACACCTGACGCACAACACGATCCTTGAGCACGATGCCACGACCCGTGAGCACGACGTTGCTAGCCATGCTTGTGATGCCCTCGACTCTAGACCTGACCCTGAAAGTATATGTCACAGACCAGCTCATCACAACCAGTCCTTATGACCTCGTGCTCGAGGCTCCTACCGTCGTGCCCCAGGTCGTACCGTCGTGCTCGAAGGTCGTAACGTCGTGCTCGAGGGTCGTACCGACGTGCTCGAGGGTCGTACCGACGTGCTCAAGGGTCGTACCGTCGTGCTCAAGCGTCGTACCGTCATGCTCAAGGGTCGCACCGTCATGCTCAAGCGTCGTACCGTCATGCTCAAGGGTCGTACCGTCGTGCTCAAGCGTCGTACCGTCATGCTCAAGGGTCGCACCGTCATGCTCAAGGTCGTACCGTCGTGCTCGAGGGTCGTACCGTCGTGTTCGAGAATCATACCGTCGTGCTCGAGGGTCGTACCGTCGCGTTCGAGGGTCGTACCGTCGTGCTCGAGGGTCGTACTCTCGCAGATCGGTAAATAGGACTCGTAATAAAGTTTTTCACTTCCTCCATAATTCTTAAATACTTTCCTTTATCTCTCCTTTTTCATTGTCATTAACCTCTATATTTCAAGTAAGGCCCGGCCTTGATGTGGACTCCTGTCCGTGACTGGAGCCTCCAAGGCAAACAAGAAAGAAAAATTCTTCCATGTCACACTGAGAAACAAAGAGATGCCGAGCGAGTCTCATTAATGATGGATCATTCAGGAATCAGAACTCGCGTGTAAGCGGGAATATTCACATGATGGTGACGGCCCATCCTAATTCTACCGGTTCCCGCCCCACCACCCACTGCTAAACGCTACCTTGAAATATGTTCTCATTAACCATTATGTGTCGTGTCACCACAAGCGTTACATAGTGAACTATTACTAACGCACCTACACGTTGATATGGTTACGTTTCCCTCTTTTTTCTTTAAAGAATTTAGACGCACTATCTAAAATCTTTTCGGCAGGTTTAACCCTAACTGAATCAAGCTCACTGATTGGCCCAAAAGTAAGGGATTCAACCAATGAGGATAGGCTTCAAAAACTGTGGGAATCCCCAAACGTGCTTTCGTTAGGGTTCGGCTCCATTTGCGAATCAGCGAGAGAGGCATATATAATTTGGTTGCGTATAATTCATGTGGCGTTTCTTGGGCCATGTTATTCTGTGAAGCAACATAGGAAGATTAATTTGTTGCTAGGTTAAACGCAGCTCGGGTTCACGTGTTGTCGTTAAACAGCGGCAGTGTGGTAATGGGTGCAAATGTTGAGGTGTAGGAAATATGACTCAATGCAACTTTAAGGTGTTTACCAAGGACGTGAAGGCGTTGCTAGGAGCTGCAAGTCTCACAAAGCAGGTGTGAGTACCAAAGTTTTAAGATACATTTGTCTGGAGTATTACAAACTGGTTCGACTGTATCTATATGTAGGTACACGAATGCAGTTTTGGCTAAGCGGAGCGATGCTGTTCTGGAGTGTAGGAAACACGTTTGAGTGTAGGTAAGAGGTGGTGAAGGCGGAGCTAAAGTACGTGGGTATATCTGAGAGGTGCGGGTGTAGATTGCTGTCAACATGTTAAAGCGTGGGTGCATGTGAGTGTAACTTGCAAACTCGGGGTTTACCGCTGGTGTGCAGGAAGTATGGAATGAGTTTGGGAGTGGCCAAGCAGGACAGCCTCACGCGTAAAAAAGAAAAAAGAAAAAAAGAAGTTATATAATAAAAGTGGGAGGCTCGCTGAGCGGGAGGAGGAGGAGGAGGAGGAGGAAGCAGCTAGCCTTGGCCTTGGTGGCGGTCTGGTGGTAACGGGGAGATCCGGAGCGGTCAGCGTGGGCTGCCGAAAACGACCTGCCACACAACTCTTAATCATACTGATGCCTTCCCTCTCCCTCCCTCCTTGTGTGTGTGTGTGTGTGTGTGTGTGTGTGTGTGTGTGTGTGAACACGCGGGTATGTGTGTGATAAGTTTATGCTGTACAAATTCATGAAAATTTTCTCATGTCTCTGAACTTGCCTCATTCGCCGCCCTCGCTACTCTCTCACGACAGAGAAGTATCTCTTCACATCTTTCCTGACTCTTGCTTGGTCTGCCACTGTGTCTACCACTAGATCTGTCCTCGCTAACGTCACGATACTGCTCACTGTTAACGATGTCAAAACCAATGAGAGTTATTTCAGAGATGAAATCATTTCCCCACCTTTTTAATCCTCTCTTCTTCATGTGCTATACCCTCACTGGTCCTTCGATCACTGCAAGGCTGTCTTTTACCCACGCCGTTGGACATTATCAAGAAGAAATCTACACCTTAAATAAGGCGACCAGACCAGTGCAAGATGCATAATCTAAGGTCTGACGTACCGTGTATACTAGTGCATTATCTGAACATTACTACTTCAAGTATATGATTTTCCTCTTTGAAATATCTATATGCGTTTCTACTGCTATCACAGTAATCTGTGAATTTCTAATCTCTTCTTCCACTATCACAAACAGCCTCGAAAGCATCCAGTAGTCTGCTGCAGTTTGAATCCCTCTTTATTCCTTATTCAGGTTGCCTAAAGGCATCTTTCGACGCTGACCAGTCTATATAGTCTACCTCCCAGACAGCTAACCTGATAAGGTTTGCTGGTGATGGGGGGGTGGACAGGCATTGCTATACATATCAACCCCCTCCCCAGATCACTTCTCATACGTACCAAAACCCCTTGTAATTTAGTCCCCGGGATACGGTCTACCATAGCCTGGCCCTCATTAATCTGTGGCTGACCTTCATCACTTTACATTTGGTCGGGTTGAATTTCGTGTCCCATACACCCCCTGACCACCACCACCACCACCACTGGAGACTGCCGAGGTTCTCTCTCTTTTGCGGGTTGTTGCAATCGCTTTGACATTCATTTCTGTCACCATTTTACCTTTCCGTTCAGGGTTGTTTTGAGTTCCTTCTGGCAGGTCGTTCAAACATCTGAAGCAGCAGCAGCTCCATGGCTCAATCCTACATGACACCACCTAGTATGAAGAAGACAGTATGTCCTATGTTCCCTTACCTTCTTTTCTCTCTTTTATGTCTTTTTATGTCTGCTTAGAAATATCTTTTTTTTCTTTTTTCTTTCACTTTCAGCCTCATGTCTGATGTTCTGTCGAGTGCCTTATTTGCACTCCAAGAACACACAGACGACCACACGTCCATAGTATGTTCTGAGTCAGGTAGTGGGGAGGATAAGATTATCTCTCTCTCTCTCTCTCTCTCTCTCTCTCTCTCTCTCTCTCTCTCTCTCTCTCTCTCTCTCTCTCTCTATCTATCTATCTATCTATCTATCTATCTATCTCTCATATACCAACATAAATAAGGATAACAAGACCATTGCTGGTACTTAATTTTTTCTTTTTTGTTTATGTTGTCCGACCCTATCCCATGTTCTACGGTCAAATGAAATTAAGGGCAAAAAACACTAGTTGTTGCTGGGTATGGGTGACCACCTCAGGAGCTTGCGATCCTGGAACGCCTTATCCGTGATGTGGAGGAGGTAACTGACGCCTGTCTGGCCCATCTAGAACCGCGGCCCTTATTGGGGTATAGTATTTACTATCAACTCCTCTTCCTCCTTTTCCCCTAGTTCTGCTTTTCTTGTCGCTTACAATTATGAGTCCAAAGATATAATAGTGGTCTATAACGACTTCTGTGGTCTGCAAGGCTGTTAAATGAGTGTGGGTGACCTTGGGCCTGATGGAGGAATGAAGTTCTGGATGAGCTTGGCGGTGACCCTGGGCCTTAGGGAAGGAGGCATGACGTCGTGGTTGCACTAGCCTGTTGAACAGGTGAGGGTGACCCTGGGCCTGGGTGGAAATTGTGGACAGATCCAGGTGGCAGTGCTGTTGGGAAGAGGCGAGAGTAGCTCTACCGCCACCGACGCCGCTCCGGGAGGTGGAGACGTACCCAAACCAGTCATCCGCATTGTGTCTCCTCCTCTGTTCGTGGGCCGCCCGCCCGCCCGCCCCGTCACACCCAGCTGCCGCCACCAACACTCCACTTTATACCCGTGTCCTGAGCATACAACAGCACCAGTACCCTGCCTCTTTACACCAGTACCCTGCCAATGTACACCGGTACTATGCCTCTTAAGGGGCCCTTAATCAAATATGCTTGTCGAACATGATGTTTGATCACGCAATTTGAGAATGCGTGGTCAAGTATGAAGGTATGACCAACACGTATGAAGAGGAATAAACAAGTTTGAGATTTTTCTCGTCCAACATGACTTATGTCGAGCGTGTTGGACAGCGTGTGGCAATGTATGATCAAAACAGCTCTGTCTAATAGCAGCAGCCGTGGCAAGTGCACGGAACTCGAGTGAATTGTGAGGAGGATATGATGAACTTTTATAAGCAGTTTTCCATCACTGTGGACGATAAAAAAAACCTGAAGATTGCATGAGTGGATCTCTTGAAGAAGGATGCTACGAGGAATTCTTAGGAAAGATAAAATTTGATTGGATTACAGAATTCAGGTTCATAATCCAAGCACTGAAGCTTCTAAGACTATTCAACGCTCTAAGATAAGAGATATCACCCCTACTATAACCAAGGCCACAGTGACAATCACTACCTATTCGACTAAAAAAGTACTCATTTTTATCTTGAAGAGATAATATCAGTGGGTCATTTATCTAGGGGATCGTGAGAGAGCTTGTATATATTTCCATGCCATTCCTTCCTCCATGAATTTCATTTTGCTTTTTTTTTCTTTGAAGTCTGATACAAGAGCAAGAATAACTGCAATGGAAGCAATCTCCTTGCTCATGCTGTAGGGGTTGTGCAAGACGCCTGCTGTAGTCTGATCCACCCAGTTGTTAAGCGTGTGATGCTATATGGAACGTGATGAGACACCATGTTAGACAAACATATCTGATAGTGTATGGGGTCCCTTTACACTACTACTAAGCTCCTACATCTATACCCTGCCCCTTACATCAATACTTGCCCCTTCCACTGGTACTCAGCCCCCCTCCACCAATGCCCCTCTCCCTTACACCAATACCCTGGGGGCCTTTACATCGGGCCTTTGACCCTAACCCTTAAGCTGTACCGTCGTGCATAGATGTCGTCCCTGTCGTGCTCAAGGGGCTTATGATCGCCTTCATAATGTCCAGCGGGAGGCAGGTGTGGGTACCGTATCATCATGACCAACACTCTACCAGCTGACCATGGTGTAGCCTGGACGTCAGAGCACATGTCCTCGAGTTCTCTCGGACGCTCTATGGTCCACATGGTCCAATATGTACGCGTTGTGCTGAGCCTGAAGGCTATCCTCTCAGTCCAAAAACCTAACCCATGCAGGACACTAGAGTTACCCATGGTTGGGAGAGATATATAAACGTGGGATACAGAAATCTAAAAAGCTGTAGGGTAATCTGATGATGGATAGAAGTCTTTGGGGCTGGTGCAATAAACTGACCTCCTTTTGAATGTTTTGTTTACATGTTAATGTAATGTTCCGTAGACACTCGACCGCGTTGTCTAAGGGCAGTTTGTTCTTCTAGAACGTTCTAAGTACAGCTTGTTCTTTTAGAACGTTCTAAATACAGTTCGTTCTTTTAGAACGTGACGTACTTGAACTTTTGTGACTTTAAGAACGTATATACAACTAACTCGATCCGCGCCAGAAACTTGAAAGTAACGCTGAGAGTGGAAGGTTTGCGGCAAAAAAGGGGGTCTTCGTATTACCCTGCGATAGAGAGGGACTGGTGAGCCAAGCTGTGCGTACCCTGGTCATGTACCTCTGTTGTGTGTGTCCGATAACAAACACAACTGATGAGGGCGGTGACGCCACCACCAGACCCACTCATGCACTCTGTTACGTTCGCATTCCCGCTCACTCTGTCGTTCCCGCGTGGGCGTTGCGGTAAAATGATACTACTGACCAAATACGCGAAGGAATCATATGGTATTGCTCATGTTAAGACACAGCATCTGAGGCAGTGCCGACGCATGTCGGTGTGATACGGGAAACCGATAAGAATTTAGAGGTTTCGGCAAGCAGACTCCCTACGCTACCCTAGCATGCTCAGCAGACTCCCTACGCTATCCTAGCATGCTCAGCAGACTCCCTACGCTATCCTAGCATGCTCAGCAGACTCCCTACGCTATCCTAGCATGCTCAGCAGACTCCCCTACGCTATCCTAGCATGCTCAGCAGACTCCCTACGCTATCCTAGCATGCTCAGCAGACTCCCTACGCTATCCTAGCATGCTCAGCAGACTCCCCTACGCTATCCTAGCATCGCTCACGTCTCTAAATCAAGAGGTATCTCAAGCTCATTAACGTCCACCTCCCCATCATTCACTACAGGCCTCACCAAATGCAGAGAGAGAGAGAGAGAGAGAGAGAGAGAGAGAGAGAGAGAGAGAGAGAGCACTCTTATTGTTCTATCCTTACTTCATCCCCTTGGAAATAAGCAGAGATGAGTTAAAAAATAAAGTATATATATATATATATATATATATATATATATATATATATATATATATATATATATATATATATATATATATATATATAAAGACATTCTCATAATAGAGGATGCTTTATTTCAATGGGATTCTTTTTTCTTATGAGTACCATCATCCAACTCGAAATGCCAACCAGACTCACACACACACACACACAAGCTGATAACACAACTGGTTTATACGTGACCTCACCTGCTACAAGCCACAGCCACCGTCTGCAATTCACTCAATAACGAACACATGCTGACGCTTTCCCGGATTTGAACGGGGCACCGCTCATAACCGGACGTTGCTGCCATCTGCCACAGCTGACAATTATCTTCTTCAGTGTCACGGTAACTGTTGATATAATCTTAATGCAGTTCTATGATAAGTTGATTTACTTACAATCTTTACTGTAAATTCTTTATCGAAGTGTTATATTACGGTATATGAAAAAATATAATGGTTATGCGTGAAAGACTAGGCAATATCCGAGATCCATGGCTGCATAGACGATGACGCCATAAGAAACGATGTTTCGGGTGGCTCTTGTTATCATTACACTCTGGTAACCCCAGAAACCTATTTACTGGGCTGTCGAGATTCGAGTGTGGCGGGGTGGCGACGAGAATGGCTGAGGCCAGCAAGTATGAATATGTACATGTGTATACATGTATTTGTCTGTGAATGTATATGTATGTATACGTTGAAATGTGTAGGTAAGTATATGTGCGTGTGTAGGCGTTTATGTATATACATGTGTATGTGGGTGGGTTGGGCCATTCTTTCGTCTGTTTCCGTGCGATACCTCGCTAACGCGGGAGACAACGACAAAGTATAATGATAAGATATATATATATATATTATACAAACCTCCAACAGCCAGGATCGAACCTGGGACTCCTGTGCAACAGGCGGTAGCGTTACAGCTAGGCTATGATTGGGCGATCGTAGGTTGCTCTCCCGCCTGTTGTACAGGGGTCCCAGTTTCGATCCTGGCTGTTGGAGGTTTGTGTATGTTCTGTGAAGGTGCGCGTTATTATGCACTTTGTTCGCGTATATATATATATATATATATATATATATATATATATATATATATATATATATATATATATATATATATTTTTTTTTTTTTTTTTTTTTTTTATACTTTGTCGCTGTCTCCCGCGTTTGCGAGGTAGCGCAAGGAAACAGACGAAAGAAATGGCCCAACCCCCCCCATACACATGTATATACATACATCCACACACGCAAATATACATACCTACACAGCTTTCCATGGTTTACCCCAGACGCTTCACATGCCTTGATTCAATCCACTGACAGCACGTCAACCCCGGTATACCACATCGCTCCAATTCACTCTATTCCTTGCCCTCCTTTCACCCTCCTGCATGTTCAGGCCCCGATCACACAAAATCTTTTTCACTCCATCTTTCCACCTCCAATTTGGTCTCCCTCTTCTCCTTGTTCCCTCCACCTCCGACACATATATCCTCTTGGTCAATCTTTCCTCACTCATTCTCTCCATGTGCCCAAACCACTTCAAAACACCCTCTTCTGCTCTCTCAACCACGCTCTTTTTATTTCCACACATCTCTCTTACCCTTACGTTACTCACTCGATCAAACCACCTCACACCACACATTGTCCTCAAACATCTCATTTCCAGCACATCCATCCTCCTGCGCACAACTCTATCCATAGCCCACGCCTCGCAACCATACAACATTGTTGGAACCACTATTCCTTCAAACATACCCATTTTTGCTTTCCGAGATAATGTTCTTGACTTCCACACATTCTTCAAGGCCCCCAGAATTTTCGCCCCCTCCCCCACCCTATGATCCACTTCCGCTTCCATGGTTCCATCCGCTGCCAGATCCACTCCCAGATATCTAAAACACTTCACTTCCTCCAGTTTTTCTCCATTCAAACTCACCTCCCAATTGACTTGACCCTCAACCCTACTGTACCTAATAACCTTGCTCTTATTCACATTTACTCTTAACTTTCTTCTTCCACACACTTTATATATATATATATATTTTATATTTTTATTATACTTTGTCGCTGTCTCCCGCGTTTGCGAGGTAGCGCAAGGAAACAGACGAAAGAAATGGCCCACCCCCCCCCCATACACATGTATATACATACGTCCACACACGCAAATATACATACCTACACAGCTTTCCATGGTTTACCCCAGACGCTTCACATGCCTTGATTCAATCCACTGACAGCACGTCAACCCCGGTATACCACATCGCTCCAATTCACTCTATTCCTTGCCCTCCTTTCACCCTCCTGCATATATATATATATATATATATATATATATATATATATATATATATATATATATATATATATATATATATATATATTGGAGGCTCCAGTCACGGACAAAAGTCAACAATCAAGGCCTGACCTTAATTGAAATATAGAGAGGATTATGAAAGGGGAAAAAGAAGAGACAATTAAAAGTATTTACGAATTTTTGGAGGAAGTGAAAAAATCTGTCTTTTAAGATGTGCCAATTCACAGTACTGGGAAAGACATGAGGATATAGAGTTCCAAAGCTTGGAACTATACGGAAAAATATATAGGTATCAAAACGACCCACCCTTAAGTAGCCATCACCCACACAGTCAGTAATCATGTGACGCAAAAGCTTGCCGAGTATTGTATGGTCTAGCTAGTGGTGGAAGTACACAAGCAACCACCTCTCGGCAACAAAAAGGCGAAGTAATAATTATAGAGGAGGGAAAGTGAACCAACACTGCGGCGTAGGACAAGCGGGTCAAGTTTTGAAGTTAGTCTGGGAGTGTTTATGAGTCGGACCGCTTTTCACTCAACTAAGGAAGTAGAGCTAGAACCACCTCAGATGTGAGAGCAGTACTCCATACAAGGACGAATCAATCCTTTGTATAGACTGACCAACTGTGTAGACGAAAAGAAATTTCGCAATGTTGAATCGTCAGCGTACGAGTGCACTTGGTTATTTGTGGAGGAGAGGAAATCGTTGATAAAAAGGAGAAAAAGTGTAAGGGACAGGACAGAACCTTGAGATACGCCGCTATTTATGGAAGAAGGGGTGGAGGCTAATCTATCAACAACCACGAAGATAGATCGGCTAGATAGGAAGCTAGATATGAGGGAGCAAAGTAAGGGAGAGAAGCCAAAAGAGGGGAGCTTAGAGATGAGACCCCGATTCCATACTCTGTCAAAAGCTTTGAATATGTCAAGGGCGACCACAAAGGATTCCCGAAATCTTTCAGGGATGATGACCAGACAGTAACATAGAAAAGAATATCATCAGTGAATCTCGCCTTACTGAAGACTGTGAAATTCAAGATGTCTAAGGATATGGAAGTTGATGAGGGATTCAAGACTTTGGAAATGTAATATGTCAAAGGAACAGGACGATAGTTCGATGGGTAAGAACGGTCACCGTCCTTAGGGATGGGATGCACCAACGCATGCTTCCAAGCAAAAGGAAAAGCTCTGATTTTTAAACAGAAACGGAATAGACGAGCAAGCACAGGTGCAAGTTCAGAGGCACATTCTTTCAGTACACGGGAATGGATACCATCAGAACTGACCATAAGCCTTGCTTGTGTCTAGAGAGAGAAGCGCTTTTCGGACTCGAAAAAGGATTACAGGAAGGGGCATAGGATTAACAAGAGGAGAATCAAGAGGTGAAGGAATATTAGTCAACCAAGGTGGAGTTAGAGGAGAAACGGGAACCAAAGGGAGTTGCACTGTCTACTGAAGAGACAGCTCTTGTATCGCCAGGACGGAAGATTGAGGGAAAGGTAAAGCGACAGAAGTTGCTAGTGATGCCCTTAACCAAAAATCAGAAAGACCTATCAACGGTTGACAAGGAGAGGTTATCGCACTTCCTTTGAATAAAGGAACGCTTTGCCTCACGGGTAACGTACTCACAGTGATTAAAGGTAGTGATCAATGCTCAATGGAAATCGAAAGGAGAGTGTTTCCAAGCCCGATCATGCCAGTTCCCATACCTGAATGGCTGCAGAACAGGAACGTTTGAACCATGGATTGGAAGAAGAGGTCGTTTTCGAGGAAGAAGGCGATAAATGCTTCCAATCCTGCAACAGTTACCTCAGCAATGATTCTGGTGGACACAGAAGCATCACCTGTGGGGTAGGCAATGTCCTCCATGGCACTGTACTCCACTACCGTTTGTTGACGACAGATAATACAACCTCGACGAGGGTGACTTTTTGTTCGTAGTGCTACCATCTGCAGGCGGAGTACATTAACAACTTCTGCAATATATATATATATATATATATATATATATATATATATATATATATATATATATATATATATATATATGTATATATATATATATAATGACTCCTAAGACAGACACTAATGGTATAGAGTTATAATGACATCTTGAAGGTCGGTTTAACTTTTAAGACAGTAACAAAAACCTGTTTTATCTGTGACGTGCGAAAATATTCGTTGATAAATTCCACCACCCCACAATAACACTAGCTGATAACATAGCAGCGACGACACGACAGATGGGCAACAATTTTTTCCCCCAATAAAGTTCTACAAGTTTTTCATCCAACATTATATTATTAATTTTTTTCTTCTAATTCTGAGAAACAATCCACGCGAAAAGACGAAGATATTCTCAGTCACTGGGTATTATGGGACCTCCGTGGAACCGTCAAGAAGAGAGTGAAATACATCATCTTCGCTCGCGTTTCGAAACCTCAGCTGCTGTAACGGTCTGGCTAGACGGAGCGCCAGGAGAAGGATGCACCAAGACGGCTCGGCGAAGCCCGGGATCAGGAGGTGGGGGAAATGATGCCACAATCGGACAAGAAGAGTTGAATACGAAACCAAGTGAAGGCGTGACTGGGAGAACAACTTAGATAAAGGAGTTGTGGAGCGTTTCTTGATGGGTAAAACGGATGGAATGTTGTGGTTTAACAACCCTCTCGTATCATACACGTGGCTCTGGAGATGGTGAAACCGTGTTTCATCTAAACACAAATACAGTCACGTGATGTGTAATGCTTTAAATGCACTCCCCTACATGGCCTGTTAAGTACGGACATTTGCACTGCAGAGCTTCCAAGAACTCAAAACTCCGCCTTGGTGGTTTAATTTTTTTTCTCTCTAACATCCTTGAGAACTCGACGGCATTGTTCGTGGTATACCGCTAGTCTTGTATCTTCCTAGGACGGCTGTTGGTCCGTGCCAAAGAACGGGTCTGCTCTTCGATGACTGGCTGCCAGGTCTGCTATTCTCAAGCCCTGATTGGTCTAAGTCATACTATTGTCTTAAGAGCTGAATTCTGATCCTCTCCCGCAAGAATGTAGCCACCAGAAGTACGTCGTGCCCTCCTAATTATATTTACCAGGAAATATGCATGGAAAAAACCACCTCAGAGGTGTGTGGGGGCCAAACAAGTGGGATGGAAGGTGGGACAATCGCACCACATAAACGACAAGTGACCACATCAGTGGGATGGGGGATGAAGGTGGAGAATCTCACCACACAACCGTTTAGTAGCCACACAACTAGACTGTTGGCTGGGTTGGGGAAGGCTTTGTTCTGCATAGAATACTTGTTTATAACAAAAGAAAATACATAAGGGGGGGAACCAGACTGATTGATAGTGTGACCATCTCGTAAAAGGCAAAACGGGTTTTTCGGACGACAAACGACACTCCAAGTCTGTACCCAAGGTGGAGTTGTAACCAAGTTATTTAGAGAATAAGTTGCTGGGGGTAAACAGTTTACTTGCACACATACACCAAATGTAAGGGGACACGGACTTCTAGCGTAATGCAGAATGCAGCATTAAGGGATAACGAGTCAATTTCTTTTTTGTTTGAACGGAATAAGCGAACGTGCGTCTGCAGCCTTCGCAACGGATGGATCGTGTTGTTGACATCTTAGAGCTGATGGGGCGTGATATAAGCCCTAGACACCTGTTAAACAGAGGATCATTTCGCATAATTAATATAATCACAGAGATGACCATAAAGAATTTGAATATAACCTTACAGCATATATAAACGATTCCCATCTGCAAGGTTACATACACGGTGATAAGTGGGTTATCAATAGCCATATTTATTTTCCCTTTTATTCAATCGGTTGCCAAAGAATTTTTGACGTCTTGATCCTACTGAAAGTTTGCTGGGTACAGCTATGTACTATGCCTATATGGCCTTCGTTTCCATATGAGCATTTGCCTCACTGGGATCACGATCACTTATAAGTAAACTTCCGCAAAGGTCACCATCAAATACACTTTAGGTTGACGTCACGAGCACTCAAACACATGCACGATCCTCAGCCTCACACGTCACCAAATACGCTGACCCCGGCCAGGGCGTGTCCATTTACAAGTAACATAGCGTCCAACAGTCTAGTGTTAATAACTAAGATCAGCTGCAAGTAAATGGCATTCAACCAGTTTAAGACAGTACAGGCCAAAAGTACACACACACACACACACACACACACACACACACACACCGCTTTTCAAGAAGCACAACGAACCAAGAGAGAAGGATCAAAGGAAGACAACAAAGTACCAGAATGTAGAGAGCTAAGTTATAATGACAAGATTAAAAGGGCTCTATTGTCCACCGATGAAGACAGGAGTAACGGATGCCTTCATCACACCTTTCAAGTTTCCTGACCGTTTGGATGACGTTGACAGAGAGCAGTTCTTCGAAAAATGCGAAGGTAGAACAACAAAAGTCGAAAGATATTCAGAAAAAAAAATTGTTAGAGATGACGTAAAGAAGTTTTATGTTGTCGGATTAGTAGATGAATGGAATAGGCTCGGGTCCGTTTTCTAATGAGAATAAACTTTTGAATACTGGATTCAATGTGATGACATTTTCGAAGCCGATTGTATACGAAAGTTTACAGAGTTGTATGATACTGCAAATAGTTAATTACACACAATCGAACCACACCTGAATATCATAGCGGATGATCAATTAAACCTATGGGAAGGTTGGGATGTGGTCAGGAATAAATGCTACAACTTAACAAAAGTGAGCAAGAAAGGTTCCATTATTGGCGAGATACACCGGTTAGTGAACACTTAAACTCAACCAAAGGGAGAGGAAAAATCATAGGTATATGGCGAGTGAGGACTTGGGTGTGTGTAGACACAGGTTCGAGTCTGTCAACAGAGAACCACATTAGGAGTGCTGTGAAGGAGGTAAACATTATGCTGGTCAGTGTCGAAAGTGCCTTCAAATACCACATACGAAGAAGATCTTCAGAAAAAAGAAATATAGATTTGGAGCAAGTAAGAGTAGAAATCAGCGTTTCAGTCACTTACTTGAGGATGCACATGGAATCGGCGGTCCAATGGAGGATATAATACGTTGTACCAAAACAAAAGAAACCGAAAATATTGTACTAAACGTTATGAGACTAAAAATTTTTCATTAAAGTGTACGACATAAAATATTGTACCAAAAGTTATGACTAAAGATTTTGTATTGAAATATATGAAACTAAACATACTGCACTAAAAGTTGAGACTAAAAAATTTTGTATTGAAATGTATGACTAAAAATATTGTTCTAAAAGTTATGAAACTGATATTGTACCAAAGTACTGAAACTAGAAATACTGTAACAAAAGCTATAAAACGAAGAATGTTGTACCAAAAGTATTGAAACTAAAAATATTGTACCAAAAGTAAGGACATTACGAATACTGTACCAAATGTAAGAACATTAAGAAAGTAATGGAACAAAAAATTTACCAAAAGTTATGAAGCAAAATATTATACCAAAATTGGACTCCAAAACTACTGGACCAAAAGCAATGAAACTGAATACTGCATCTAAAATACTAAAATCAATAAACTGTATAAAACGTGCAGAAATTAAAGCTATTGTACCAAAATGAACTAAAAATAGTATACCAAAAATAAGGAACAAAAATATTGTACCAAAGGTAAGCTAGAATATTGTACCAGAAGTAATTAAACAAAATATTAAAACAAAAGTAAGGAACTCAAAACAATCAAAGAAGCCCGCGTTGGTTGAGCGAAGGAAAATAGATACATTGTTACAATTTCAAGTTCCTTAATTCGACAAAATCGTTTGATGCTCAGTTGTTCTTGGAAACGGAGAACCGATCAACTACAAGTCAACAGGAAAGTCAAAAGACATGAAGAAATGCTTCTCTAACAAGAGAGAAGTGGACGAA